>NW_026125756.1:0-369368 GCF_943737965.1 Phodopus roborovskii
TAATGGGATGGTCCTCCATAGTTAACTTTCATAAGATGGAACCAAACTCCAGTGATTGTCAAGGAAGGAGTAATTAGATGATTAAATACTGCCACGTGATTAACTCCCATGGAGGAATGGCCCTACTCCAGTCAAGAAGAACAACATCTTCATCGATTCAAATAATGAATATATAATGAAAAATGATTGAATAATATCATGGTGGTGCATACTTAAATCCCACATGGAATAGTCAGACTGGTCTCTTCGTGGAATAATGATTTTTTTATAAAATTAAATTGATAATTAATTAGCTGGCGTTTTATACTCACACTGAGGAGATGGCACCAAAGTCCGAAAACTATCGCTGATATAATGACCTATTTACAGAGCTAAATGATGAAGTAATGAGATGATGTTACATCGTCTACTCACAAAATCTGACTCCAAAAGGGACTTAGGGTCCATAACATTACCTGTATTTCAAATACGTTAATTGAGTGATGAATTATTATTTAATTTCCTAGTTTAACCAGTAAATAAGTAAGTGTAAGTACCTGGGTTACAGGAATGAGTGCTCACAATATTTTGTATTCACAAGTTAAAATATGTTTGGTTAAAGATTTGATTTAATTTTAATTATGTAGTGCCAGTGCATGGATTTTTGTTTTTTTCACACTTGTTCTCAAGAATGTTAGCCTTTTGAGTTATTCTTGTAGCAGGAACTACAGAATTTTGTCAAAATCCTGACATAGGTCCTGGCAATGAATGTTCCATAAATTTTCTCATTCATATCTCTAAACCTGTCTCTATTATTTCTCTATCATCTTGATATGAAGTGATAGGAGGAGCTCGTGAAAGAGGAAATCAAAATCATGCAAACAATTTGGTGAAGATTTTAGCCATCATACTTTTCTTTAATTTCAATACTCAAAATGTTTTGTTTTGTTTTGTTTTGTTTTTTGTGGAACACAGTTCTTACTAAGTTCACTACACCCAAGATAAATGACAAACGGGTCAGCCCTTCTGATAAAATCTGCAACCCAAGAGAGAGAGAAAGAGAGAGAGATAGAAAGACACAGAGACAGACAAATTGACAGAGAGAGAAAGAAGGACAGCATGAGGAGGGAGAAAGGGAGAGGAAAGAAATAATGGGAGCAAGAGAGACGTCAACCCAAGCTTCTCCACCTTCTGGTTTCACACTCGTTACCAAAGGCATCTCATATAAAACTGGAAAGAAACCTCCACTATGACTGCTGTCTATGCTTGAAGCTCTGATTGGCTAACAAATCCTGAGTTACAGGACTAAATGAGCAAAAAAGACACAAAACTTGAGGGCAGGTTTGGACCAGGACTAACAAATATTCTAAACTCTTTTTATACATACAGAAGCCATTAGGGTTCCCACGCAACAACCCAGACTCTCTGGTTATGCATATCATGGTTGAAGCATGGCTTATTCCTTCTTCCCAGGGATGATATGGAGTGGAAGGATTCAGGAGTTGGTGGGATCACTTTTAGCAGGAGGTGTGGTTTACAAGGTTTCCCTTAGTCACCATCCTGTAGACCATCGGAAACTGTTCCTGGAGAGATGGACAAAGCAGGTTGTGCAAAGCTTCAGCCTTAATATTGAGCTGCAGTTGTAGAGAGGATTTTCGAGTCCTGGCAGTGTTTGGTAGCACTGTTTCAAGCCCTACATTCAGGGTGTCAAGGGGGGCCCTCCCTGGATTCACCTCAGTTCAGACTTCACCCTTGAAAGGCCTGCCATTGTTTCCCCATAGTAGTGGAAAGGGACAACGTCTCCTGAGAAAATTGGGAGCATTGGGTGAGGGAAAGGAGAGTTAGGAGAAAGAGAAGGGGAGAAGAGAATGGGAACGGAGAACAAGAGGCATCTAGAAGACTGAGTTTTGGAAAGAATAGATGAGAGCAACAAAAGAAATACTGTACTACATGGAGATATAATAGGTGGTAAGAGAAGTCTGGCACTAGGAAAATGTCCAGAGATCTATAAGGATCACCCCAAATGAAAATATAAGCAATAGTGGAGAGACTACCTTAAATGCCCTTCCATATAATGAAATTGATATCTACTTCATAGGATATTCTAGAGCCTTCTTTCAGTAGTTGAAAGGAACAGAAGCAGACACCCACAGCTAAGCACTAAGTGGAACTTCTGGAATCCAGTTGCAGAGAGGGAAGAGTCATAAGTACAGGGTTCAAGAGCAGGTTCGAGATACCCACAGAATCACCTAAGAAAAACAATGCAAAACTCATGCACACCAGTCTGACAGTTGGGAATCCATAATATGAATGACCTAAAACCCCTAAAAGTGCATCTCATTTAGAAGGCCTAGTAAGTCTAAGGGACCTCTGGCAGTGGAATCAGGATGTATCCCTGATGTATGAAAGGCTTCATGAGCCCATTTCCCATGGGTAGATACTCAGTCTAGACACATGGGGTTGGGCCTTGTCCCTGCCCCAAATGACTTTGGGGTTGGTACAGACATGAGAGGGATAAGAAACAGAGATAGATATTGTAAAATAACTTTGATTCTATTTTAATGGAATTCATTAAAAGTAAGAATAGGTAAAAAGGTGGGGTAAATACATTAGCTAACATTTGCTGGTTCCATTGTCCTGAAGAGCCAGAGCTTTGGGCATGTTTATGGACATTGTACTGAAGCAGTCACAGACTAACTTTGACTGTGGTATGAACACCATACCCCAGGGACCACTTTCATCTTTGGTGACTAGGAAATCCTGAAATTCCTACCTCTGCTCTCTAAGAACCATTACTAAAGGCTTCTGCCACCATGCCTGGCTTCATTGCTTCAAGTTTACTTAGTGATACATTAGAATGAAGGGATGAATAACATGAAGAATTACACTTAACTATATAGAAAACCTCTTACATCTGTGAACCTGGCTGTCTCCATTACTAGTAATAGATAGAACCCTTCCAAGACATTCAGTGAGTTTTAAAAGTGTAAATGATAAGGGAAAATAATATTTCCCATATTTGGAAGACAATGGACTTTTTGAGGCAGAAAACCTGCATTTGATGGGCAACATCTTCTGTTACTGGAGTTTAGTACCAGAGCCTGCTGTCTGGCTACACTAACAACCAGGCTCAGTCATTCATCATAAGTGAGCCAAGCTAATGAACTAACTTCTGTTGACAAGCCAAACTACATTACCAGCAGTCTGGATTCAAGGTTGACAGATATCTCTCATGTTCTAGGACAGACTAATCTATAATGTGAATTCTATTTAAGACAGGATGTCATAGTAATACTATTCTTAAAAAGAAGAGAATAAATACAAAAGTAAAATTAATGAAAATTAATATATTCAGTTTGAACACTTATGAAAACAAAAAAGAAAACAGTATATAATCTATATCAAGGGTCATAATAGGCTTAGAATGCAAATATATGCAAAACAAAATAAGAAAGCTAAATATGGAATTTTTCCCATCTCTAAAGCACTCCCATATACTCAGTTCCGGTTTCTGCTATAAGGTGGTCATATAAGAAATCAATGTTTCTTTCATAGAGACATTTTCATTTGAAATACTCAAGACTTTTTCTAAAATGTGACTCCCTGGAAAATGAGAATTTTATGAGTCTACAGTTGCAGTGGTAGTAGGCCAGAATGGACCCCACAAAGTTGACTTATGATCTCCACACGAATGTCATTGTCTAAAAACTGGTAATTAATTTACAGACACACACATACAACAGAATCTTTCTTTTTCTGGTAAAAATGTCTTTGCCATGGTATTTTATAGCATCTTTGCATTATCCTATTTGAAGGCAATACTTCAAGTTGAAGCACCCATGGGCAAATAGTGAGGACATGAAGAAGCATGGAATTTGAAGTAATAAGTACTTATATTCATATCCACAGCACAATAAGCTATGTTGTGGAATAATGACATATGCCACGGGGTTGCTCATGCTGCCTGAGTGAGTTACAGTATTTTTAAGTTGCAGATCAATCTCAATTCTCCAGGATGTGTGGAACAAAGTGTTGTGGACTGGAGTTTGTAGGACTGTAATCAGAAACAGCAGCTCAGTCCCATGTCCATTCCTCAGTCAGTGAGTGTGGACAGGTGGAAGACAAGCTATCATTGATGAAAGGAAGACAGAGACATAATATGATGTCAGGCAGGTTCAGTCAGTACTGTAAGCTCCATTTTATTCATACATCAAACTTAAGTAGTCACACAAAGGTGCGGCAATGGAAGGGGACATCTATTAATATGTATAAAGGGAAAACAGAAATTGCTTCCACTAATGCTACAAGCAATCCATAATTGCACATACTATGTGCCTTCAGTCACCCAATTGCTGCACTTCCTCCGTTACTTCAGGATGGTTAACCTGTCTACTCCCAAATCATTGCTATTTGGATAGGAGACATTCATCATCATAGCACAGGTGTCCTATAGCAGGAAAGATAATGTCTTAAGAACAATAGGAGTTATTGGAGCACTTTGAACTCATGACAAGTTGGAATGGATTCCCATTTAGGATTTGAGAAACTTCAGACTGGCAGAATATATTCCAGGGCTACCAAAGCCATACAGAAATCTTGTATGTAAACAGATGATGAGGTCTACCTTTAACTGCTTGGTGGCAGTGCAAATGTTTAATCCAGGGACACAGGAGGCTGCCTGATTTTGCTTAGGTTGAGGCCAGCCAAATCCATAGAATGAGTTTAAGTGCTGCACAGAAAAACCCTGTTTTGAAAACAAAAAACAAAACAGAACAAAGTCACATAAATGAAAAATCAGATCAACCTTCTGGTGGTAGCCTACATGTATAAATGGTATTGAAGGAGGAAGCTTTCCCTCTTTGTCTACGTTCCCTAGCTCTGGGTTCCATGTTTCTTCCTTTACTAACATAGGAGCCTACTTTTTTTGGAATTTTGATGTACAATGACCAGCTGACACATCCATCCTGATAAACTAAAAAACTGCTGTACTCTTCAGATTCCCATTGGTAGGCAACCATTGTTGGACTAAATATATCACAGCTTGTGAGACATCGTAATAAATCCACTTTTTACATATATGTATAGTTTCATCCTACATTCCATTTCATGCAGAAAACCTTGATTACTGCAGTTGGTTTTTGTTTTGTTTTATTTTTTATATGCTTACAAAATATGTATTTCTCTGTAAATATTCAATTTTCCATGAAAACTACGTTTCTCATTATGATGCCTTTGCCAAGTGTTTGCTCTGAATTTCAGGGATAAAATTCTACATTCATGGAGCCATCATCTGGCATTCTGCCACGAGGAAGATCATTTATATTTTTTTGAGATGTGGTCCCTGCTTTTCTTTCTTGATTATCTGAAGTTCCTGTGACACACAGGTAAAAAGCAAATTTAGTTCAATAAACTCAGTGTTTAACCAAATAACAAATAACGCAATTTGCATTCCTAAATCTCTTTATGGTAATTAACGAATATTTGGAGCTCCCTTCCAACTTTTTCACCAAGAATCACGCAATCCATTTAAGTAAGTAAATTTAACTAGAAACACTCTGTCTACGAGGAAGAAAGGTAAATGCCTGTGTACTACAGAATGATAGCACAGGTCAGCTATAGGACAATTGCTATAGAAATGCACATCACTGCTAATGTAGAAAAGTCTTATTGCAAGAAGGCAATCAGTAACCATTGCAATTAGTCCTTAAGCACTTTGCAACCACCTGGGAGGTGCTTTTATCACTCAGGCCTTAATAGCTAACCAGGCCCCTTTGTGACCTGCCTGTCAAAAGAAGTGAAGGGCCCTTCTGCTCTGGATTTGAAGAGAAACAGAAGTCAGTGTTTTTTTGTTATGTGCTTTGAGGAAGGGCAAATTGGAAAACCACAGCATGGTGAGTGAGGTGCTGCCATCCTCAGATCAGTGGAGGGAGATAGTGAGGTGATGGATCCAGTGTGGTGGATATTCCCTGGATCTTGGTGGGAACCTGCAAGGAGACAACCTGTCCCCTGAATTCTCATGTAGTTCTTGAAATACCCAGAAGCTAGAGGCAGTCCACCAAATAACTATTCTCTGGGCTGTATCTGCTTTGAGTACTGTGAGCAGGGAGGTGTCTATGGAAACTTTTTTAAGTCAACTTCTACATACTTCAGGTACACCCACTGAAAGCAAGGCAACAAAATTCCAGAGGCCTTTTAGTTAAGTACCTTTTATAAGTTCAGCCATTTGCATTTTAATTTTAAGTCTAAGATCCATGTATTGTTAATTTTCTGCAGGTTGTAAAAGGCATCTCATGTAAGGATAGCACTTCACTATTGAGCAGTGATCTACACGAGTAGAATTTGTAACACAAACAATTCACAAATGCTTTTGAGATATTATATCTCATGAAGTAGAATTTAACTGAGGTAGTACTGCCCCTAAAACACACAAAGAGAAGTGTATGCATACACTAAAATACTGTTAGAATTTTCAATCCTAAATACACATTTGTTGTCCATGATTTTCCAGATATTTGACTCCAAACCATTACACAGGAGGTACTCCTGTTATGCAACAGTATCTTAAAGGTAATGTTATGCACCATAAGTCCCTTTTGGAGTCAGATTTTGGGAGTTGATGATGTAATACCACCCCATTACTTCACCATTTAGCGGTGTAAATAGATCTTTACATCAGCGAGAGGTTTAGGACTTTGGTGACATCTAGTCAGTGTTAATATAACAGGCCCACTAAGTAATTATCAATTTAATTTTTTAAAAACATCATTATGCCAGGAAGAGATCATTCTGACTATCCATGTGAGATTTAAGCATACACCACCATGACATTATTCCATCATTTTTCATTATATATTAATTATTAAAATTGATGAAGATGATGTTCTTCTAGACTGGAGTTGGGCCATTCCATCATGGGAGTTAATCACGGGGCATTATTTAATTATCTAAGTACTACTTCCTTGACAATCACTGGAGTTTGGTTCCATCTTATGAAAGTTAAGTATGGAGGACTCTCCAATTATTAACTTACTTGATTGCATAAGTAATGATGGTGTCATATGTCATTTGGCTGCTGTGGGATTGAAACAGCAGGAGATTGGTACCAGAAGCGTGCCCAGAGAATGGGGGACACTGCCTTATACAGATATTTCTGATTATGCAATAGTAGATTTTTAACCATCGAATGATTACACGATTTTAAAAAAAACTGTAGTGTTTCGCATCATCAGTTTCTGAGAGGTTGCAACAGAACTGACCCATGAAGGACACAGTGACCACCGGTTTTAATAATGGACTAACTGAATAATCTCCTGATCAGGGAATCTCATCTAATGAACTCTGTCGGGCTGTTCACATGACACACCACCAACAATAAATAACTCTAAATAACCATATTAGAAAGCAGGGTACAGGACTTAATAGAGAACTGTCAATTGAGGAATCCAAAATGACTGAAAGAAAGAGAGGACACTGCTCAAAATCCTTAATCATCAGCCTAATGCAAATCTAAACTACTCTGAGAAACCATGGGATCAAGCTCCGCTAAAGGAAACAGGATGCAGAGGAGTTACTTTTATTTTCAATGAAGGGAAAAGGATTACGGTAGAGGCGATTAATTGTATTGTTTCCGTTCTAGAAATTAGAAAACTGATGCATAGAAAACAGGTTTAAAATACTCATCATTGTACTTGAATGGCACAATGATGCTTTCGTTTTCATGCTTATGTCACTATAGGCAAGTTGTAGCTTGAGAGACTGGTAAATATGTAGAACTGAAAAGAAAGGGCCCAGCTTTGTTTTTGTGAGAAACTCAGTGAGGCTGTAAAGTTAGTTCATCAGTGGGTATACTCCTTTAAGCATGTGGGAGGGTCACTAGAATGTGACAGATTGTTGGTTCATAAATGTTGCCTGGCAACCCTGTTGCATTCTGGATCCTGGTATCATGGGCCAAGGACCAGAGAGCAGCTTCGAGAAAGTGTTATCATGGGACATTACAGTCTCCCAAGGTAACTCTCTCCTAAAACTTTTAATGACAACATTTTTTTTTCGCCTAAACAAGTCATAGCCACACCTCTGGACGTGTGCCTACTGATTTCACTCGTTACCAAATTCAAGATTACCTAATCATCAGAGTATGTAGTCTGTGGAGAAAGAGTTCAAAGTGTTCTGTTTATGAATACTCTCTCTCCTAAGAAGTCACACTATGGAAAGAAAGATAATAAAACTCTCAATTATTCATCAAATGGTGAGTTTGCCATTGTTGACTTCCTTCAGGAAGGTGATAATCCATTTGTTAGTGTGGAATTTGTGATTATTGGATTTCAGTCCATCTCTTTTGAGGCAGCCGCCCAACATTAAATATGTGATATCTTCTAAAAACCCTGCATACACAATGACAGTTCAGCATTTAAACATGTTACTACTCTGCTCTGCGATTAAATAACGGATGAACCTGGGAGTTTCCCACAATCATGTGGGAGTCAACAGAGAGTCAATTGTGTGGAGTATGGCAGATCATTTCATCCTCTGATTATGTTGTTATTTGATTATTAAAATAGGACATTAGATAATCCATGATCTGTGGATTGTGGTGATGCGTTGTGGGAGGGAATTATTATAGACCATCCTAATATCTATTATGTAGTTAAAATATTTAAATTTATCACCACAGTATCATTCATGAGCCTGTTTGGAGTCACCTTAGGGAAGTGGATGATGTTACATGAACTCATTATTTGATTATTTAATTATATAAAACAATGATCATATCGTCCATCACACCTGGAATCTGGTGCCACAGATCATCTAATTACATAATTAATGAATTTAAATTGACAATCTGTGTTAATCCCCAAGATAATGTAAATATTTGTATAGTTATGTAAACAAGAATCCTCCATTCAATGAAGAGACCTGTAAAGCTCCCTCTTGTGGAGATAACGTGCAGTATCTTCACATTGTATGATTCATTGACTCAATTGATGATGATGACATCCTTCATGACTGGAGTCTGGCCATGATCCCCTGCCAGTAGAATGCTACATCACCTATTTATTGTGAGAGTTAGCTATTAGTGACTTATTTAATTCTTTAAATTATGTAAATGACAGAGTGCCATCACCAATTACGGTTAGGGTGCAAAAATCTGTCAGCGACAAGTTTAGGAATGTGGTAGACACTGGCAGAGCATTTTCTGAATGATCTATGCATCTCCAAGAGTATGAGGGTTGCTGGGTGATTGAGTCCAGAAGGTTGCACGGTGCCAACCAAGAAGTACAAGGACTTCACCAAGGCCGGCACGGTGGTCTGGGTGTTGACTACCTGTTCTTCCTCCACATCTTCACATCGGTTGTGATCTACCATGAGAGGAGGGAGTGGCACTAGGAGGTCGGCACCATCACCGAGACCTGGCAAAAGGATGACTACTCAGAACACAGAAGAACATCTATCTCTCAGCTATGTTATTGATGCCCCTGCTGCAGCAATCTTTTCAACTGTTATCAACATTGTGCTACTACTGCTATGCCAGGATTGGGCCCACTATCTCTCGTCCTGCCGCTCCACAACAGAGATTCAGGCACTTGTGATGAGGACAGGCCAAAAGAATTCACCAGGCAAGACAGTATGATTTTCTGACGATTAACTGATGGCATTTTAAAAATGCGTGATGACAGCATACATTTTCATATCTGACAAGTCTGCCCAGGAATTGATGATACAAAAAAGTTCTATGGCTTACATATTTAAAGATGTAATTATTAAATTCTTTCATTACATAATCTGTGATCCCTGAAGTTTGGCGCCACCTTGTGTGACTCAAGTGTTACAGACGATCTAACTTATCTGATTATTTCATTATTCAAATCTGTCTTTTTCTACTCCAGGAAGAGTGGTGTTTGGATCAACCTTGTTGGTGTTAAATTGTATCATGTGAATTCTTTCTTTCTTTCTTTCTTTCTTCCTTTCTTCATTTCTTTATTTAAATCAATGTTGACATAATTTTCTTATCTCTCTAGGGGTGAATAAAGAGAAACTATCTCTGTATTCATTCATTTTTGGTTCAAATATATGATTAAGAACTCAATGTCTCTTCAGTAATGAGCAATCATTTAGGCTTCAACCATAAAACACCATTCAGTGGTTTAAAGTTTATTCATTTAATTATGAAAATCTGTCATTATATATTCAGTGATCACTGGAGTTTTGCGCCTCCTTAGGGGAGTCCATCGTGCCAGACCATCACATCATCGAATACTACACTTACTTCCTTAACTGTTAAACTAGGAAATACAATGATAATTCATCACTTAATTAATGAATTTAAAATACAGGTAAAGTTATGGACCATAAGGCCCTTTTGGAGTGAGATTTTGGGTGTTGATGTAACATCATCTCATTACTTCATCATTTAGCTATATAAAGAGATGTTAACATCAGCCATATGTTTAGGACTTTGGTGCCACTTGGTCAGTGTTTATATAAAATGCCTACTAATTTATTATCAATTTAATTTATTATCAATTTAATTTATTATCAATTTAAATTATTATCAATTTAACTTTGGCCCTGGTCCTGGCCCTGGCCCTGGCCCTGGACCTTGCCCTGGCCGTGGCCCTGGCCCTGGCCCTTGCCCTGGTCCTGACCATGGCCCTGCCCTGGCCCTGGCCCTGGCTGTTCTGGACCAATTAAAATCTATACAATGCCGAGAAACCATGGGATCAATCTCCTCTAAAGGACAGAGAATGAAGAGGTTTTATTTTATTTTCAAAAAAGAGAAAAGGTTTGTGTTAGAGGCGATTAATTGTATTGTATCCACTCTAGGAATTAGAAAATTGAGGCATAGAAAACAGGTTTAAAATTCTCTTCATTATACTTGAAGTGAAAAATGATGCTTTCGTTTTCGTGCTTATTGATTGACACAGCAGGAGATCGGTACCAGAAGCAGTGCCCAGAGAATGAGGGGCACTGCCTTATACGGGGATTACTGAGTACGTAATAGTAGATTCTTAATAATCGAATGATTACACGATTTAAAAAAAAAACTGTACTGTTTTGCATCATCAGTTTCTGAGAGGTCTCAAGAGAACTGACCCATGAAGGACACAGTGACCACCGATTTTAAAAATGGAATAACTGAATGATCTCCTGATCAGGGAATCTCATCTAATGAACACTGTCGGGCTGATAACATGACACACCACCAACAATTAATCACTCTAAATAACCATATTAGAAAGCAGGGTACAGGACTTAATAGAGGACAGTCAATTGTGGAATCCAAAATTACTAAAAGAAACATAAGACACTGCTCAAAATTCTTAATCATCAGCCTAATGCAAATCTAAACAACTCTGAGAAACCATGGCATCAAGCTCCTCTAAAGGTAAGAGAATGAAGAGGAGTTTATTTTATTTTCAAAAAAGAGAAAAGGATTATGGTAGAGGCGATTAATTCTGTTTTTCCATTGTAGAAATTAGAAAATTGAAGCATAGAAAACAGGTTTAAAATACTTATCATTGTACTTGAATGTCACAATGATGCTTTCGTTTTCGTGCTTATGTCACTATAGGCAAGTTGTAGCTTGAGAGACTGGTAAATATGTAGAACTCAAAAGAAAGAGCCCTGCTTTGATTTTGTGAGAAACTCGGTGAGGGTGTAAGGGTAGTTCATTGGTGAGTATTCTCCTTTTAGCATGCGGGAGGGGCACTAGAATGTGACAGAATGTTGGTTCATAAATGTTGCCTGGCAACCCTGCTTGCATTCTGTCTCCTGGTATCATGGGCCAAGGACCAGAGAGCAGCTTTGAGAAAGTGTTATCATGGGACATTACAGTCTCCCAAGATAACTATCTCCTAAATCTTTTCATGACAGCATTTGATTCGCTTAAACAAATCATAGCCACACATCTGGAAATGTGCCTACAGCTTTTACTGGTTAGTAAATTCAAGATTACCTAATCATCAGAGAACATAGTCTGTGGAGAAACAGTACAAAGTCTTCCGTTTATGAATACTCTCTCTCCTAAGAAGTGAAAGTATGGAACGAAAGATAATAAGACTTGCAATTATTCATCAAAAGGGGAGTTTTCCTTTGTTGACTTCCTTCAGGAAGGTGATAATCCATTTGATACAGTAGACTTAGGGATTGTTGTATTTCAGTCCATCTCTTTTGAGGCAGCCGTCCTACATTAAATATGTGATATCTTCTAAAAACGCTGCATACACAATGACAGTTCAGCATTTAAACATGTTACTACCCAACTCTGAGATTAAATAAGGGATGAACCTGGGAGTTTCCAACAATCATGTGGGAGTCAACTGAGACTCCATTGTGTGGAGTATGGCAGACCATTTCATCCTCTGAATTTATTGTTATTTGATTATTAAAATAGAACATTAGATAATCCATGATCAGTGGATTGAGGTGATGTGATGTGGGAGGCAAGTATTATAGACCATCTTATTGTCAATTATGCAGTTACAATATTTAAATTAATCACGACAGCATCGTTCATGAGCCTGGTTTGGAGCCACCTTAGGGAAGTGGATGATGTTACATGAAATCATTATTTGATTATTTAATTATATAAAACAATGATTATATCGTCCATGACACCTGGAATCTGGTGTCACAGATCATCTAATTACATAGTTAATGTATTTAAATTGACAATCTGTGTTCATCCTAAGATAATGTAAATATTTTTATAGTAATGTAAACCACAATCCACCATTCCATGAAGAGGCCTGTAATGCTCCCTCTTGTGGAGTTAGTGTGCAATATCATCACATTTTAGGATTCATTTTTTCAATTGATGATGATGACATCCTTCATGCCTGGATTCTGACCATGCTTCCCTGCCAGTAAAATGCTACATCACCTATTTATTGTGACAGTTAGGTATTACTGACTTATTAAATTCATTAAGTTATGTAAACGAGCGACAATGACATCACCCTTTATTGTTAGGGTGCAAATATCTGTCAGGGACAAGGTTAGGAAAGATATAGACATGGGCAGAGCATTTTCTGAATGATCTATGCATCTCCCAGAGTACGAGGGATGCTGGATGATTGAGCCCAGATGGTTGCACGGTGCCAACCGAGAAGTACAAGGACTTCAACAAGGCCAGCACGGTGGTCTGGGTGTTGACTACCTGCTCTTCCTCCACATCTTCACAATGGTTTTGTGCTACCATGAGAAGAAGTAGTGGCATTAGCAGGTCGGCACCATCACCGAGACCTGCTAAAATGATGACAACTCAGAACAGGGAAGAAAATCTCTCTTTCAGCAATGCTGGTGATGCCCCTGCTGCAGCCATCTTTTCAACTGTTATCAACATCGTGGCTACTACTGATACGCCAGGATTGGGCCCATTATCTCACGTCCTGCCGCACCACAACAGAGATTCAGGTGCTTGTGATAATGATGTCAGGCCAACAGAATTCATCAGGCCAGACACTATGATTATCTGGCGATAATGGCATTTTAAAAATGCGTGATGATAGCATACAGTTTCTTACCTGGCAAGTCTGCCCAGGAATTGATGATACGAAAAAAGGTCAATGGCTTACTTATTTAAAGATGGAATTATTAAATTCTTTCATTATATAATCTGTGATCCCTGAAGTTTGGCTCCACCTTGTATCACACTCAATTGTGACAGACTACCTAACTATCTGATTATTTTATTATTCAAGTCTGTCTTTTTTTACTCCAGGAAGAGTGGAGTCTGGGATCCACCTTGTTGGTGTTAAATTGTATCTTGTGAATTCTTTCTATCTTTCTTCCTTTCTTTCTTTCTTTCTTCCTTCCTCCTTCCTTCCTTCCTTCCTTCCTTTCTTAATTCCTTCCTTTATTTAAATCTATGTTGATATCATTTTGTTATCTCTCTAGGTGTGAATTATGAGAAACTATCTCTTAATTCATTCATTTTTTTGTTCAAATCTATGATTAAGTACTTAATTCCTCTTCAGTATTGAGCAGTCATTTAGGCTTCACGCATAAAACACCATCCACTTGTTTAATGTTTATTCATTTAATTATGAAAATCTGTCATTATGTATTCAGTGATCACTGGAGTTTTGAGCCTCCTTAGGGAAGACCTTTGTACCAGACAGTCACGTCATCTAATACTACACTTAGTTCTTTAACTGTTAAACTAGGAAATTATTTAATAATTCATCATTTGAATTACATATTTAAAATACAGGAAATGTTATGGACCATAAGTCCTTTTGGAGTCAGATTTTGGTAGTTGATGAGGTAATGTCATCTCATTACTTCAACATTTAGCTCTGTAAATAGATGATTACATCTGCGATAGTTTTAGAACTTTGGTGCCATCTCATCAAAGTTAATATAAAAGGCCCACTAATTAATTATCAATTTAATTTTTCAAATTGCTCAATACTCCAGGAAGAGATCAGTCTGACTACTCCATGTGAGATTTAAGTATGCACCACCCTGACATTATTCAATCATTTTTCATTCTATATTCATTATTTAAATCGATGAAGGTGTTGTTCTTCTTGACTGGACTCGGGCCATTCCTCCATGGGAGTTAATCACGTGGCATTATTTAATTATCTAAGAACTACTTCCTTGGCAATCACTGGAGTTGGGTCCATCTTATGAAAGTTAAGTATGGAGGACTATCCAATTATTAACTCATTTGATTGCGTAAGTCATGATGGTGTCATCCGTCATTTGGCTTCTGTGGGATTGACACAGCAGGAGATCGGTACCAGAAGCAGTGCCCAGAGAATGAGGGGCACTGCCTTATAGAGTGAGTACTGATTACATAATAGTAGATTTTTAAATATCGAATGATTACACGATTTTAAAAAAACTGTACTGATTCACATCATCGGTTTCTGAGAGGTTGAAACAGAACTGACCCATGAAGGAAACAGTGAACACCGATTTTAAAAATGGAATAACTGAGTAATCTCCTGATCAGGGAATCTCAACTAATGAAAGCTGTCGGGCAGATAACATGACACACCACCAGCAATAAATCACTCTATATAACCATATTAGAAAGCGGGGTACAAGACTTAATAGAGAACAGTCAATTGAGGAATCCAAAATGACTGAAAGAAACATAAGACACTGCTCAAAAATCCGTAATCATCAGCCTAATGCAAATCTAAACATCTCTGAGAAAGCATGGGATCAAGCTCCTCTAAAGGTAAGAGAATGAAGAGGAGTTTACTTTATTTTCAATAAAGAGAAAAGGATTATGTTATAGGCAATTAATCCTATTGTTTCCATTCTAGAAATTAGAAAATTGAAGCATAGAAAACAGGTTTAAAATACTCATCATTGTACTTGAATGGCACAATGATGCTTTCGTGTTCGTGCTTATGTCTCTATAGGCATGTTGTAGGTTAAGAGACTGGTAAATATGTAGGACTCAAAAGAAAGAGCCCTGCTTTGTTTTTGTGAGAAACTCGGTGAGGATGTAAGGTTAGTTCATTGGTGGGTATACTCCTTTTAGCATGCGGGAGGGGCACTAGAATGTGACAGAATGTTGGTTCATAAATGTTGCCTGGCAACCCTGCTTGCATTCTGTATCCTGGTAACATGGGCCAAGGACCAGAGAGAAGCTTCGAGAAAGTGTTATCATGGGACATTACAGTCTCCCAAGATAACTATCTCCTAAAACTTTTCATGACAGCGTTTGATTCGCCTAAACAAGTCATATCCACACTTCTGGAAGTGTGCCTACAGATTTACTCGTTACCAAATCCAAGATTACCTAATCATCAGAGAACGTAGTCTGTGGAGAAACTGTTCAAAGTCTTCTGTTCATGAATACTCTCTCCTAAGAAGTGAAACTATGGAACAAAAGATAATAAGACTCACAATTATTCATCAGAAGGTGAGTTTGCCTTTGTTGACTTCCTTCAGGAAGGTGATAATCCATTTGTTAGAGTAGACTTAGGGATTGTTGGATTTCAGTCCATCTGTTTTGAGGCAGCCGTCCAACATTAAATATGTGATATCTTCTAAAAATGCTGCATACACAATGACAGTCCAGCATTTAAACATGTTACTACCCAACTCTGCGATTAAATAAGGGATGAACCTGGGAGTTTCCAACAATCATGTGGCAGTCACCTGAGAGTCAATTGTGTGGAGTATGGTAGACCATTTCATCCTCTGATTATATTGTTATTTGATTATTAAAATAGGACATTGGATAATCCATGATCAGTGGATTGTGGTGATGTGATGTGGGAGGCAATTAATATAGACCATCTTATTGTCAATTATGTAGTTAAAGTATTTAAATTAATCACGACAGCATCGTTCATGAGCCTGGTTTGGAGCCACCTTAGGGAAGTGGATGATGTTACATGAACTCATTATTTGAATATTTAATTATATAAAACAATGATTATATCGTCCATGCCACCTGGAATTTGGTGCTACAGATCATCTAATTATATAATTAATGTATTGAAATTGACAATCTGTGTTAATCCCCAAGATAATGTAAATATTTTTATAGTGATGGAAACAACAATCCACCATTCCATGACACAAGGTGTCGCCAAACGTCAGGGATCACAGATTATATAATGAAAGAATTTAATAATTACATCTTTACATATGTAAGTCTTTGATCTTTTTTTTGTATCATCAATTTTTTGTGAGAAACTCGGTGAGGATGTAAGGTTTACATCGCTGATGTAAAGATCTATTTACATAGCTAAATGATGTAGTAATGAGATGATATTACATCATCAACTCCCAAAATCTGACACCAAACGGTGCTTATGGTACATTATATTACCTGTATTTTAAACACGTAAATTAAATGATGAATTATTACTTAATTTCCTAGTTTAACAGTTAAAGAAGTAAGTGTAGTATTAGATGACATGATGGTCTGGTACAACGGTCTCCCCTAAGGAGGCTCCAAACTCCAGTGATAACTGAATACATAATGACAGATATTCATAATTAAATGAATAAACATTAAACATGTGGATGGTGTTTTATGTGTGAAGCCGAAATGATTGCTCAATACTGAAGAGACATTGAGTTCTTAATCATAGATTTGAACAAAAAATGAATGAATAAATAGATAGTTTCTCATAATTCACCCCTAGAGAGATAACAAAATGATATCAACATAGATTTAAATAAAGGAAGGAAGGAAGAAAGAAAGAAAGAAAGAAAGAAAAAAAGAAAGAAAGAAAAAAGAATTCACAAGATACAATTTAACACCAACAAGGTGGATCCAGACTCCACTCTTCCTGGAGTAGAAAAAACAGATTTGAATAATGAAATAATCAGATAGTTAGATCGTCTGTCACACTTGAGTGTGACACAAGGTGGTGCCAAACTTCAGGGATCACAGATTATATAATACTGTCTTGCCTGATGAATTCTGTTGGCCTCCTATCATCAAAAGCCACTGAATCTCTGTTGTGGTGTGGCAGGACATGAGATAATGGGCCCAATCCTGGCCTAGTAGTAGTAGCCACAGTGGTGATAACAGCTGAAAAGATGGCTGCAGCAGGGGCATCACCAACATAGCTGAGAGAGAGATGTTCTTCCGTGTTCTGAGTCGTCATCCTTTTGCCAGGTCTCGGTGATGGTGCCGACCTCCTAGTGCCACTCCTTCTTCTCATGGTAGATCACAACCGATGAGAAGATGAGGAGGAAGAACAGGTAGTCCATAGCCATACCACCGTGCCGGCCTTGGTGAAATCCTTGTACTTCTCAGAGGGCAGTGTGCAACCTTCAGGACTCAATCACCCAGCATCCCCCGTACTCTGGAAGATACAGAGATCATTCAGAAAATGCTCTGCCCATGTCTACAACTTTCCTAACCTTGTCCCTGACAGATTTTCACACCCTAACCATAAGTGGTGATGGCACTTTCTTTTGTTTACATAATTTAAAGAATTAAATATGTCACTAATAGCTAACTGTCACAATAAATAGGGGATGTGGCATTTTACTGGCAGGGAAGTATGGTCAGAATCCAGGCACGAAGGATGTCATCAGCATCAATTTAAGAAATGAATCATACAATGTGATGATATTGTAAATTAACTCTACAAGTGGGAGATTTGCAGGTCTCTTCATGGAAAGGTCGATTGTTGTTTACATTACTATACAAATATTTACATTATCTTGGGGATTCACACAGATTGTCAATTTAAATACATTAATTATGTAATTAGATGATCTGTGGCACCAGATTCCAGGTGTCATGGACGATATAATCATTGTTTTATATAATTAAATAATCAAATAATGAGTTCATGTAACATCATCCACTTCCCTGAGGTGGCTCCAAACCAGGCTCATGAACGATTCTGTCGTGATTAATTTAAATATTTTAACTACATAATTGACATTAAGATGGTCTATAATAATTTCCTCCCACATCATGTCACCACAATCCACGGATCATGGATTATCTAATGTCCTATTTTAATACTCAGGGCCAGGGCCAGGGCCAGGGCCAAGGCCAGGGCCAGGGCAAAAATTGAATTGGTAATAAATTAAATTGATAATAAATTAAATTTATAATTAATTAGTAGGTTTGTTATATTAACACTGATGAAATGGCACCAATGTCCTAAACATATCGCTGATGTTAAAATCTCTTTATATAGCTAAATCAGGAAGTAATGAGATGATCTTACATCAACTCCCAAAATCTGACTCCAAAAGGGACTTATGGTCCATAACATTACCTGTATTTTAAATTTATTAATTAAGTGATTAATTATCATTTAATTTCCTATTTTAACAGGTAAGGAAGTAAGTGTAGTATTCGATGATATGATGGTCTGGCCCGATGGATTCCCTTAAGAAGTCCTTACACTCCATTGATCACTGAATACATAATGACAGACTTTCATAATTGAATGAATTATCTTTAAAACAATGAATGGTGTTTTATGCGTGAATCCTAAATGAATGCTCAATACTGAAGAGACATTGAGTTCTTAATGATAGATATGAACAAAAATGAATGACTAAAGAGATAAATTCTCATAATTAACCCCTAGAGAGATAACAAATCGATATCAATATTGATTTATAGAAAGAAAGAAAGGAAGAAAGAAAGAAAGAAAGAAATCACAAGAGACAATTTAAAACCAACATGGTGGATCCAGATTCACTCTTCCTGGAGTAGAAAAAGACAGATTTGTATAATGAAATAATTAGATAGTTAGATCATCTGTCACACTTGAGTTACACAAGGTGGCACTGAACATCAGGGATCACAGATTATATAATGAACGTATTTAATAATTACATCTTTAAATATCTAAGTCGTTGACCTTTTTTTTTTTGTATCTTCAAACCCTGGGTAGCCTTGAAAGTTATGGAAATGTATGCTGTCATCAAGGATTTTTCAAATGCCATAAGTTAATCGTCAGATAATCATACTGTCTTGCATGATGAATTCTGTTGGCCTGACATCATCAGCAGCACCTGAACCTCTGTTGTGGTGCTGCAGGTTCTGAGATAATGGGACCATTACTGGCTTAGAAGTAGTAACCAAGATGTTGCTATCAGCTGAAAAGATGGCTGCAGCTGGGGCATAACCAGCATAACTGAGAGAGAGATGATCTTCCGTGTTCTGGGCCGTCATCCATATGCCAGGTCTCGGAGATGGTGCCGACCTCTTAGTGCCACTACTTCTTCTCATGGTAGATCACAACCAATGTGAAGATGTGGAGGAACAGCAGGTAGTCAACCCCCAGACCACCATGCTGGCCTTGGTGTAGTCCTTGTACTTCTCGAGTGGCCCCGAGTAATCTTCTGTTCTCAATCATCCATCATCCTTTTTACTATGGGAGATGCATAGATCATTGAGAAAATGCTCTTCCCATGTCTACATCTTTCCTAGCCTTGTCTCTGACAGATATTTGCACAGAAATCATAATCGGTGATGGCATTGTCTGTCGCTTATATAATTTAAAGAATTAAATAAGTCACAAATAGCTAACTGTCACAATAAATAGGTGATGTGGCATTTTACTGGCAGGGAAGCATTGCTTGATCCAGTCATGAAGGATGTCATCATCCTCAATTGAATAAATGAATCCTAAAATGTGATGATATTGCACATTATCTCCACAAGAGGAAGCTTTACAGGTCTCTTCATTGAATGGAGGATTTTAGGTTTACATAAATTTATAAATATTTACATTACCTTGAGTATTAACACACTCAATTTAAATACTTTAATTATGTAAATAGATGATCTGTGGCACCAGATTCCAGGTGTCATGGATGATATAATCTTTGTTTTATATAGTTAAATAATCAAACAATGAGTACATGTAACATCATCCACTTCCCTAAGGTTGCTCCAAACCAGGCTCATGAACGATGCTGTCGTGATTAATTTAAATATTTTAACTACAAAATTGATATTTAGATGGTCCATAATAATTGCTTCCCACATCGTGGAATCCACTGATCATGGATTATCTAATGTCCTTTTTTAATAATCAAATAACAACATAATCAGATGAAGAAATGGTCTGCCATACTTGACACAATTGACTCAGACTGACTCTCACATGATTGTGTGAAACTCCCAGGTTCATCGCTTATTTAATCAGAGAGCAGAGTCGTGAAATGTTTAATGCTGAAATGTCATTGTTTATGCAGGGTTATTAGAAGATCCTACATATTTCATGTTGGACGGCTACCTCAAAAGAGATGGACTGCAATCCAATAATCCCTATGTCTACTCTAACAAATGGATTATCACCATCCTGAAGGAAGTTAACAAAGAGAATATCACCTTTTGATGAATATTTGTGAGTCTTATTATCTTTGTTTCCATAGTATTAATTCTTAGGAGAGAGAGAATTCATAAACAGAAGAAATTGGATGTTCTCTGATAATTAGGTACTCTAGAATTTGGTAACCAGTAAAAGCAGTAGGCAAACTTCCAGAGATTTGGCTATGACTTGCTTAGGGGAATCAAATGCTGTCATTGAAAGTTTTAGGAGATAGTTATCTTGGGAGACTGTAATGTCCCATGATAACACTTTTTCGAAACTGCTCTCTGGTCCTTGGCCCATGATAACAGAATACAGAATGCAAGCAGGGTTGCCAGGCAACATTTATGAACCAATATTCTGTCATATTCTAGTGCCCCTCCCAAATGCTAAAAGGAGCATACATAAAGATGAAGTAACCTTACAGCCTCACTGAGTTTCTCACAAAAACAAAGCATGGCTCTTTCTTTTGGGTTCTACATATTTATCCGTCTCTCAAGCTACAACATGTCTATAGTGCCATAAGCATGAAAACGAAAGCATCATAATGCCATTCAAGTACAATGATGAGTATTTTAAACCGTTTTTCTGTGCGTCAATTTTCTAATTCCTAGAATGGATACAATACAATTAATCACCTCTACCATAAACCTTTTCTCTTTTTTGAAAATAAAGTAATCACTCTTCATTCTCTCCCCTTTCGAGGAGATTGATCCCATGATTTCTCGGCATTGTTTAGATTTTCATTGGTATAGAACAGCCAGGACCAGGGCCCAGGGCCAGGGCCAGGGCCCAGGGCCAGAGTCAGGGCCAGGGCCAGGGCCAAGGCCAAGGAAAAAATAATGACAACAAGAATTTCTGCCAATAGATAAATCCCTGACTACAGAGTACAGAACCCACATCCTGTTCTCAGGAGAAGAGGTAAAATCAAAGAAAAAACACCAACCTGTCAGGTGTGCTCATCAATCTTGCCTAAACAAATGATGGATAATATTAACTTAGTTCCATGTTGACCTTGTAAATTAATTTGTACTCTATCAACTGCCTGTATCTTGGAAACCTTGTGAACTGAGAGTAGTGGTCTCAAATTTCCCTTTCTCTTTACCATGTTATAAACCCCTCACAATTTTAAGACACTACCTTACTTTTCTGACAGAGTGAGGTCCCAGCTGGTTTGATTTTTACCAGTAAAAACCATTTGCTTTTGCAGCCAGGAGTCACATCCTTAGAAGTTGATTAAACCAGTAGGCATAATAGTAACAAGCTGCTCAAGGAGGCTTTATAGGCTATAGAACTCCAGGTGACAGTTATTTGAAAATCAAAACACTGTTGTGCCAGCAACATGGCAATACTACTTCCTACTTACTTTTGCAGTGTTTTCTTAGCTGCAAGTAGGCTAAAATGCTAGACAAATCCAACAAAAGGAAGTGGGATTCAGGAAATGGACCATTTATCAGAGGCATCAGTTTGTAGACACTGTTGAAGAATCACTTTGGCTGGGCTGGTTCACAGTAAGTAGGGAGACCACTAGAGAGGAGCAGGCTGTAGTCAGCAACTGATACTCATCTGCCAGAAGCACAAATCGTCTGAGACATGTTTAAACTGGGAAAAAAGGTTAAAATGTATATATTTAATTGGAACTCTTTCTTCCTTACCTTTGGTGATCAAGAAAGACAGCAAAACCAGGGAGAAAATTCCATCCTCAGGATAGCTGTATTAATCTGCAGTCCTTTTGACCTGTAAGAAGTGGATAAAAGCTTTATGACATTTGACCCTCTGAAGCCTATATGAACTGTGTTATATAAAAGGACATAAAAGTTTTAGATATATCATCATCACCAATCTGTGCTGAAATCCAAATTGTACAAAAAGCAGGTTTTGGGTATCTATAAAACAGCAGGAATGTACTTATGCCTTTGAGTCCTAGCAAAATTTACAGATTTGGGGTAGAATCTTTTTCTTCTGTCAAGAGCGATCCATGTATAGATTAGTCAGTAGTGCCTTAGGCCTATTGAAACATCCTTCATATTTACACTTCGATAACACCCAATAAAAATCATAAAACTTTCAGTTTGTGACTAAACAGCTGGGAGTCCCTGCTCTATTAGCTTATCAGAACTTGATTAAAAGTTAAGCTCTGAATTTTTATATTGTAAATTAATTTTTATATCTTTAAGAAGTATATGTCTTGGGCTAGCGAGATGTGGCAGAGGTTAAGATTACTGGCTGCTCTTCTAGAAGTCCTGAGTTCAATCGCCAGCAACTACATTGTGGCTCACAAACATTTATAATGTGATGTGGTATCCTGTTTGGGTATGCAGACATGTATGCAGGCAGAACACTGTATGCATAATTAATGAATAAATGTTCAAAAAAGACATATATCTTTATATTTTTAAATTCTTATTTAGGATCCATATCATGGCTGCCTTTATTGCCAAGCTCACAAAGATTTGGTTAGCCAAGCCATCAATAGAATTAGAGATCTGAGAAGGATAAACTATATGTTACTTTTGAATCTATTAAAAAAAATCACAGGGACCATTTTTATATTCTTAGCCATATCCAATTTTCTATGGCATTGACGGGAGAAATTTTTCACCAAGTATATAATGTGAGAGGTGTTTTTTTTTCCCCTATGGAACCTGGAATTGGAAAAGTCTGAACTTATTTTGTCTAGGCAAAGGTGCAGACAATTTTCCAGTACCCTGCAGGCTCTACAGAGTCCGAGCTGGGTCCTATCATGCTGCAGGCATTTTGTTTCAGCATCTTGCTCCCTGGTCAGTGTCATCACAATCCATGCTGCCCCACAATGTTCTTTAGAGACCTTTCTTTGGTCATTGTTAGGTTCTGTGATTCTTTGTCTGAAATTATTACAGTTTTTTAGTTAATATTTAAATGTCTTATTCTACAGATCTCTGTAGTATTAGAAGTCTTTCTAGGTAGATGTTAATAGACAACGTGGTTTTCATTTACTCGATTTAAGCTTAAACTTTTAGAATATGTATAGGAGACAGAGTGAGGTTTATTCCTGTTATTAATCATTAATATTAGTTTGACTATAACCAAAAGTTAATCAATAAGGATGGTTGGTAACTTCTGTTTCTTAACATTTTATAATAATTACCAGATTTTATAAAACTAGAACTATGCATTGTCAGTTTAGCTTTAAAAATACTGATTTTAATTTGAAACTCCTTTTTGGAAAACATAAAACAGCTATGTGATTCAGTTTATCTAAATAACTTATGCTTACCAAATTTAGCAAAAACAAGGATGGATTGCCATCTGTATCATTAAAAAATGAGCTTCTCAACTTTTGGTTAGTATATACAGTTTATGGCTATGATCTTAAATTCTAGCCCCTTAATTTAATTACAAATATTAATAATGTAATAAAGCACAAATATAATGTAACCTTCTGAATTTAAACATATAAAAAACTGTTTGATAAAACAATTAAACATCCTGTACTGACTTCTTATAATATCAAATAATTTTAGCATCCTTTATGTCTTTAAACCTGTTGTCACCTTGGTGCCTGTTAAGTTTATGTTAATTTCCAGTGTTAATAATTGTAACTTTTTAACTAGTTTCAATTTTTAACAGCTTTCGACATAAAACAGAATTAATGTCATCTACATTAAAAGGCCATCTGATTTTCTGATAATCTGAATTTAATGACCAGTGCTCAGAGGTAAATTTTGAGCTGGGGGCTGTTATCATTAGACAGCAAAAATGTTTACACCATTTTTGTTTTAGCTCTATTCTTGCAACAAACCAGTTTCTAACAAGAAACACTGATAGAACTTTTTAGCAAGTAGATATATTTTTCTTGAGAGAAATAAACAGAACTTTTAAACCATTAACCTGGTATGGTCAAAAATTTTAACTCATACTACTAATCTTAAATTTATATTTGTAGATATGAGAGCCCACAGTAAACAGTTTACATCTTTCTCGACATTTGACGACTTTTCTTTGAACCTCCATAACTTTTTACATTACCTTTAGTCTCTCTCGATTTTCTCAGACATTCCTAGCGTAGAAATGTCTCTTCTTTTCTCTTTTTCTTTTTTCTTATCAGTGACTCTTACCCAGATATGCATGCCTGAAGTGAAATCTTATTTATTTATTTAATTCCTGACTCTACCTTCTTACATTGGTGCTTTCCCCTTAGCCTCTCTGCACCCTCTGCTCTCTTAACTGTTGGCCCCTTTTATGGATTTTGTGGGTTACACCAGATCTTCTTTTATGTTATCTTTCAGTATTATAATTTTATTTTTATCTCTTTTCCACTCTTCTGGATCTTGCCAATCCTTTTTCCTGTTCTACTTTTATTGCCCAGAGAAATTGAATCATACTCATAACACCTGAAGTTCCTTCTGATGTTCTCTGTTCTGCTTTGATGAGTTGCGTTGACCTATAAAACTGCAGACCACTTGACTTGACTACTAGACCACTGTTATCTTATTCTGTCTTCTTTGCTTCAGACTGATTGTAACAAGTCTGCACATAGCCATCTCTTCTAATTACCATATATTTTGTTATTTTTATTTTTTTTAGTTGACACAAAAATCTTTATCAAAGTTGTTCTCCCCAACACTCCTAATCCTCCTCCTCCCCACTCTCACCCTCACCCCTTTCCCTGGGGTCACAGTCACTGCCACCTGAGGAGAGGAGGGCTGGGCGAGGGGCTGGTTCTGTCATTAGCCCCCAGGGATTCAGACCCCTCTCCTCTCTGATTACCCACCAGGTGGACCAATGCACCTAGGCCTTCAGAAACCCAGCATGGATCCTTGATGAGCATGGCTTAGGACTTCTGTACCAGGAGGAGCCTTGTGCTGTTTACACTGGTGTTCTGTATTACCAGCAGCTTGTAAGATTCTGGCCTGGGAGTATATATTTTATTTTATTTTTTAATTTACTTATTTATTTTTTATTTCACATGTCGATCCCATTTCCCTCTCCCTCCCTCCCACCCACCCATTTACACGCTATTCCCCCTCACATGCGCAGTTACCACCCTCTGCTCCCAACTCCCAACCCAATTCCACATGTATGACAATGCCATCCAGGTGTAGTCATGTAGATCTGTCAAGTCATTTGAAGTAGGGAGTAGGGCTTCTCTCCTATTTCTAGGTTAAGTGAGTACCCTCCATGGGCGATGTGTGTGCAATGACCTTTTGTGCATGAGGAACACATCCTGATTCCACTGCCTGCAGTCCCTAGGACTGCTCAGTCATTCTGGCTGAGACCCATATTTAGAGAAGACTGAGTCAGTACCATGCTGGATTCCAAGCTATCAGTCTGGGTGCCTGTTATTTGCTCCTTGTTCAGGTCAGCTGTCTCTGTGTGTTTCTACAACCTGGTCTTGTTCTGTCCATCTGCATCTGGATTCTCGTTAAACTCAGTGTTTAGGTTTGGGTGTTTGCTTCTGTTTCCAACAGCACTATAGAAGGGCTCTATGATGGTGAATAAGTTAGTTGTTGATCTCACTATCCAGGAGGGTATTTATGGTAGCCTTTTCACAGTTGCTCAAATTGTTAGTTGGCAACAGTCTTGTAGGACTCTAGACCTTTGTTTAGATTCACTTTTCTCCTAAAACCTATACTGGCTCCCTCTTTTATTATCTCTCTCTCTCTCTCTTTCTGCCTCCCTCTCTCTCTTTCACTCACTCTCAATCTCTCTCTCTCTCTCTCTCTCTCTCTCTCTTCTGTCTTATATTCCAACCCTGACTCAATCTTCCTAGTCACAATTATTTTCCTCTCCTTCCCTTCTCTTTCTCCTAGTTCTCTCTACATTCATTGACCCCCCCCCACCTCCCATGTGCTCTGGGGGACTTGTCCAGTCAACCTACTTTGAACGACTTTATATGAATCTCTTAGAATACACCTTGTATCCTAATTCCTCTGGTGGTGTGAATTATAGGCTGGTGATCCTTTGCTCTAGGTCTAAAACCCATATATGAGCGAGTACATCCTATGTTCATGTTTTTGTGACTGGGCTACCTCATTCAGGATGGTTGTTTCAAGAGCCATTCACTTGCCTGCGAATTTCAAGATTCCATTATTTTTTTTTTTCTGCAGAGTAGCATTCCATTGTGTAGATGTGCCATATCAATTGATTATCATCTAGGTTGTTTCCAGTTTCTTGCTATTACAAATAATGCTGCTATCAACATAGTTGTGCAGATGTGTTTGTTGCCGGGATATGGATCATTTGGTTATATGTCTAAGGGGGGATTGCTGGGTCGCGTGATAAACTAATTCCCATTATCCTGAGGAAACAACATACTTATCTCCAAAATGGGTGTACGAGTTTGCACTCCCACCAGCAGTGGAGGAATGTTCCCTTTCTCCACATCTTCTTTGTTATAAATTGTCATTTGGTGGTTTTAATTTTAGCCATCCTGGCAGGAGTAAGATGGTATCTCAAAGTTGTTTTGATTTGCATTTCCCTGATAGGTAAAGATGTTGAACATTTTCTTAAGTATTTTTCAGCTTTTTTTGGTTTCCTCTATTGAGAATTATTTCTTCTGTTCTGTACCCCATTTTTATTTTTGATTTTATAAAGTTTTGTTTTCAATGAATGCATCTATTCTTTTTTTTTCATTTTGTATAACCAAGTCCATTTAAATAATAACAAGCATTTATAGACAATATTTGGGGATTTGGGTGTCGTTCTTTCCAAACTACTTCCTGATGGCCTGTGATAACCAGGTAAAAGTCCCCTCAGGTCTCCAGACCTCAATAAGACAGCACAGAACAACATCACTTGTGTCCTAAAAAATTTCTCTATACCTTTAATATTCTGGGATGCCTTCCATCCATTTAATAAGAGAATCATTTCAGTCTGTATTGTGTAATGGTCTGAGCAAGCTCTGCACATTGTTAGGAGGACAAAAGAGAGATAAAACCTGTGCACTGCAGGTAGTGAGCTGGACTGTTTATTGGTGACATGGGTAAGCGACATTGAAATTTGTGTCTGACTATGTTGTGTTGGGTGTTGCCTTTGATTCCAGCACTCAGGAAGTAGAGGCAAGTAGATTTCTTTGAGTAGACTCTGGTCTACAGAGTAAGTTCCAGGACAGCAGGGCCACACAGGGAAACTCTGTTTCAAACACCAAAAGAAATGAATGAATTAATCAAATAATCAAATAATTAATTAATATTAAACAAGTAATGAGAAAAATCTACTAGAATGCAACAACAACAAGATTAATAATAATAATTAGGAAGGAATTGACCAGCTCAGTTTAATGAGCAAGTTCTAGGAGAACAGGCGCCACACAGGAAGTTCTCTCTCAAAACAAAACAAAACAAAACAAAAAATAAGTTCCTGTTTGTGCAGATCTCTAAAATTTCTAGGTCTGGAGTAGAAACCAGGGCCAAAGAAGGTGCTGGACTTGCTGTATCTTAAGAACAGTCTAACCCTTGGGGAAGTGCTCTTGTCACTCAAGCCTCACTAGCCAATCAGGGACATTGAGCCAACCCTCTAGTCTGAGGTCTGGAGGAGACTTCCTGGAGCCATGCTGCAGGCTTGGTTTTGTATCAGAACAGGAGCCAGAGGATTGATTGCTGCTCTATGAGTGGTGCTGTGGGGAATTCTGGGAGGAGCATGGATCAAGAGAATCTGAAGCACGGTGAGTGAGGGGATGTGGGAGGGTGGGATGGGGAGTAATGAAATTCTTTTTGGCAGGCCCTCCAGCAGGAGGCTGGACTGGAATGTGCTGCCATATTCAGTATTCAGTTAGGTCCATGGTGGTCCAGCAGCTTCCCTGACCACGTTGTGGCCTATGAATACTTCTCCATGTGGGCTGTTTCTGAGGAAAGGATTTTGATCTGGTAGCATTATGAATAAAATTCTGTGTAGTTAGCTCCATTATGGTTTTGGTGTGCAGGGATGGCTATTTACCAAAGAAGGAGAGATTCGGTTACTTCAGTGCCTTCCAGCAGTCCTGCTTTTAACTTCTAAAGTTTAGGGGTCACATCCATTCAGAGTTATTATTATTTTGTTTTTGCCATCAAAATAACATTTCTTTTGTGAAAAAAATAAATAAAAAGACCTTCCTTTACATTTTTCAAACTGCAAGTGTGTGTCATGTATTTTGGTTTTGGTTTTTGATTTTAGTTTTTTTTTTTTTTCTTTTTGAGACAGAGTCTTTCTATGTTGCTTAGACTGGCCTCAAACTCTGGCTGTCTCCCCACATTAGCTTTCTGAGTCCTGGAGTTACAGGAAATTCAAGCTGGATCTATGAGACCCCACAGATGGCCAAGTTTTTAAACTAGGCATCACAGAGGAAGTGTGACAATGACCTTCAGTCTAGACAAAGATACTTACCACTTTCCCGCTAAAACTTTATTGAAGGTACTTAATTGGCAAATGCCTTTTCAATCATCAGAAAAGCAAATGAATTGAAAAAAAAAAAAAAGAAAGAATTTAACAGCTAGGCATTGATGCCACTTGCCTTGAATCCCAGTACTTGGGAGTTAGAGACAGTTGGATTTCTGTCAGTTTGAAGCCAGCCTGGTTTTCACAGGAATTTCTGGACACGTTCCAAAGCCACAGCAAAACCCTATATCAAAAACCTAAAACAACACAAAATAAAACAAAAAAAAGAATTGAACAAAAAATAAAACAACAGAGAGAGAGAGAGAGACAGAGAGAGAGAGAGAGAGAGAGAGAGAGAGAGAGAATTTAGCCAAGCAATGATGTTTCAAGACTGTAAACTCAGCACTCTGGATATAGAAGCGGGTAGATCTCTGAGTTGAAGAACATCAAGGATACAAAGAGAAACCCTATGTGTGTGTGTGCGTGTGTGTGTGTGCTACCCTGAATTATGTACACATATGTACATACACATTAAAGTGTCCATGGAGATAAGGAGAAATCATCATCACCAGGAGCTTTCTTTTCTGGTGGTTTTGAGACACCAGGTTTGGGTGTTAGAAATAGAAGTCCAGTCCTCTGAAAGAGGAAGAAATTCTCCTAACCTGAACAATGTTGCTAGCCAAAGAGATTCACTACTTACAGTTAGTTCTTCTACAGATTATTATTATTATTGTTATTAATATTAATTGTTAATATCATTCTTTGCTGCAGCATTGAGTGATGATACTGGATCCAACAAACTCAACAAACCTACAGGAGTTTATTGGGAAAGGGACTGAAGGCAGTGGTAGATGTCAAACAATTGGGGGCAGAAAGAGAAAGAGGGAGAAAATTGGCAGTAGTTCCTTGCTAATAAAGAGGAGGGAAGAAGTTTAGAACCAGGCTCTGCAGTTGGGGCCCTTTCAACTGGGGACATGGGGGTTCCATTGGCCCAGCTCCTCATGGCCTTTGCATGCACTGTCTTATGGAGTCACTTAATGAATGCAAGGCTTAGCCTTCCAACTTTGACAGATTTTGAGATGTCAGTGTAGAGTGATCATCTCTGGAAAACAGATCCAGGAGGGAAGTGAAGGTTATCTGTGGAAAGCAGAGAAGATCGACTCCAGGGCATGGAAAGACTTGAGCAATAGAGAGGCCTGTGATCTGGAAATGTTCCCTAAGAAGAAACAGGCCCTGGAGAGGACATGTGTGGAGTGACAGTCAGGTGCTGAGGAGAAACCACCAAGGCAGGAAGAGGAGTCTTTGGGAGTAGGAACAGGGCCAGGTTGCCTAAGATGAGGGTGAATCCAATAAATCAATTATTACTATTAGGTAGCACATGGTTTACTGGGTGCTATTATTTCCCTTGTTAATTATAGAACATTAATGTTATAAAAATGTTATAAAGGACACTAGCTGTAAGTGTGTGACAAAGGCCTTTTAATCTCAACATTCAGGAGGCAGAGGGAATTCTTTCTCTTTGAATGTAGTTGGGTCTACAAAATCATCTCCAGGACAGCCTGGGATTCACAGTGAAACAAATTCTGGAAAAGCACACAAAAGACCACTCCAGCAAATATGTTTTTATTTATCCCTCCAAATGATAAATAAAATATGTCTTGTGTCTTAATTTTCTTTCTACTCTTCAAGCCTTACCGTAAGAAATTCTTTTGCATTTTTTTTACTAGTGAAAACATGTTTGCATTGTGTCTGTCATGCACAAAATATTGGGATTTTTTTTTTCTCTTTCCTGACTGGTTATCCCTTTCTCCACAAAATGCCCAGTGTAATAAGCATCAGTCAAGTCTTTGGATGTATTCACATTCCCAGGTGTGTGTGTGTGTGTGTGTGTGTGTGTGTGTGTGTGTGTGTGTGTGTGTGTGTGTAGACCAGAAAACAACTTTTGGTGCCTATTCTCTCCACCATGAATCTCAGATATTTTACTCAGGTCCTCTAGACTGGGCCCTGGAAATGGTTTTATTCCCATTACCCTTCAAAATCTGGCATGATTTTCCCGTAATACCTTGTTGAATTTATTCTTTAATTACATTTTAATACATATATTTGCTTTCATTATGTGAATTGTGTCTGTATGAATGTATGCAATGCATGTGACTGCTTGCAGAAGCCATAAAAGAGCACTGGATTACATGGAGTTGGAGTTATAGGAGGTTATAAGCCACCAGGCATGGATACTGGGAAGTGAACACAGGTATTTGGCAATAGCAGTATATACTCTTTGCCTCTGATATAGCTCTAAAGCTCCTAATCCTAATTTATGTTTTTAGTTAAAAGTATTTTTTTCTTGTGTAGTTTTAATTACATTTTTCTTTTCTTTTTTTTTTTTTTTTTTTTGATCAAACACATGCCTGTACACATGTGCTATCTTCCAGGCTTTACCAATCAAGGAAACATTTTGTGTCACTGGAATTTGGTATAAAGTGCCACTATCCAATGATCTACTTCAATGACCATTAATTTCATATTTTAGTTTTAGTTTAAATACAGAGTATTGGGTTTCATAGTGGTATCTTTATATACTTGTGATTATGTGCTTTCCTTGTTTGTTTTCTTCCCACACTACTCTCCCTTTTGACCCTCCTCATCTCTAGCTGATTCCATTTCTTGTAGCATTAACTTCCAAGATATATTTACTAGTCTTTGCAAGTAAGGTTCTTGAGCAAATTCTGTATCTACCAAAATAGTGTTAAAACAAAAATTAATTAAAAGAGATGGGGTAGAACAATCCATATTCAACGGCAAACACTGATATGACATGTCAATTCTTAATATATATGCCCCAAACACATGATGAGGAAACATACCCAAGAAGATTAAACAGGAAGAAACTATTGAATCACAGTTAAAATTAATAAATTAGAAACAAAGAAAAATAAAATTATTAAATGAAAAACATAGTTGATTTTTGTGTGAAAATCAACTATACAGACAAAACTAAGAGAAAGAGAGAATATAACAGTTAATAAAATCAGAAATTAAAAGGAGACATAATCAATAAGGAAAACCACAGAACCATAAGAAATACTTTAAAAATACTTCATCCAAATTGGGAATATATATCTTGATAGGTACCACTTACCAAAGTTCAATCAACACCACATGAACAATTTGAATATAGAACTATCACGCATAGTGAAATAAAATGATTCATTACAAGCCTCACAACCAAAAATAAGTAAGAATTTAAATAAATAAATAAATAAAATCTGAATGAAACATTGTTTTAACATTGGAATTTACCAGCCTTTCAAAGAAGAGTTAGAAATGTTACTTCTCAACTTATTCCATGATATAAAAACACAAGAAACTTTACCCAATTTATTTTATGATGCCACAGGTACACAGATATCCATGCATTCAGGCTTTTTTTTTTTAAATATTCATACATAATTTATGTCAGATGTTACTACATCATATACCTTTAACCTGAAACAGGGTACAGTGGAAATTTGGCTTTCTGGATAGCCCTTAACAATGTGGATATTGCAACAGGTTGACAGACTTGGGGATTCCAATTTCAATAATTCAATGGATCATAGCCACTCTGCCTGATAACGTTGAGATCATAAACCTTACTCAGCAAGGCTTTCCTATGTTGTGGGAAATATAAAGAGAATTGGAGATCAATTTTTCTCATGAATATATGTGACCAAATAATAAACTCCTCATAAAGAGATTCCAAAACAGGACAAAATATCATCCAAACCAATAAAGGAGGCATCATTGCAAAGAGGGAGTGATAATACAACACAAAAAAATCAAACATATTTAATGCACAATAAAAGTAAATTTTAAAAAAACATAAGTATTCCTTTATTTTAATTTTATATATTGATGCCAGTTGCCTTTCCCTCCCTTCATCTTTTTCTCTTCCACTTTCTCATGCCTCCTGACCCCCTTCCCCTCCTACCTCTCCACACTCCACATGTAGGGTGATGCCTTCCAGGAGGGCTAATCTAAATCTTTCAAGTCATTTGGAGTAGGGACTAAGATTTTTCTCCTGTATCTATGTTCAGGGAGTATCCCTTCATGGAGGATGTGATCCGAAAGCCCTTGTGTGCACCAGGGATACATACTAGTTCCACTCTCCCAGGTCGCTTAGACTGTCCAGGCATTCTATCTTAGACCCATGTTTAGTGGATCCGAGTCAGTCCCATGATGAATTGCCAGCTATCCCTCTGGTGCCCCTTAGCTCCTCTATGTTCAGATAAGCTGCCTCTATTTGTTACTGCAGCCTGGTGTTGTCCTCCCTCTGTGAATATGGATTCCAGTTATGCCAAGTGTTTAGTTGTGGCTGTTTCCTTCTGTTTGCATCAGCTACTAGATGAGGACTCTATTATGGTGCATAAGTTACTCATCAATCTCATTATCAGGGAAGGCGATTTATGGTAGCCTTTCCACTGTTCCTCAAATTGTTAGTTGGGGTCAGACTTGTAGATGTCTGGACATTTCTGTAGGTTCAGTTTTCTCTTTAAAACTACAATGACTCCCTCTTTCATGGTTTCTCTCTGTGTCTCTCCTTCTGTCTCTGTCTCTCTCACTCCCTTTCCTCTCATCTATTCCTTCCATGACACAATCTTCCCACGTGCTTTTCTCTCCTCTTCTGTTTCTTGTAGATCGTTCTCTATTCATTGTCCAAACCAACACCCCATATCCTCAGTAGATCTTGTCCCTTTCCTATTCTGTGATGGACCTTATATGAACCTCTTATAATCCTCCTTGTAGCCTAGTTTCTCAGCCAAAGTGAATTATAAACTGGTGGTCCATTGCACTATGTCTAAAATCCATATATGAGTGAGTACATACCAGGTTCCCCTTTTTCTGACTGGGTTACCTCATTCAGGATGGATTCTTCAAGTTCCATCCATTTGCCTCTAGATTTCAAGATTCCAGTGTGTGTGTGTGTGTGTGTGTGTGTGTGTGTGTGTGTGTGTGTGTGTGTTCGCAGCATACTCCATTGTGGAAATGTGCACCATCTTCTTTATCCATTCTTCAGTTGAAGGGCATTTAGGTTACTTCAATGTTCTTGCTATTACAAATAATGCTGCTCTGAACATAAACATGTCTTTGTTGCATGGATGTGGATTATTTGACTATATTCCTAAGTGGGGGATTGCTAGATAATGTGGTAGAGTCATTCCCATTTTCCTGAAGAACTGCCACACTGATCGCCAAAATGGTTGTACATGTTTGCTTTCCCACCTGCAGTGGAGGAGTGTTCCCCTTTCCCCACATCCTATCCAGCACAAGTTGTCATTGGTGTTTCTAATTTTAGCCATTCTGGCTGGAGTAATATATCTCAGGGTTGTTTTGATTTGCATTTCCCTTATACCCAAGGATTGTGAGCAATTTCTTTAGTTTTTTTTCAGCCATTTTGGATTCCTCTATTGAGAATTCTCTCCTCAGTTTTTTTTTTTAATTCAACTTCTAATAGGATTATTTGGTGTGTGGGGTGTGTGTGTGTGTGTGTGTGTGTGTGTGTGTGTGTGTGTGTGTGTTTAGGCCAGGGCTATCACCTTCTTTTCCTAAAACATTGCTCCCCTGTGACTGGGGTGTGTGTAGGTAGGGAGGTACATGTGGAGGTGAGGGGAGAGTTATGAAGAGTCAGTCTCTCCTCTCATCTTCACAGGATTTCTGGAACTCTAACTCAAGCTGTCAGGTTTCTATATCAAGCATTTTTACTCATGCAGCTATCTTGTCTGCCCCATAACTATTTCTCATCTCTTCTATCTATCTATCTATCTATCTATCTATCATCTATCTATCTATCTATCTATCATCTCCTATCACTTATCTGTCTATAGTAATCAATTATCAATCTATGTACCTATGTATGCATGTATGTATGTATCTATCTATTTATTTATCAATCAATCATCTAACATCTATCACCTAACTCACTAGGCACATAGCCTCAAAAAGAAACAATCAGCCTAGAGGCAGTGGCTGGCTGGCCAGCAGGCCCCAACCATCTCTACCTACAAGTGCAGGATTACACATATGCAATACCATCCCTGCTTTTCTGTGTGACTGCGTAAATGTGATTGTACTTAGATCCACATGCTTCTACAACAAGACATTTACTGACTGATCTGTGTGCCTAAGTTCATATTCCAGTTTTAATTTTTAGCTTTTAAGCACTTTTTCTGTGTTAGTATTTGGGCATTTTTACTAACCTGCCTTTGGGGTTATGACATGCTATGTGCACAGCTACAGCCACTAAGAGCACCACCTGTGCACATTCTCTATGTTCCCTTTTTAAAGGGTCCTGCCTACCTCTCTCTCTCTCTCTTCCTCTCTCTCTTTCTGCTTCTCTTCCTGTCTCTCAGTCTACCCTCCTTCCTGCCCCTTCCTTTTCTGCTACTCCTGTCCCCATAGTTCAATTTTTCCCCCTCCCTTCCCCCATTTCCCATTTCCTTTCCCCTAAAAAAGAAACAAACTCTACATGAGCTTTTTTTTTTAATTTTTATTTTACATATCGATAAAAGTATCCAAGTTCCCTCTCCCTTCCTCCCTCTCTCCCTCCCGCTATGCCTTTCTAACCCTTCACATGCACCCTGACCAACCTCCCCTCCCATCCCCCCTCACTACACATGTAGGATGATGCCATCTAGAAGGGGTCATCTAAATCTGTCAAGTCATTTGAAGTGGGGAAAAGTACTTCTCTCCTGTCTCTAGGTTATAGGAGTACACCTCCATGGGGCATGTGCCCACAAGTCCCTTTTGTGTACCAGGAATACATCCTGGTTCCACTTCCTGGAATTCCTTAGACTGCTCAGGCCTTCTAGCTGAGACCCACATTCAGGGGGGTTTGAGTCAGTCCCATGATGGATTCCAAGCTATCAGTTTGGGGGCCAGTTAGGTTCTCCTTGTTCAGGTCAGCTGTCTCTATGCGTTTCTCCAAACTGGTCTTGTCCTGTCTCTTTGCATCTGGATTCTTTTTCAGGTCAGTGTTTATTTGTGGCTGTTTGCTTCTGTTTCCATCAGTTACTACATGAGGGCTCTATGTTGTGGATAAGTTAGTCATCGATCTCACTATCAGGGAAGGGCATTTATGGTAGCCTTTCCACTGTTGGTCAAATTGTTAGTTGGGGTCAGTATTGTATTTCTCTGGACATTTCTGTAGGTTCAGTTTTCTCTTCAATCCTATAAAGGCTCCCTCTTTTAAGTTCTCTCTCTCTGTCTCTCACTCTCTCTTTTCTGTCTTCTATTCCTCTACTGACACAATCAGTAAATATCTTTACCCTTACATTATAAAGACTCTCTTTGTGATCCCCTTTGAAGGAAGTACTTCACGATGAAGTGTCCCATGGAAAAATCACGGGGACATGAAGAATCATGGAATTTCAAATAATAATTTCTCTGACCAGCAGTGCCTAGTTATAGCTGGGTTGAGGTGGGCTAGAACCTGAAAATAATGGGAGAGAGAAAGAAGGAACGAGACCAAGCAATGCTTGTCAAGGTCTCACTTTATTAGGCACAAAGAGGGGTTTTTAAAGCAAAGTGGGGAGGAAGTGGGTAGGGGTAGCTTTGCTGACTCTGGGGCTCTGGTAAGGTCCCACACCATAAACATCAGACCATAAACGTCTGATTATCTCAGTTCCTGGTGTCTGGTTCATCTCAGTTCCTGGAAGGAGTGGAACAGAGCACTGTTTAGCAGTTTTCTGTTTTACCAAGATAAGGCTCAATTAGAATTTTAAGGTGTAAGTGATTCTGCAAGAGTATGTGACTCAAGTCTGGATCCCAACATCTCCCCCTATTTTATTCTTTTTTTATGGAGCGTCAATCTTAGGCTACGTAGTGGGCTCCCACAATCGGGCCCTGGGGATGGGCTTGTCATTATGGGACAAATGGTAGGACCCCTGTCTTAATCTACATAGGGTGCATCCTCACTCAGCACTCAAGGACATGGTCAAAAATTGGGCAAGAAACTCGGGCAAGATGAGTGGGCTCCTGAGAGATGGTCCTATGCTACTGCTGTCATTGAGCGACTTACAGCCAAAGAGAAGGGTCTGCCTACATTTTGTGGCACTGAGATATTACCGTCATTGACGTCTTCATATTTGAGAGAACCAGGTCCTCTGTTGTTCGAGTCCTGTGAAATCGAGTCCTTGTCTAGGTGGTTCAGGACTGGCACTGTCACCATCCTCATCAGGTTTCTCAGAAGAGCCCTGTTCCCTTTCCAAAAGCTGATGGTAGTGTACAGAAATAGCATGAAATCAATTTGAGTTCTGATCATTTGAGTTAATTTCTGGTATGCCCAAAGCCCAAAAGTCATCGTCAGTAGCAATCCCATAAATGGTCCCAGGAAAGAAGGAAGTAAGGTAGAAAGCCAAGGGGAGGTGGAAAGCCAATTTTTATACTAGGACTCGGCCTGTTCCCACTGCCATTTACGTTCAGCAAGACTTTTCTGCATTCTATCTAAGCTGTCTTCCATTAAGCCAGTCTTATCAGCATAAAAGCAACATTCCTCTTTGATTATTGCACAAATTCCTCTTTGTTGTAAAAAGAATAGGTTTAAGCCTTGACTGTTCTAGAGAATGACCCTTGAGAGAGAGAGAGAGAGAGAGAGAGAGAGAGAGAGAGAGAGAGAGAGGGAGGGAGAGAGAGAGAGGAGGTATTACACTTCTTAGGTCTCAGGTCCAGTTTTCCTGTTCCACACATCTCCACCAAATGGTCTGGCAGCCACTGGACCTCATCTTCTTCCTGCAAGAAAACACAAACATGCCCTCACCCCTCTCAACCCCCTATTAGGAGAAAGTTGGGCTCTTTCCATAGTCTCAGGCATGGATCTTTCCATTTGACTTGAGTAAATGTCTCTTGAGTTTCATCATATCAGAATCTGTCTGCGACAGATTGCTCATAGGCTTCCACATTCCAAAAATTTAAATGAAGAGAGCATCATGTAGGGCACCACTTGCCCTGACCAGCAGGGCCTAGATATTCCTGGTTGCTGGGAACCAAACTCTTATGTTTTTGGTTGTGAGCCTAGCCTTTAACAGCTGAGCCATCTCTACATATTAAGAGCACATGAAGCTATGTTGTGAAATAATGGTGTGTAGTACATTGGTGCCATTGCTGCTTGACAAAGATTCAGCATTTCAATATGGACGACCAACCAAAGAGCTGAAACACCTGCAGAGGCAGGCAGAATTCTTTGAGCTTAAAGTCAGACATGCAGAATAAGTGCTAGGACAGCCCAAGACACAGAGAGGAACCCTGTTGTGGAAAAGTTGATGAAATCCACCATTAGCTGTTTGGTGGCAGTTCACATGCTTAAGCCCAAATCTCCTGAGGCTGAGGCTGTCTGATTTTCATGATTTGAGGATATCCAGGTCTACTGAATGAGTTCCAGGACTACAGAGATAAAGCCTTTCTAGAAAACAGCAATGCAAATCTACGCAAATCAAGAAAGAATCCGATGCACCTTTAATATGAATCGAATCATCTGGTGTTTGCCTGCTTAGGTAAATGAGGAAGATCTCTTTTTTGCTACTTCTCCTAATTCTGGCTACAATTTCATTCCTATACTAGCAATAGAGCCACATTCTTTGAAAAATTTAGTATATATTGAAGAAAAGTTGAGACATCCAGCCTGAAGAACTAGACAACTACTGTACTCTTAAGATTCCACATGGTAGGAAGGAATTGCTGAACTACCTGAGAAAGAACTTTTGAGACATCCTAGAATATCTGCTTGGAGTGATTAATCCTACCAGTCCTGTGTATGTAGAGAAGCATGAATCCATGAATAATGCAGATAGTTTAAAACTGCTCACTGACTAAGTTGTGCTGGCTAACAGTAGTGTTCATAAACAAAAATATTCCTAGCTCCATTCCTCTCTAAATTTTCAACTTTCCATGAAGAACGCTCTTTTTATAATTTTGCATTTGTCAAGCGGTTTTTCTGAGGTTCATGAATAAAACACCTACAGTGATAGAACAATCATCAAGCTTTCTTATGAGAGAAAGACAAATTATCATCTTTTGGAAGTGGTTCCTGCTATTATTTCCTGACAGTTGGAAGTTCCTATACAACCAGGCCAATAACACCTCATGCTGCACACTGCTCAGTGGGTGATGGGTCTCCATGGGTACCAAAACTCGATGACCAGGTCAGGAGTGGCTTTGGCTTGACAGACAGACACAAACACACTGGAGGAGGTTTGCACCTGCTGCGATTTTTCATTTAGAGTATTAGGTTTTTAGACAGAAATTACAAGGAACACATTTTGGTCACAATTTACAGACATATTATAAAATGCCAGTAATTCTTTTGAAGCATGAGATCAAAAAACACTTATTCTGACCTGCCTGTGGTCAGTGCACCAGAGATTTGGTTTACTGAGTTTAGATAAAAGTCATTGTCTCTGATCAGTGAACTGTTAACAGCATTGAAAAGAACATTTGAATTGCTTTATTAATTTTAGACGATAGTCCTAACTTATTTTATTTTATTTTATATAACAAAGTCCAATTAAATGAAAACAAACATTTATACACAATATTTGGGAATTTGGGCGTCATTCTTTCCAAACTACTTCCGGGTGGTAAGGGGCGCTGTCAAGGGGATTCGAAGAAGATTCAGAAATCCTGGCTGTAGTCTGTAAGGCTGCTTTGTCCAGCTGTTTTGAATGTAGGATCAACTTGTACTCTGTTTCAGGCGGTCTGGCATGATTAAACGACATTATTCTGGAAGAAATCCACATCTTTTCATTTTCTGTGGAAACAAAAATAGAAATCCTTTTCCCCAGTAACTTGTCCTTCAACTTAAATTTTGGAGACAACGCATTTTTTTAATTTAATTTATTATTTTACATGTTGATCCCAGTTCCCTCTCGTCCCTCCCTCCCTATTTCCCTCCCTCTTTCCTCTCTCCATCTCTCCTTCCCTCCCTTTTATCCTCTGTGCCCTCTCACATTCACTCTAACCACCCTCCCTTCCATCCCCCCACCCCAATTCCATATGTAGGAGAATGCCATCCAGTTGGGGTCATGTAGATCTGACAGGTCATGTGAAGTAGGGACTAGGGCTTCTCTCCTGTCTCTAGATTAAGGTAGTTATCCCTCCATGGGGGATGTGTTAGCAAAGTCCTTTTGTGCACCAGGGATACATCCTGGCTCCACAGTCTGAGGTCCCTTAGAATGCTCAGTCCTTCTGGCTGAGACCCATATTCAGGGGTGCCTGAGTCAGTCACATGCTGGCTTCCCAGCTATCAGTCTAGTGGCCATTAGCTCCTCCTTGTTCAGGTAAGCTGTCTGTATGTGTTTCTGCCGCATGGTCTTATCCTCTCCATCTGCATCTGGGTTCCAGTTCGACTCAGTGTTTATGTATGGGTGTTTGCTCCTGTTTCCAACAGGCATTAGTTGAGAGATCCATGGATAAGTTAGTTGTTGATCTCACTCTCTGGAAAGGGCATTTATGGTAGAGAACTACAAGACTGCTCCCAACTAACAATCAGAGCTTCCGTGGAGGAGCTGACTAAAGTGTGACAGACGATCTAACTATCTGATTATTTCATTATTCAAATATGTCTTTTTCTAATCCAGGTATAGTGGATTCTGGATCCACCTTGTTGGTGCTAAATTGACTCTTATGATTTCATTCTTTCTTCCTTCCTTCATTTCTTTCTTTCTCATTTTCTTTCTTTAAATCAAAGTTGATATCAATTTGTAATCTCTCTAGGGGAGAATTATCAGAAATTATCTCTTTATTCATTCATTTTTTTGTTCATCTCTATGATTAAGAACTCAATGGCCCATCAGTATGGAGCAATCATTTAGGCTTCACAGATAAAACACCACCCAATGTTTAATGTTTATTCATTTAATTATGAATATCTGTCATTATGTATTCAGTGATCCCTGGAGTTTGGTTCTCCTTACACTTCCTTAGCTGTTAAACTAGGAAATTGCATGATAATTCATCATTTAATTAAAGAATTAAAATACAGGTGATGTTATGAACCATAAGTCCCTTTGGGAGTCAGATATTGGGAGTTGATGTAACATCATTTCATTACTTAATCATTTAGCTATGTAAATAGATCTTTACATCAGTGATAGGTTTAGGAATTTGGTGCCACTTCGTCAGTGTTAAAATAAAATGCATACTAAGTAATTATCAATTTAATTTTTTAAACACATCATTATTCCAGGAAGAGATCAGTCTGACTACTCCATGTGGGATTTACGTATGCCCCACCATGTCATTATTCAAAAATTATTCATTGTACATGAATTATTTAAATCGATGAAGAAGTTGTTATTATTGACAGGGGTCTGGCCATTCTTCCACAGAGTTAATCGTGTAGCATTATTTAATTATCTAAGTACTACTTCCTTGACAATCACTGGAGATTGGTTCCATCTTATGAATATTAATTAAGCAGGACTATCAAGTTAATAACTTATTGCGTTTGCATAAGTGTTGATGGTGTCATCCATCATTTGGCTGATATGGGACTGACACAGCAGGAGATCGGTCCCAGAAGCAGTGCCCAGAGAATGGGGGACACTGCCTTATACAGTGATTACTGATTACATACTAGTAGATTTTTAACAATCGAATGATTACACGATTTAAAAAAAAACTGTACGGTTTCGCATCATCAGTTTCTGAGAGTTTGCAACAGAACTGACCCATGAAGGACACAGTGACCACCGATTTCAAAAATGGAATAACTGTATAATCTCCTGATCAGGGAATCTCATCTAATGAACTCTGTCGGGCTGATAACATGACACACCACCAACAATAAATAACTCTAAATAACCATCTTAGAAAGAGGGGTACAGGACTTAATAGAGAACAGTCAATTGAGGAATCCAAAATGACTGAAAGAAACATAAGACACTGCTCAAAATCCTTAATCATCAGCCTAATGCAAATCTAAACAACTCTGAGAAACAATGGGATCAAACTCCTCTAATGGTAAGAGGATGAAGAGGAGTTTATTTTATTTTCAATAAAGGGAAAAGGATTATAGTAGATGTGATTATTTGTATTGTTTCCGTTCTAGAAATTAGAAAATTGAAGCATAGAAAACAGGTTTAAAATACTCATCTTTGTACTTGAATGGCACAGTGATGCTTTCGTTTTCATGCTTATGTCACTATAGGCATGTTGTAGCTTGAGAGACAGGTAAATATGTAGAACTCCAAAGAAAGAGCCCTGCTTTGTTTTTGTGAGAAACTCAGTGAGGCTGTAGAGTTAGTTCATCTTTGGTTATACGCCTTTTAGCATGTGGGAGGGGCACTAGAATGTGACAGAATGTTGCTTCATAAAGGTTGCCTAGCAACCCTGCTTGCATTATGCAAACTGGTATCATGGGCCAAGGACCAGAGAGCAGTTTCGAGAGTGTTATCATGGGACATTACAGTCTACCAAGATAACTATCTCCTAAAACTTTTAATGACAGCATTTGATGCGCCTAAACAAGTCATAGCCACACATCTGGAAGTGTGCCTACAGCTTTTACTGGTTACCAAATTCAAGATTGCCTAGTCATCAGAGAACATAGTCTGTGGAGAAACAGAACAAAGTCTTCCGTTTATGAATACTCTCTCTCCTTAGAAGTGAAACTATGGAACGAAAGATAATAAGACTCACAATTATTCATCAAAAGGTGAGTTTGCCATTGTTGACTTCCTTCAGGAAGGTGATAATCCGTTTGTTAGAGTAGACTTAGCGATTATTAGATTTCATTCCATCTCTTTTGAGGCAGCCGTCCAACATTAAATATGTGATATCTTCTAAAAACGCTGCATACGCAATGACAGTTCAGCATTTAAACATGTTACTACCCCACTCTGCGATTAAATAAGGGATGAACCTGGGAGTTTCCCACAATCATGTGGGAGTCAACAGAGAGTCAATTGTGTGGAGTATGGCAGACCATTTCATCCTCTGATTATGTTGTTATTTGATTATTAAAATAGGACATTAGATAATCCATGATCAGTGGATTGTGGTGACATGATGTGGGAGGCAATTATTATAGACCATCTTAATATCAATTATGTAGTTAAAATATTTAAATTTATCATGACAGCATCGTTCATGAGCCTGGTTGGGAGCCACCTTAGGGAAGTGGATGCTGTTATATGAACTCAATATTTGATTATTTAATTATATAAAACAATGATTATATCCTCCATGACACCTGGAATCTTGTGCCACAGATCTTCAAATTACCTAATTAAGAATTTAAATTGACAATCTGTGTTAATCCCCAAGATATTGTAAATATATGTATAGTTATGTAAACAACAATCCTCCATTCCATGAAGAGACCTGTAAAGCTCCCTCGTGTGGAGATAATGTGCAATATCTTCACATTGTATGATTCATTGACTCAATTGATGATGATGACATCCTTCATGACTGGAGTCTGGCCATGCTTCCCTGCCAGCAGAATGCTACATCCCCTATTTATTGTGACAGTTAGCTATTAGTGACTTATTTAATTCTTGAAATTAGGTAAACGACAGACAGTGCCATCACCGATTAGGTTTAGGGTGCAAAAATCTGTCAGGGTCAAGGGTCAAGGAAAGCTGTAGACAAGGGCAGAGCATTTTCTGAATGATCTATGGATCTTCCAGAGTACGAGGGATGCTGGGTGATTGAGTCCTGAAGTACAAGGACTTCACCAAGACCGGCATGGTGGTCTGGCTTTTGACTACCAGTTCTTCCTCCACATCTTCACATCGGTTGTGATCTACCATGAGAAGGAGTGGCACTAGGAGGTCGGCACCATCTCTGAGACCTGGCAAAAGGATGACGACCCAGAACACGGAAGAACATCTCTCTCTCAGGTATGCTATTGATGCCCTGCTGCGGCCATCTTTTCAGCTGTTATCAACATTGTGGCTACTACTGCTACGCCAGGATTGGGCACACTATCTCACGTCCTGCCGCACCACAACAGACATTCAGGCGCTTGTGGTGAGGTCAGGCCAACAGAAGTCATCAGGCAAGACAGTATGATTATCTGACGATTAACTAATGGCATGTTACACATGCGTGATGACAGCATACAGTTTCATACCTGGCAAGTCTGTCCAGGAGTTGATGATACAAAAAAATGTCAAAAGCTTACATATTTAAAGATGTAATTATTAAATTCTTTCATTATATAATCTGTCATCCCTGAAGTTTGGCGCCACCTTGTGTGACTCAAGTGTGACAGACCATCTAACTATCTAATTATTTCATTATTCAAATCTGTCTTTTTCTACTCCAGGAAGAGTGGAGTCTGGATCCACCTTGTTGGTGTTAAATTGTATCTTGTCATTTCTTTCTTTCTTTCATTCATTCTTTCTTCCTTTCTTATTTAAATCAATGTTGATATCATTTTGTTATCGCTCCAGGGGTCAATTATGAGAAACAATCTCTTTATTCATTCATTTTTTGTTCAAATCTATGATTAAGAACTCAATGTCCCTTCAGAATTTAGAAATCATTTAGGCTTCACACATAAAACACCATCCACTTGTTTAATGTTGATTCATTTAATTATGAAAATCTGTCATTATGTATTCAGTGAACACTGGAGTTTTGAGCCTCCGTTGGGGAGACCATTGTACCAGACCATCATGTCACCTAATACTACACTTAGTTCTTTAACTGTTAAACTACGAAATTAAGTAATAATTCAACATTTAATTTACGTATTTCAAATACAGTTAACGTTATGGACCATTATCCCCGATTGGAGTCAGATTTTGGGAGTTGATGATGTAATATCTTCTCATTACTTCATCATTTAGCTATGTAAATAGAGCTTTACATCAGCGATAGGTTTAGGACTTTGGTGCCATCTCATCAGTGTTAATATGAAAGGCCCTTTAATTTTCAATTTATTTTTTTAAAAACAACATTATTCCTGTAAGAGATCAGTCTGACTACTCCATGTGGGATTTAAGTGTGCACCACCATGTTATTTTTCAATCATTTTTCATTATATATTAATTATTAAAATCGATGAATATGTTGTTCGTCTTGACTGGACTCGGGGCAAACCTCCATGGGAGATAATCACGTTCATTATTTTATTATGTAAGTACTACTTTCTTGACAATCACTGGCACCTGATTTTAAGTGTCTTGGATGATATAATAATTGTTTTATATAGTTAAATAATCAAACAATGAGTTGATGTTCTTCCGTTTTCTGAGTCGTCATTCTTTTGCCAGGTCTAGGTGATGGTGCCGACCTCCTAGTGCCACTCCTTCTTCTCATGGTAGATCACAACCGATGTGAAGATGTGGAGGAAGAACAGGTAGTCAACAGCCAGACTATTGTGCCGGCCTTGGTGAAGTCCTTGAACTTCTCAGAGGGCACCGTGCAACCTTCAGGACTTAATCACCCAGCATCCCTCATACTCTGGAAGATGCATAGATCATTCAGAAAATGCTCTGCCCATGTCTACAACTTTCCTAACCTTGTCCCTGACAGATTTTTGCACCCTAACCGTAATCGGTGATGCCACTGTCTGTCGTTTACATAATTTAAAGAAGTAAATAATTCACTAATAGCTAACTGTCACAATAAATAGGGGATGTAGCATTCTACTGGCAGGGAAACATGGCCAGACTCCAGTCATAAAGGATGTCATCATCATCAATTGAGTCAATGAATCATACAATGTGAAGATATTGCACATTATCTCCACACGAGGTAGCTTTACAGGTCTCTTCATGGAATGGAGGGTTGTTGTTTACATAACTATAAAATATTTACATTATCTTGGGGATTAACACAGATTGTCAATTTAAATTCATTTATTATGTAATTAGATGATCTGTGGCACCAGATTCCAGGTGTCATGGACGATATAATCATTGTTTTATATAATTAAATAATCAAATAATGAGTTCATTAACATCATAAACTTCCATAAGGTGGATCCAAACCAGGCTCATGAACGATGCTGTTGTGATGAATTTAAATATTTAAACTACATAATTGATATTAAGATGGTCTATAATAATTGCCTCCCACATCATGTCACCACAATCCACTGATCATGGATTATCTAATGTCCTATTTTAATAATCAAATAACAACATAATCAGAGGATGAAATGGTCTGCCATACTCCACACAATTGACTCTCTGTTGACTCCCACATGATTGTGCGAAACTCCCATGTTCATCCCTTATTTAATCGCAGAGCAGAGTAGTAACATGTTGAAATGCTGAACTGTCATTGTGGATGCAGGGTTTTTAGAAGATATCACATAATTAATGTTGGGCGGCTGCCTCAAAAGAGATGGAATGAAATCCAATAATCACAAAGTCTACTCTAACAAATGGATTATCACCTTCATGAAGGAAGGTATCAATGGCAAACTCACGTTTTGATGAATAATTGTGAGTCTTATTTGTCTTTTGTTCCATAGTGTGACTTCTTAGAGAGAGAGTATTCATAAACAGAAGACTTTAAACTGTTTCTCCACAGACTACGTTCTCTGGTGATTAGGTAATCTTGAATTTGGTAACCAGTAAAAGCTGTAGGCACACCTCCAGAGGAGTGGCTATGACTTGTTTAGGCGATTCAAATGTTGTCATTAAAAGTTTTATGAGATAGTTACCTTGGGAGACTGTCATGTCCCATGATAACAGTTTCTCGAAGCTGCTCTCTGGTCCTTGGCCCATGATACCAGGATAAAGAATACAACAGATTTGCCAGGCAACCTTTATGAACCAACATTCTGTCACATTCTAGTGCAACCTCCCACATGCTAAAAGGAGTATACTCACCGATGAACTAACCTTACAGCCTCACTGAGTTTCTCACAAAAACAAAGCAGGGTTCTTTCTTTGGAGTTCTACATATTTACCAGTCTCTCAAGCTACAACTTGCCTATAGTGACATAAGCATGAAAACGAAAGCATCATTGTGCCAATCAAGTACAATGATGAGTATTTTAACCCTGTTTTCTATGGTTCAGTTTTCTAATTTCTAGAACGGAAACAATACAATTAATCGCCTGTACCATAATCCCTTTACCTTCATTGAAAATAAAATTAACTCCTCTGCATCCTCTTTCCTTTAGAGGAGCTTGATCCCATGGTTTCTCAGAGTTGTTTAGATTTGCATTAGGCTGATGATTAAGGATTTTGAGCAGTGTCTTCTGTTTCTTTCAGTCATTTTGGATTCCTCAATTGACTGTTCTCTATTAAGTCCTGTACCCCACTTTCTAATATGGTTATTTAGAGTTATTTATTGTTGGTGGTGTGTCATGATAACAGCCCGACAGAGTTCATTAGATGAGATTCCCTGATCGGGAGATTATTCAGTTATTCCATTTTTGAAATCAGTGGTCACTGTGTGTTCATGGGTCAGTTCTGTTGCAACCTCTCAGAAACTGATGATGTGAAACATTACAATTGTTTTTTTAAAATCGTGTATTCATTCGATTGTTAAAAATCTACTATTGTGTAATCAGTAATCTCTGTATAAGGCAGTGTCTCCCATTCTCTGGCCACTGCTTATGGTACCGATCTCCTGCTGTGTCAATGCCACAGCAGCCAAATGACGGATGACACCATCATTACATACGCAATCAAATAAGTTAATAATTGGATAGTCCTCCATATTTAACTTTCAAAAGATGGAACCAAACTCCAGTGATTGTCAAGGAAGTAGTACTTAGATAATTAAATAATGCCACGTGATTAACTCCCATGGAGGTTTGGTCCGACTCCAGTCAAGAAGAACAACATCTTCATCGATTTTAATAATTAATATATAATGAAAAATGATTGAAAAATGACATGGTGGTGCACACTTAAATCCCACATGGAGTAGTCAGACTGATCTCTTACTGGAATAATGATGTTTTTAATAAATTAAATTGAAAATTAATTAGTGGGCCTTTTATATTAACACTGATGAGATGGCACCAAAGTCCTAAAGCTATAGCTGATGTAAAGATCTATTTACATAGCTAAATGATGAAGTAATGAGATGATATTACATCATCAACTCCCAAAATCTGACTCCAAACAGGACTTATGGTCCATAACATTACCTGTATTTTAAATACGTAAATTAAATGATGAATTATTACTTAATTTCCTAGTTTAACAGTTAAAGAACTAAGTGTAGTATTAGATGACATTATGGTCTTGTACAACGGTCTCCCCAAAGGTGGCTCAAAACTCCAGTGATCACTGAATACGTAATGACAGAATTTCATAATTAAATGAATAAACATCAAACAAGTGGATGGTGTTTTATGCATGAAGCCTAAATGATTGCTCAATACTGAAGAGACATTGAGTTCTTAATCATAGATTTGAACCAAAAAATGAATGAATAAAGAGATAGTTTCTCATAATTCAACCCTAGAGAGATAACAAAATGATATCAACATTGATTTAAATAAAGAAAGGGAGAAAGAGAGATTGAAAGAAAGAAAGAATTCACAAGATACAATTTAACACCAACAAGGTGGATCCAGACTCCACTCTTCCTGGAGTTGAAAAAGACAGATTTGTATAATGAATTATTCAGATAGTTAGATCGTCTGTCACACTTGAGTTCCACAAGGTGGCGCCAAACTTCAGGTATCACAGATTATATAATGAAAGAAATTAATAATTACGTCTTTAAATATGTAAGCCGTTGACATTTTTGGGTATCATCAATTCCTGGGCAGACTTGCCAGTTATGAAACTGTATGCTGTCATCACACATTTTTAACATGCCATCAGTTAATCGTCAGATAATCTTTCTGTCTTGCCTGATGAATTCTGTTGGCCTGATCTCATCACAAGCACCTGAATGTCTGTTGTGGTGCGGCAGGACGTGAGATAGTGTGCCCAATCCTGGCGTAGCAGTAGTAGCCACAATGTTGATAACCTCTGACAAGATGGCTGCAGCAGGGGCATCAATAGCATAGCTGAGAGAGAGATGTTCTTCCGTGTTCTGAGTCGTAATCCTTTTGCCAGGTCTCGGTGATGGTACCGACCTCCTAGTGCCACTCCTTCTTCTCATGGTTGATCACATCCAATGTGAAGATATGGAGGAAGAACAGGCAGTCAACAGCCAGACCACCGTGCCGGCCTTGGTGAAGTACTTGTACTTCTCAGAGGGCACCGTGAAACCTTCAGGACTCAATCACCCAGCATCCCTCGTACTCTGGAAGATGCATAGATCATTCAGAAAATGCTCTGCCCATGTCTACAACTTTCCTAACCTTGTCCCTGACAGATTTTTGCACCCTAACCGTAATCAGTGATGGCACTGTCTGTCGTTTACCTAATTTCAAGAATTAAATAAGTCACTAATAGCTAACTGTCACAATAAATAGGGGATGTAGCATTCTGCTGGCAGGGAAGCATGGCCAGACTCCAGTCATGAAGGATGTCATAATCATCAATAGAGTCAATGAATCATACAATGTGAAGATATTGCACATTATCTCCACAAGAGGGAGCTTTACAGGTCTCTTCAGGAATGGAGGATTGTTGTTTACATAACTATACAAATATATACATTATCTTGGGGATTAACACAGATTGTCAATTTAAATTCAATAATTATATAATTAGATGATCTGTGGCACCAGATTCCAGGTGTCATGGACGATATAATCATTGGTTTATATAATTAAATAATCAAATAATGAGTTCATTAACATCCGTAAGGTGGATCCAAACCAGGCTCATGAACGATGCTGTCGTGGTTAATTTCAATATTTTGACTACAAAATTGATATTCAGATGATCCATAATAATTGCTTCCCACATCGTGGAATCCACTGACCGTGGATTACCTAATGTCCTATTTTAATAATCAAATAACAACATAATCAGAGGATGAAATGATCTGCCTTACTCGACACAATTGACTGTCACTGACTCCCACATGATTGTGGGAAACTCCCAAGTTCATCCCTTATTTAATCACAGAACAGAGTAGTAAAATGTTTAAATGCTGAAAAGTAATTAGTTGCAGGTTTTAGAAGATACCACACATTTTATTTTGGACGGCTGCCTCAAAAGAGATGAAGTGCAATCCAATAATCCCTAAGTCTACTCTAACAAATGGATTATCACCATCCTGAAGAAAGTTAGCAATGGCAAACTCACCTTTTTATGAATAATTGTGAGTCTATTTTCTTTGTTTCCATAGTATTACTTGTTAGGAGACAGAGAATTCATAAACAGAAGACTTTGAACTGTTTCTCCACAGAAGATGTTCTCTGATAATTAGGTAATCTTGAATCTGATAACCACTAAAAGCTGTAGGCAATCTTCCATATATTTGGCTATGACTTGTTTAGGCGAATCAAATGCTGTCATTGAAAGTTTTTGGAGATAGTTATCTTGGGAGACTCTAACGTGCCATGATAACACTTTCTGAAGCTGCTCTCTGTTCCTTGGCCCATGATACCAGGATACAGAATGAAAACAGTGTTGCCAGGCAACATTTATGAACCAACATTCTGTCACATTCTAGTGCCCCTCCCACATGCTAAAAGGAGCATACACACCGATGAACTAACCTTACAGCCTCACTGAGTTTCTCAAAAAAACTAAGCAGGGCTCCTTCTTTTGAGTTCTACATATTTACCAGTCTCTCAAGCTACAACTTTCCTATAGTGACATAAGCTTGAAAACGACAGAGTTCTGTAGATGCGATTCCCTGATCAGGAGATTATTCTGTTATTGCATTTTTAAAATCGGTGGTCACTGTGTCCTTCATGGGTGTGTTCTGTTGCAACCTCTCAGAACCTGATGATGTGAAACCGTACAGTTTTTTTTTTTTTTTTAAATCGTGTAATCATTCGATTGTTAAAAATCTACTATTACGTAATCAGTTCTCACTGTATAAGGCAGTGTCCCCCATTCTCTGGGCACTGCTTCTGGTACCGATCTCCTGCTGTGTCAGTCCCACAGAAGCCAAATGACGGATGACACCTTCATTACTTATGCAAACATAATAAGTTAATAACTTGATAGTCCTGCTTACTTAACGTTCATAAGATGGAACCAAACTCCAGTGATTGTCAAGGATGTAGTACTTAGATAATTATATAATGCTACACGATTAACTGCATGGAAGAATGGCCAGACCCCAGTCAAGAATAACAACTTCTTCATCAATTTAAATAATTAATGTACACTGAATAATGATTGAATAATGACATGGTGGTGCATACGTAAATCCCACATGGAGTAGTCAGACTGATCTCTTCCTGGAATAATGATGAGTTTAAAAAATTAAATTGATAATTACTTAGTATGCATTTTATATTATCACTGACGAAGTGGCACCAAAGTCCTAAACCTATCACTGATGTAAAGATCTATTTATATAGCTAAATGATGAAGTAATGAGATGATGTTACATCAACTCCCAAAATCTGACTCCCAAAGGGACTTATGGTTCATAACATCACTTGTATTTTAATTCGTTAATTAAATGATGAATTATCATTCAATTTCCTGGTTTAACAGGTAAGGAAGTGCAAGGAGGCCCAAACTCCAGGGATCACTGAATACATAATGACAGATGTTCATATTTAAATGAATAAATATTAAACAAGTGGGTGGTGTTTTATCCGTGAAGCTTAAATGATTGCTCCATACTGAAGGGTCACTGAGTTCTTAATCATAGAGATGAACAAAAAAAAATGAATGAACAAAGAGATAATTTCTGATAACTCACCCCCAGAGAGATTACAAATTGATATTAACATTGATTTAAAGAAAGAAAATGAGAAAGAAAGAAATGAAGAAATGACAGAAGGAAGGAAGGATGAAAGAATGAAATCACAAGAGTCAATTTAGCACCAACAAGGTGGATCCAGACTCCACTCTACCTGGAGTAAAAAAAGACAGATTTGAATAATGAAATAATCAGATAGTTAGATCATCTGTCACACTTTAGTCAGCTCCTCCACGGAAGATCAGATTGTTAGTTGGGAGCAGTCTTTTAGTTCTCTACCATAAATTCCTTTTCCAGAGAGTGAGTTCAACAACTAACTTATCAATGGATCTCTCAACTAATGCCTGTTGGAAACAGGAGCAAAAACCCATACATAAACACTGAGTCGAACTAGAACCCAGATGCAGATAGAGAGGACAAGACCATGCAACAGAAACACATACAGACAGCTTACCTGAACAAGGAGGAGTTAATGGCCACTAGACTGATAACTGGGAAGCCAGCTTGGGACTGACTCAGGCCCCCTGAATATGGGTCTCAGCCAGAAGGACTGAGAAGTCTAAGGGACCTCAGAGAGTGGAGCCAGGATGTATCCCTGGTGCACCAAAGGTATTTGCGAACACATCCCCCATGGAGGGATAACTGCCTTAATCTAGAGACAGGAGAGAAGCCCTAGTCCCTACTTCACAGGACGTGTCAGATCTACATGACCCCAACTGGAAGGCATTCCCCTACATATGGAATTGGAGTGGGGGGGATGGAAGGGAGGGTGGTTACAGTGCATGTGAGAGGGCAGAGAAGATAAAAGGGAAGGAAGGAGGAATGGAGGGAATGAAAGAGGGAGGGAGGGAGAGGGAACTGGGAGTCAACATGTAAAATAATAAATTAAATTAAAAAATGTTTTGTCTCCAAAATTTAAGTTGAAGGACAAGTTACTGGGGAAAAGGATTTCTATTTTTGTTTCCACAGAAAATGAAAAGATGTGGATTTCTTCCAGACTAATGTCGTTTAATCATGCCAGACAGCCTGAATCAGAGTATAAGTTGATCCTACATTCAAAACAGCTGGAAAAAGCAGCCTTACAGACTACAGCCAGGATTTCTGAATCTTCTTCGTATCCCCTTGACAGTGCCCTTTACCAGCAGGAAGTAGTTTGGAAAGAATGACGCCCAAATTCCCAAATATTGTGTATAAATGTTTGTTTTCATTTAATTGGACTTTGTTATATAAAATAAAATAAAACAAAATAATTTAGGACTATATTCTAAAATTAATAAAGCAATGCAAATGTTCTTTTCAATGCTGTTAACAGTTCACTGATCAGAGACAATGACTTTTATCTAAACTCAGTAAACAAAATCTCTGGTGCACTGACCACAGGCAGGTCAGAATAAGTGTTTTTTGATCTCATGCTTCAAAAGAATTACTGGCATTTTATAATATGTCTGTAAATTGTGACCAAAATGTGTTCCTTGTAATTTCTGTATAAAGACCTAATACTCTAAATGAATAATCGCAGCAGGTGCAAACCTCCTCCAGTGTGTTTGTGTCTGTCTGTAAAGCCAAAGCCACTCCTGACCTGGTCATCGAGTTTTGGTACCCATGGAGACCCATCACCCACTGAGCAGTGTGCAGCATGAGGTGTTATTGGCCTGGTTGTATAGGAACTTTCAACTGTCAGGAAATAATAGCAGGAACCACTTCCAAAAGATGATAATTTGTCTTTCTCTCATAAGAAAGCTTGATGATTGTTCTATCACTGTAGGTGTTTTATTCATGAACCTCAGAAAAACCGCTTGACAAATGCAAAATTATAAAAAGAGCATTCTTCATGGAAAGTTGAAAATTTAGAGAAGAATGGAGGTAGGAAGATTTTTGTTTATGAACACTACTGTTAGTCAGCACAACTTACTCAGTGAGCAGTTTTAAACTATCTGCATTATTCATGGATTCATGATTTTCTACATACACAGGACTGGTAGGATTAATCTCTCCAAGCAGATGTTCTAGAATGTCTCAAAAGTTCTTTCTCAGGTAGTTCAGCAATGCCTGCCTACCATGTGAAATCTTAAGAGTACAGTAGTTGTCTAGTTCATCAGGCTGGATGTCCCAAATTTTCTTCAATGTATACTAAATTTTTCAAAGAATGTGGCTCTATTGCTAGTATAGGAATGAAATTGTTAGCCAGAAATAGGAGAAGTAGCCAAAAAGAGAGCTTCCTCATTTACATATGCAGGCTAACACTAGATGATTCGATCCATATTAAAGGTGTATCAGATTCTTTCTTGATTTGTGTAGATTTGCATTGCTGTTTTCAAGAAAGGCTTTATATTTGTAGTCCTGGAACTCATTCAGTAGACTGGATATCCTCAAATCATGAAAATCAGACAGCCTCAGCCTCATGAAATTTGGGCTTAAACATGTGCACTGCCACCAAACAGCTAAAGGTGGATTTCATCAACTTTTCACAACAGGGTTCCTCTCTGTGTCTTGGGCTGTCCTAGCACTTATTCTGCATGTCTGACTTTAAGCTCAAAGAATTCTACCTGCCTCTGCATGTGCTTCAGGTCTTTGGTTGGTCTTCCATGTTGAAATGGTGGATCTTTGTCAAGCAGCAATGGCACCAATGTACTACACACCATTATTTCACAACATAGCTTCATGTGCTCTTAACATGTAGAGATGGCTCAGCTGTTAAAGGCTAGGCTCACAACCAAAAACATAAGAGTTTGGTTCCCAGCAACCACGAATATCTAGGCCCTGCTTGTCAGGGCAAGTGGTGCCCTACATGATGCTCTCTTCATTTAAATTTTTGGAATGTGGAAGCCTATGAGCAATCTGTCGCAGACAGATTCTGATATGATGAAACTCAAGAGACATTTACTCAAGTCAAATGGAAAGATCCATGTCTGAGACTATGGAAAGAGCCCAACTTTCTCCTAACACGGGGTTGAGTGGGGTGAGGGCATGTTTGTGTTTTCTTGCAGGAAGAAGATGAGGTCCAGTGGCTGTCAGACCATTTGGTGGAGATGTGTGGAACAGGAAAACTGGACCATAGACCTCAGAAGTGTAATACCTCCTCTCTCTCTCTCTCTCTGTCTGTCTCTCTCAAGGGTCATTCTCTAGAACAGTCAAGGCTTAAACCTATTGTTTTTACAACAAGGAGGAATTTGTGCAATAATCAAATAGTAATGTTGCTTTTATGCTGATAAGACTGGCTTAATGGAAGACAGCTTAGATAGAATGCAGAAAAATCTTGCTGAATGTAAATGGCAGTGGGAACCAACCGAGTCCTAGTATAAAAATTGGCTTTCCACCTCCCCTTGGCTTTCTACCTTGCTTCCTTCTTTCCTGGGACCATTTATGGGATTGCTACTGATGATGACTTTTGGGCTTTGGGCATTCCAGAAATTAACTCAATTGATCAGAACTCAAATTGATTTCATGCTATTTCTGTACACTACCATCAGCTTTTGGAAAGGGAACAGGGCTCTTCTGAGAAACCTGATGAGGATGGTGACAGTGCCAGTCCTGAACCACCTAGACAAGGACTCGATTTCACAGGACTCGAACAACAGAGGACCTGGTTCTCTCCAATATGAAGACGTCAATGATGGTAATATCTTAGGCCACAAAATGTAGGCAGACCCTTCTCTTTGGCTATAAGTTGCTCAATGACAGCAGTAGCATAGGACCATCTCTCAGGAGCCCACTCATCTTGCCCGAGTTTCTTGCCCAATTTTTGACCATGTCCTTGAGTGCTGAGTGAGGATGCACCCTATGTAGATTAAGACAGGGGTCCTACCAATTGTCCCATAATGACAAGCCCATCCCCAAGGCCCGATTGTGGGAGCCCACTACGTAGCCTAAGATAGACGCTCCATAAAAAAAGAATAAAATAGGGGGAGATGTTGGGATCCAGCCTTGAGTCACATACTCTTGCAGAATCACTTACACCTTAAAATTCTAATTGAGCTTTATCTTGGTAATACAGACAACTGCTAAAAAGTGGTCTGTTGCACTCCTTCCAGGAACTGAGATGAACCAGACACCAAGAACTGAGATAATCAGACGTTTATGGTCTGATGTTTATGGTGTAGGACCTTACCAGAGCCCCAGAGTCAGCAAAGCTACCCCTACCCACTTCCTCCCCACTTTGCTTTAAAAACCCCTCTTTGTGCCTAATAAAGTGAGACCTTGACAAGCATTGCTTGGTCTCGTTCCTTCTGTCTCTCTCATTATTTTCAGGTTCTAGCCCACCTCAACCCAGCAATAACTAGGCACTGCTGGTCAGAGAAATTATTATTTGAAATTCCATGATTCTTCATGTCCCCGTGATTTTTCCATGGGACACTTCATCGTGAAGTACTTCCTTCAAAGGGGATCACAAAGAGAGTCTTTATAATGTAAGGGTAAAGATATTTACTGATTGTGTCAGTAGAGGAATAGAAGACAGGAAAGAGAGAGTGAGAGACAGAGAGAGAGAACTTAAAAGAGGGAGCCTTTATAGGATTGAAGAGAAAACTGAACCTACAGAAATGTCCAGAGAAATACAATACTGACCCCAACTAACAATTTGACCAACAGTGGAAAGGCTACCATAAATGCCCTTCCCTAATAGTGAGATCGATGACTCACTTATCCACAACATAGAGCCCTCATCTAGTAACTGATGGAAACAGATGCAAACAGCCACAAATAAACACTGACCTGAAAAAGAATCCAGATGCAAAGAGACAGGACAAGACCAGTTTGCAGAAACGCATAGAGACAGCTGACCTGAACAAGGAGAAGCTAACTGGCCCCCAGACTGATAGCTTGGAATCCATCATGGGACTGACTCAATCCCCCTGAATATGGGTCTCAGCTAGAAGGCCTGAGCAGTCTAAAGAATTCCAGGCAGTATAACCAGGATGTATTCCTGGTACACAAAAGGGACTTGTAGTCACATGCCCCATGGAGGTGTACTCCTATAACCTAGAGACAGGAGAGAAGTCCTTTTCCCCACTTCAAATGACTTGACAGATTTATATGACCCCTCCTAGATGGCATCATCCTACATGTGTAGTGAGGGGGGATGGGAAGGGAGGTTGGTCAGGGTGCATGTGAAGGGGTAGAAAGGCTAGCGGGAGGGAGAGAGGGAGGAAGGGAGAGGGAACTTGGATACTTTTATCGATATGTAAAATAAAAATTAAAAAAAAAAGCTCATGTGGAGTTTGTTTCTTTTTTTAGGGGAAAGGGAATGGGAAATGGGGGGAAGGGAGGGGGAAAACTGAACTATGGGGAAAGGAGCAGTAGAAAAGTAAGGGACAGGAAGGAGGGTAGACTGAGAGACAGGAAGAGAAGCAGAAAGAGAAAGAGGAAGAGAGAGAAAGGTAGGCAGGACCCCTTAAAAGGGAACATAGAGAATGTGCACAGGTGGTGCTCTTAGCTGTGCACATAGCATGTCAGAACCCCAAGGGCATGTCAGTAAAAATGCCCAAATACTAACACTTACAGAAAAAGTGCTTAAAAGCTAAAAATTATAACTGGAATATGAATTTAGGCACACAGATAAGTCAGTAAATGTCTTGTTGTAGAAGCATGTGGATCTAAGTACAATCCCATTTTTGCAGTCACACAGAAAAGTAGGGATGGTACTGCATATGTGTAATCCTGCACTTGGTAGGTAGAGATGATTGGGGCCTGCTGGCCAGACAGCCACTGCCTGTAGGCTGGTTGTTTCTTTTTGAGGCTATGTGCCTAGTGAGTTAGGTGATAGATGTTAGATGATTGATTGATAAATAAATAGATAGATAGATACATACATACATGCATACATAGGTACATAGATTGATAATTGATTACTATAGACAGATAAGTGATAGGAGATGATAGATAGATAGATGATAGATAGATAGATAGATAGATAGATAGATAGATAGATAGATAGGTAGAAGATGAGAAATAGTTATGGGGCAGACAAGATAGCTGCATGAGTAAAAATGCTTGATATAGAAACCTGACAGCTTGAGTTAGAGTTCCAGAAATCCTGTGAAGATGAGAGGAGAGACTGACTCTTCATAACTCTCCCCTCACCTCCACATGTACCTCCCTACCTACACACACCCCAGTCACAGGGGAGCAATGTTTTAGGAAAAGAAGGTGATAGCCCTGGCCTAAACACACACACACACACACACACACACACACCAAATAAACCTATTAAAAGTTGAATTTAAAAAAAAACTGAGGAGAGAATTCTCAGTAGAGGAATCCAAAATGGCTGAAAAAAAACTAAAGAAATTGCTCACAATCCTTGCGTATAAGGGAAATGCAAATCAAAACAACTCTGAGATATATTACTCCAGCCAGAATGGCTAAAATTAGAAACACCAATGACAACTTGTGCTGGAGAGGATGTGGGGAAAGGGGAACACTCCTCCACTGCAGGTGGGAAAGCAAAGATGTACAACCATTTTGGTGATCAGTGTGGCAGCTCTTCAGGAAAATGGGAATGACTCTACCACATTACCTAGCAATCCCCCACTTAGGAATATAGCCAAATAATCCCCATCCATGCAACAAAGACATGTTTAAGTTCAGAGCAGCATTATTTGTTATAGCAAGAACATTGAAGTAACATAAATGCCCTTCAACTGAAGAATGGATAAAGAAGATGGTGCACATTTCCACAATGGAGTACTATGCTGCGAACACACACACACACACACACACACACACACACACAAACACACACACACACACACACATACACACACACACACTCACACACTGGAATCTTGAAATCTAGAGGCAAATGGATGGAACTTGAAGAATCCATCCTGAATGAGGTAACCCAGTCAGAAAAAGGGGAACATGGTATGTACTCACTCATATATGGATTTTAGACATAGTGCAATGGATCACCAGTTTACAATTCACTTTGGCTGAGAAACTAGGCTACAAGGAGGATTATAAGAGATTCATATAAGGTCGCTCACAGAAAAGGAATGGGACAAGATCTCCTGAGCATATGGGGTGTTAGTTGGGACAATGAATAGAGAACGATCTACAAGAAACAGAAGAGGAGAGAAAAGCACGTGGGAAGATTGTGTCAGGGAAGGAAAAGATGAGAGGAAAGGGAGTGAGAGAGACAGAGACAGAAGGAGAGACACAGAGAGAAACCATAAAAGAGGGAGCCATTGTAGGTTTAAAGAGAAAACTGAACCTAGAGAAATGTCCAGACATCTACAAGTCTGACCCCAACTAACAATTTGAGGAACAGTGGAAAGACTACCATAAATGGCCTTCCATAATAATGATATTGATGAGTAACTTATGCACCATAATAGAGTCCTCATCTATTAGCTGATGCAAACAGAAGGAAACAGCCACAACTAAACACTTGGCATAACTGGAATCCATATGCACAGAGGGAGGACAACACCAGGCTGCAGTAACAAATAGAGGCAGCTTATCTGAACATAGAGGAGCTAATGGGCACCAGAAGGATAGCTGGCAATTCATCATGGGACTGACTCGGATCCACTAAACATGGGTCTAAGATAGAATGCCTGGACAGTCTAAGCGACCTTGGAGAGTGGAACTAGTATGTATCCCTGGTGCACACAAGGGCTTTCGGATCACATCTTCCATGAAGGGATACTCCCTTAACATAGATACAGGAGAAAAATCTTAATCCCTATTCCAAATGACTTGAAAGATTTAGATTAACCCTCCTGGAAGTCATCACCCTACATGTGGAGTGTGGAAAGGTAGGAGGGGAAGGGGGTCAGGAGGCATGAGAAAGTGGAAGAGAAAAAGATGAAGGGAGGGAGAGGCAAGTGGCATCAATATATAAAATTAAAATAAAGGAATACTTATGTTTTTTAAAATTTACTTTTATTGTGCATTAAATATGTTTGATTTTTTGTGTTGTATTTTCACACCCTCTTTGCAATGATGCCTCCATTATTGGTTTGGATGATATTTTGTCCTGTTTTGGAATCTCTTTATGAGGATTTTATTATTTGTTCACATATATTCATGAGATAAAATTGATCTCCAATTCTCTTTATATTTCCCACAACATAGGAAAGCCTTGCTGAGTAAGGTTTATGATCTCAACGTCATCAGGCAGAGTGGCTATCATCCATTGAATTATTGAAATTGGATTCCCCAAGTCTGTCAACCTGTTGCAATATCCAGATTGTTAAGGGCTATCCAGAAAGCCAAATTTCCACTGTACCCTGTTTCAGGTTAAAGGTATATGATGTAGTAACATCTGACATAAATTATGTATGAATATTTAAAAAAAAAAGCCTGAATGCATGGATATCTGTGTACCTGTGGCATCATAAAATAAATTGGGTAAAGTTTCTTGTGTTTTTATATCATGGATAAGTTGAGAAGTAACATTTCTAACTCTGTGTGGTGCCTGTTCTCCTAGAACTTGCTCATTAAACTGAGCTGGTCAATTCCTTCCTAATTATTATTATTAATCTTGTTGTTGTTGCATTGTAGTAGATTTTTCTCATTACTTGTTTAATATAAATTAATTATTTGATTATTTGATTAATTCATTCATTTCTTTTGGTGTTTGAAACAGAGTTTCCCTGTGTGGTCCTACTGTCCTGGAACTTACTCTGTAGACCAGAGTGTACTTACAGAAATCTACTTGCCTCTACTTCCTGAGTGCTGGAATCAAAGACAACACCCAACACAACATAGACAGACACAAATTTCAATGTCGCTTACCCATGTCACCAATAAACAGTGCAGCTCACTTCCTGCAGTGCACAGGTTCTATCTCTCTTTCGTCCTCCAAACAATGTGCAGAGCTTGCTCAGACCATTACACAATACAGACTGAAATGATTCTCTTATTAAACAGATGGAAGGCTTCCCAGAATATTAAAGGTATAGAGAAATTTTTTAGGACACAAGTGATGTTTGCTCTGTGCTGTCTTATTGAGGTCTGGAGACCTGACGGGACTTCTTACCTCATTGTCACAGGCCTCTCGGATAACCATGAGAGAAAGGCAGGAGCCATATTACAAACAAGATGATATATCTTTCTCCTCACAGACGCCAGTGATATAGGTCTATTGTATTGGAGTTTTATTCCTGATATTTGAGTCAAATTCTTGACATATGAAGAATAATAAAAAGTGTAATCTGCAAGGTAAGCTGAATACTCAAAGACAATGGTGCTGGGAAGAACACCTTTATCTATGAGTATTAGGCTGAACCAGCACAGGTTCCTCAGTAGGAAGATGAGGAAACAGCTGCATTATTCAATGTTCTCTGTTTGAACAGGATTGGTAGAACATATCTCTCTGTGTCTGTAGAAAGTGGGTTTATTGGAATGTCTCACAGGCTGTGGAATAGCTAGTATATCAGTCATGATGACCAATGGAAATTTGAAGAATTTGGTATGTGTTTGGTTTATGGGTGTGGGTGTCTCAGCTGGTCTTCAGTGCACATGAGTATGTCAAAGAAATAGGCTTTAAAGCTATAAAGTGATAAACTCAGCAGGATCCACACGCCATTAAATTTGTGGGGTCCATAAAGGTTTTCTCCTTTAGGGTGGTGTTGTGGTATTTTGTTTTGCTTTAGCAAATAAAGCCTGCCAGGTGGTGGTGGCATATGCCTTTAATTCCAGTGCTTGAGAGGCAGAAGCTGGTAAATCTCCGTGTGTTTGATTGAGTTAGAAATGTGCACAGGGAAACCCTGTCTGAAAATAACACCAAACAAAAAGAATACACAAATCTAAACAAATAAACAAACAACAACAAAAAAAAATTGCTTTAAGAAGAGAGTGTGGAGCTAGGCTGTAGGTAGCTATAAAGGACAGGCCATGGTAGAGCACACCTTTAATCCCAGCATTTGGGAGACATAATGAGGTGGTATCTGTAATTTCATGGTTGCCCCAAGCTACATCAGATTGACCCAGTCTAAAAGAGAAAGAGAGACAGGTGATGGCTCATTCCTTTATCCCTGTACTTGGGAGGTAGATATGGCTGGGAGGAGAAATATAAAGTGGAAGAAGACAGAAGTTTGTTACATTCTAATGGAAGACTCGTAGGATCAGAATTGCCCACCCCTTAGGTCTGAGGATTCAGTAGAAGTAAGACCTAGGGGTGGGCTGCTCTGCTACTCTAATTTTTCATCATTAATCACATATCTGAATTCAGGTTTTAACTATTAAGACCAAGTACAATTAGCTTTACAATTTCCAGTGTAGTGTGTCAAAGCTAAATTGTGGTGTCAATACTAGAATTGATGGTAATAGAATTGGTGTAATAAATATTTATCAATTTTCCAAGTTTATTACTATCTATTATATTGTTGAGCATGAGAGAAAATTGTTTGTATGAGTATACATGTTATGGGATGTAATTAATTATGTGAAGTCATGTGTCAGTATCTGACCTCTGTTCATCCCCCAAAAGATGTACTGAGTCTCTTGCCAAGATACACAACATGTTTTATCTGATGAGCCAAACACTTCCACAGATTAGCAATAAAACAAAAATAAAGAACTAAATAATGGTCTTTTGGAGCATGAAGCATCAGAATTAAGACCCTATACATGGTAAGTTTGCAACATGAAATGAATACAACCCTATGACAATGAACAACAATTTATAACAACATGCTGATTACAAAGGCACATTAACAATTATTTTCGGAAATACTCGGAAAGTTCAATGTAATTATGAAAACATCTATGATAGCATCCCATCACTCACCATGTTGTGGCTTCTGTACTCAACCATGTTCCAATCACAATTTACTACAGTAGCACTCCCACAAAAGCAATCAGTCCACGGACACTAGTTCTGCTTAAAACCAAACCTGCATCAAGAACAAAAGCCTACAGTATGGCTATAGGAAGTTTCCTGAAATGCCTGTGACTGGCAAGTCGGCCTGATTTTGCTGATTGGCTAGTAAGGCTTGATCAACAAGATCACTTCCTTAAGGGTTAAAGTGTGCTTAAAGACACACCACGGGTACCTTGGGTCTGGCTTCTACTCAAGATCCAGACCTTATAGACAACTGTAGAGACACAAATCTCAATGTCACTTACCCCTGTCTAAAATAGACAACCCACTCTCTTCAAGCAGTGTGAAAGATCATCCCCTCCTTCCTCAAAAAAATGTGCAGATGTTGCAGATAAAATTACAAAATGCAGATGGGAATGAATATTTTAGTCAACAGAGGGAAGGGTGCCTAGAATATTAAAAAAATGAGAGAGATTTTAGCTTATATGGCAAAAAAAAGATGTTGTTCTGGGCTTTTTGCTGAGGTCAGGGAAACTGGGTGTACATTTTATCTAGTACTCACAGACAATTTAGAAACCATGAGAGAAGGGAAGGGACAATATCAGAAAGAAGATAATATAACTTTCTCCTGTCAGATGCGTTGGTGATAGCTCCAATGCATTTGGAGTTTTATTCCTGAAATTCTTGAAAAATGAATAATAATAAAAACTGTTGTCTTCAGGGTAATTTGAATACTTTGAGAGAATTGGGCTGGGAAGTTTGCTTCTACAAGCACTGTGGTGACCGAGCAGAGCTTCCTCAGGGTACAGTGAGAAAATAGCTGCATTATTCAATGTTCTCTTCTTGAACAGGACTGTTGTCAGGTTTCTAAATCAGTGGATCCATCATCCAGCCTTGAGAATGCAGAAAGACTTATTTTCTTGTTTGAGATCTGGTTCCTGTTTTCTTTACTTTTTTTCCCCCTGCTTTTCTGAAGTCCCAGTGACAACCATGCAATAAGTGGTTTCAGTACATCTGACATCAGTGGGAAACTACAGAATATCTCATTTTCTGTGCCAAAATCTCTCTCATTAGTAGTTAAGACAGGGAATAATCACATCATGTGATTGTGTAGTGGCCTGTGAAAGCTAGAGCGCCACCTTGTTTTCAGGAGAAAGGAGTGGGTGCAGGAAGAGCAGTATTATTGAAGTCAAAGCCAGTGAAGTAGAAATGTGTATCTCTGCTGACCTAGAAATGGTTTTTGTCTGGGTTGGAAGTCCAGGTCAGGAATCATTGTGATGTGTCTTTAAGAAGGTGATCTTGTTACTCAGTCATCACTAGCCAACCAGACCCTCCTCAAGATCGGTCAATAATAAAAGGTACAGGGACCTTCTTAGTGCCAGATTCAGGCTTTTCTCTAAAGGAGAGCTGGCACCTTTATTGTGTGTGTGGTGTTCTTCAATTATTGCTGCAGTAAGTTAAATGGAGAGCTTGGGCGAGCTCAGTAATCACATTGTGAGTGAGGGGTCGCTGTCCCCAGGATGGAGGAGTGCATTGTGTAGTATATGAATCATGTGTTGGGTCCTCCCAACATCTGAGTGGGAACATGAAGACAGATTATACTTCTTGTGGGTTTTCATGAGATACGTGAATCTCCCTGGAATCAATGACTAAACTTTGTGGGTTGATTCTCTTCAGAGTATTGGGAGCAGGGAGCCCTGTGTAAAAACATCTTTTTAGTCAACTTCAATGAGCTTTTTGTGCATCCTTGGAAAGACTACATTTCTTGGAGACATTTAACAATGTATATTTTACTTTATGTGATTGAAAAATTAAAAATTAGGGTTAATGGCAAGAAGGATAAACTACAAAGAACAAGAATCTCTTCTAGTGGATAACTTCCTGATTTCAGAGTAGGGTCCCCACATGTTATTTTCATGAGATACAGGAAAAAATAAAGAAAAAGAAAACCTTGCAGGTGTGCTAATCAATCTTGATGCCCTTGCAAACAAACTTTGTACTCTATGAAATGCTGTAACCTTGAAAACACTATGAGCTGAGACTAGTGGTGTCAAGCCTCCATTTCACTTTTGTTGCTAGGTAACTTAGCCTTCCAATAGAGTGAACTCCCAGACTGTTTGGTTCTTCCCAATTAAAACCTTTTGCTTTCACATTTGGGAATAACTTCATTGGACTTGAGGAAACCCAGGAGGTACAAAGTTTGTGGGCTCATCCCAGATTTCCTCCAACCACCCAGGACCTTTAACCCTGAAAGACTGAAATAGACAAAGTAAAGACAACAAAAACCGAAGGAATGCTGGAAATAGAAAAACTGCGCAAATGATTGTGAACTACAGACACAACATGACCAACAGGAAAAGAGAGAATCTCAGGCATGGAAGATAAACTAGAGGAAATACATTTATCTACCAAAGAAAATCATAAATCCAACAAATCCTTAACACAAAACATCCAAGAAATCTGGGACACCATGAAAAGGCCAAACCTAGGAATAATAGGCAGCGAGGAAGGTGAGGAAGACCAGCTTAAACGTGTCAAAAACATACTAAACAAAATCATCGAGGACAACTTTCCCAATCTGAAGAATGACACGCAAATGAAAGTACAAGAAGTACACTGAAGACCAATTAGGCTGGACCAAAGGAAAAAAAACAAGCCTAGAAATATAATAAGGAAAACACCTAAAGCACAGAATAAAGAATACTAAGTGCAGCAAAGGAGAAAGGACAGGTAACATATAAAGGCAAACCGATCAAAATTACAAATGACTTTTCCATGGAATCCCTCAAGGCCAAAAAAGTCCTGGATAGATGTTCTACAAATACTAAGAGTCCACAGATGCTAGCCAAGGCTACTATACCCAGCAAAACACTCAATCATTATAGATGGAGAAAACAAGATATTTAATGACAAAGACAGATTTTTCTCCAATACTTACCTACAAATCCAACACTACAGAAAGATTTGGAAGGAAAACTCCAACCCACGGAAGTTAACTACGCACACAAAATGTAGGCAAATGATAATCTCCCTACACAAGAAAGCAAGGGTAATGGAGGTCAAATATATTCACAATAGCACTGCCAAAATCAAATCTAAAACAAACAAGCATCACTAATCAATGGCCTTTACTCACCCCCATTATTAATGGTCTTAACTCACCTATAAAAAGACACAGGCTAACATAATAGATACGAAGAAAGAATGCATCCTTCTGCTACATACAAGAAACACATCTAAGTTTCAAAGATAGACATTACTTCAGGGTAAAAGGTTGGGGAATATCTTCCAATCAAATATACACAAGAAGCAAGCAGGCATGGCTATCCTAATATCTAACAAGATAGACTTCAAACCAAAATTAATCAAAAGAGATGAAGATGCTCATTCAGTATTCATTGCAGGAGAAATCCGTCATCACAAAGTCTCAATTCTGAAAATTTATGCCCGAAATACAAAGGAACCCAGAGTAAACCAACTGCCAACATCAAAATGAAAGGAGAGAAGCTTAAGGTGATTCCTCTAAAATCATGAGCAAGACAAGTCTGCACTCTCTCTCAATATCTCTTCAATATTGTACGTGAAATTCTAGCTAAAGCTATAAGACAAGAAAAGGAGATAAAAGGGATCCATATTGGAAAGGAAGAAGTCAAACTATCACTATTTGAAGATGATATGATAGCTTAATATAGCTTAATAAGCAACCCAATAAAATCTACCAAGGAACTCCTATAGCTGATAAACATCTTCAGCAAGCTAGCAGGGTACAAGATAAACTCAAAATAATCAGTAGCCCTACTTTTTTCAGAGAACAATGAAATTGAGAAGGAAATCAGAGAAACATAACACTTTACAATAGCCAGAAACAACATAAAGTATCTTGGAGGAATACTTCGCAAACAAATAAAAAACTCATATAATAAAAATTTGTGGCTCTAAAGAAAGAAATTAAAGAAGAAACCAGATCTCCCATGCTCTTGAATAGGTAGGATAAATATAGTAAAAATGTCAATCTTGCCAAAAGCAATCTAGAGATTCAATGCAATCTTCATTAAAAACCCACCATAATTCATCACTGAACTTGAAATGATAATAATCAACTTTTTATGGAAAAACAAAATACCCAGCATAGCCAAAACAGCCCTGTACAATAAAAGAATTTCAAAGGCATCACCATCGCTGACTTTAAGATCTACTACAGAGCTATACTCCTGAAAACAGCCTGGAATTGCCACAAAAACAAAACAAAACAAAAAACAAAAAAAACAAAAAAACAACAACAAAAAAAAAAAAAACAAAAAAACAAAAAAAGAACAGGTAGAACATGGAATGGATTTCAAAAACCTGATAAAAACCCATATACGTATGAACACCTGATTTTCTACAAAACATATAAAACAATACAATGGGATGAGGAAATCATCTTCAACAAATGGTGCTGGCACATTTGGATGATGATGTTTAGAATACTGCAGGTAGACAAGTCTGTAGTCATACACAAAACTATGGTCCAAATGGATCAAAGACCTCAACATCAATCCAACCTCACTGAACCTCTTAGAAGAGAAAGTAGGAGGTACTCTTGAACAAATTGTTATAGGAGACCATTTCCTGAACATAACTCCAGGGGCACAGACACTGAGAGCAACATTAATAAATGGGACCTCTTCAAACTTAGAAGGTTCTGTAAGGCAAAGGACACAGTGGAAAGACAAAATGGCAGCCCACAGACTGGGAAAATATTTTATGTAAGGAGTAAGGTTTTTCTGCCCGCCACGGGTCTGGTCCTGCCATCACGCCAGCACCAATTAACACACCGAAACTCTATATTTGACATAATGCTATTGGCCTGGTACTAGTTTCTTATCTGCTAGCTCTGTCTTAAGTATTAACCCATTTCTGCTGATCTATGTATGTTCATGTGGTCTTCTTACTGAGGAGCATACCGGCATTCTGTTTTCTCCAGACTCTTCATGCTGAATCCTCCTTCCAACTTCCTCTTTCCTCCTTGTCTCTTAGTCCTTCTTGTCTTCCTTTCCTATTGGCCAACATTTACAGAATGGCATCTCCCATCAATTTTCACCAATAGTACATCAGACAATGGGCTGATCTCCAAAATATACAAACAACTCAAAAAACTAATCAACAAAACACCAAACAGCCCTATTAAAAAATGGGGTATAGACCAGCAGAGGAACTAGGTTACAAGGTGTATTCTAAGAGATTCATATAAAGTCCCTCATAGAACCAGGAAGGGACAAGTCCCCCAGAGCTCAGGGGAAGTGGGGGGGCAGCGAATGGAGAGAGTAGTAGGAGAAAACGAGGGGGAGGAAAGGAAAACCTGTGCGACCAGGAAGATTGAACCTTGTTAGGAATAGAAGACAGGAAAGAGAGACACAAAGAGAGAGAGAGAGAACATAATAGAGGGAGCCAATATTCGTTTGAAGATAAAATTGAACACAAAGAAAGGTCTAGAGAACTACAAGACTCCACCCAACTAACAATTTGAGCTTCCTTGGAAAGGCTAACATAAATGCCCTTCCCAGAGGGTGAGGGAGAGTGAGATCAACAACTAACTTATCCATGGAGGCCTCAATTAATGCCTGTTGGAAACAGGAGCAAATACCCATACATAAAAACTAAGTCGAAGTAGAACCCAGATGCATGTTGAGAGGACAAGACCAGGTGGCAGAAACACATAGAGACAGCTTACCTGAACAAGGAGCAGCTAACGGGCCACCAGACCGATAGCTGGGAAGCCAGCATGGCCGCCCTGAATATGGGTCTCAGCCAGAAAGACTGAGCAGTCTAAGGAACCTCAGACAGCGGAGCCAGGATGTATGCCTGGGACACAAAAGGACTTTGGGAACACATTCCACATGGAGGGATAACTGCCTTAATCTAGAGACAGGAGAGAAGCACTAGTCCCTACTTCACATGAACTGTCAGCTCTACATGACCCCAACTGGATGGCATTCACCTACATATGGAATTGGGGTGGGGGGATGGGAGGGTAGGGTGGTTAGAATGCATGTGAGAAGGCAGCGAGGGTTAAACTGAGGGAAGGAGGGAGGAGGAAGAAAGGGAGGGAGAGGGAACTGGGATTGACATGTAAAATAATAAATTAAATTAAGAAAATTGCTTTGACTCCAAAATTAAGTTCAAGGACATGTTACTGGGGAAAAGGATTTCTATTATTGTTTTCACAGAAAATCAAAAGATGTTAATTCCTTCCAGACTTATGTGTTTGATCAAGCCAGACCACCTGAAAGAGAATACCAGGTGATCCTACATTCAAAACAGGTGGACAAAGCAGCCTTGCAGACTACAGCCAGGATTTCTGAATCTTCTTCGAATCCGCCATGACAGCACCTCTTACCAGCAGGAAGTAGTTTGATAAGAACGACACCCAAATCCCCAAATATTGTCTATAAATGTTTGTTATTATTTAAATGGGCTTGGTTATATAAAATGAAAAAAAAAAAGAATAGAAGCGTTGATTGAAAAAAAAACTTTATAAAATCAAAAAATAAAAATGGGGTACAGAACAGAAGAAATAATTCTAAATAGAGGAAACCAAAAAAGCTGAAATGCACTTAAGAAAATGTTCACCATCTTTAGCTATTAGGGAAATGCAAATCAAAACAACTTTGAGATACCATCTTACTACTGCCAGGATGGCTAAAATTAAAAACACCAATGACAACTTATACCAAAGAAGATGTGGAGAAAGGGAATATTCCTCCACTGCTGGTGGGAGTGCAAACTTGTACAGCCATTTTGGAGATAAGTATGGAGGTTCCTCAGGAAATTGGGAATTAGTTTACCACGGGACCCAGCAATCCCCCCTTAGACATATACCCAAATGATCCATATCCCAGCAACAAAGACATCTGCTCAACTATGTTGATAGCAGCATTATTTGTAATAGCAAGTCACTTGAAACAACCTAGATGATCCTCAATTGAAGAATGGATAAGAAGATAGGATAAGGATAGGAAAGAAATTGTGGCTAGGAAGATTAAGTCAGGGTAGGAATACGAGACAGAAGAGAGACAGAGAGATAGATAGGTAGAGAGAGACTGAGAGTGAGTGAAAGAGAGAGAGGGAGACAGAAAGAGAGAGATAGAGAATAAAAGAGAGAGCCAGTACAGGTTTGAAGAGAAAAGTGAATCTAAAGAAAGGTCTAGAGACCTACAAGACTGTTGCCAACTAACAATTTGAGCAACTGTGACAAAGCTACCATAAATGCCCTTCCTGGATAGTGAGATCAACAACTAACTTATTCACCATCATGGAGCCCTTCTATAGTGCTATTGGAAACAGAAGCAAACACCCAATCCTAAACACTGAGTTTAACTAGAATCCAGATGCAGATGGACAGAACAAGACCAGGTTGTAGAAACACACAGAGACAGCTGACCTGAACAAGGAGCAAAGAACAGGCACCCAGACTGATAGCTTGGGATGCAACATGGTACTGACTCAGTCTTCTCTAAATATGGGTCTCAGCCAGAAGGACTGAGTAGTCCTAGGGTCTGCAGACAGTGGAACCATGATGTGTTCCTCATGCACAAAAGGTCATTGCAGACACATCCCCCATGGAGGGTACTCCCTTAACCTAGAAACAGCAGAGAAGCTCTAGTCCCTACTTCAAATGACTTGAGAGATCTACATGACTACACCTGGATGGCATTGTCATACATGTGGAATTGGGTTGGGAGCTGGGAGCGGAGGGTTGTAACGGTGCATGTGAGGGGGAATAGCATGTAAATGGGTGGGAGGAAGGGAGGGAGGGAGGGAGCGGGAAATGGGATCGACATGTGAAATAAAAAAAATAAATAAGTAAATTCAAAAATAAAATAAAATAAATACTCCCAGGCCAGAATCTTACAAGCTGCTGGTAAACAGCACCAGGCTCCTCCTGGTACAGAAGTCCTAAACCATGCTCATCCAGGATCCATGCTGGGTTGTTGAAGGCATAGGTGCATTGGGCCACCTGATGGGCAGTCAGAGAGGAGAGGAGTTCTGAATCCCTAGCGGCTAATGACAGAACCAGCCCCTGGCCCAGCTTCTCCTCTCCTCAGGTGGCAGTGACTGCGACCATAGGGAAAGGGGTGAGGGTGAGAGTGGGGGAGGAGGAGGATAAGGGGTGTTGGGGAGAACAACTTTGGTAAATATTTTTGTGTCAACTAAAAAAAATAAAAATAACAAAATATATGGTAATTAGAAGTGATGGCTATGTGCAGACTTGTTACAATCAGTCTGAAGCAAGGAAGACAAAATAAGATAACAGTGGTCTAGTAGACAGGTCAAGTGGACTGCAGATTTATAGGTCAATGCAATTCATCAAAGCAGAACAGAGAACATCAGAAGGAACTTTCAGGTGTTACGAGTATGATTCCATTTCTCTGGGCAATAAAAGGTAGAACAGGAAAAGGATTGGCAAGATCCAGAAGAGTGGAAAAGAGATAAAAATAAAATTATAATACTGAAAGATAACATAAAAGAAGATCTGGTGTAACCCACAAAATCCATAAAAGGAGCTAACAATTAAGAAAGCAGAGAGGCTCAGGGGAAAGCACCAATGTAAGAAGGTAGAGTCAGGAATTAAATAAATAAATAAGATTTCACTTCAGGCATGCATATCTGGGTAAGAGTCACTGATAAGAAAAAAGAAAAAGAGGAAAGGAGAGACATTTCTATGCTAGGGATGTCTGAGAAAATTGAGAGAGACTAAAGGTAATGTAAAAAGTTATGGAGGTTCAAAGAAAAGTCGTCAAATGTCGAGAAAGATTTAAACTGTTTGCTGTGGGCTCTCATATCTACAAATATAAATTTAAGATTAGTAATATGAGTTAAAATTTTTGACCATACCAGGTTAATGGTTTAAAAGTTCTGTTTATTTCTCTCAAGAAAAATATATGTATTTGCTAAAAAGTTCTATCAGTGTTTCCTGTTAGAAACCTGTTTGTTGCAAGAATAGAGCTAAAACAAAAATGGTTTAAACATTTTTGCTGTTTAATGATAACAGCCCCCAGCTCAAAATTTACCTCTGAGCACTGATCATTAAATTCAGATTATCAGAAAATCAGATGTCCTTTTAATGTAGATGACATTAATTCTGTTTTATGTCGAAAGCTGTTAAAAATTGAAACTAGTTAAAAAGTTACAATTATTAACACTGGAAATTAACATAAACTTAACAGGCACCAAGGTGTCAATGGGTTTAAAGACATAAAGGGTGCTAAAATTACTTGATATTATATGAAGTCAGTACAGGATGTTTAATTGTTTTATCAAACAGTTTTTTATATGTTTAAATTCAGAAGGTTACATTATACTTGTGCTTTATTACATTGTTAATATTTGTACTTAAATTAAAGGGCTAAAATTTAAGATCATAGCCATACACTGAATATACTAACCAAAAGTTGAGAAGCTCATTTTTTTTATGATACAGATGGCAATCCATCCTTGTTTTTGCTAAATTTGGTAAGCATAAGTTATTTAGATAAACTGAATCACATAGCTCTTTTATGTTTTCCTAAAAGGAGTTTCAAATTAAAATGAGTATTTTTAAAGCTAAAACTGACAATGCAAAGTTCTACTTTTATAAAATCTGGTAACTATTATAAAATGTTAGGAAACACAAGTGACCAGCCATCCTTATAGATTAAGTTTTGGTTATAGTCAAACTAAGTATTAATGATTAATAACAGGAATAAACCTCACTCTGTCTCCTATACATATTCTAAAAGTTTAAGCTGAAATCGAGTAACTGAAAACCAAGTTGTCTATTAAGACCTACCTAGAAATACTTGTAATACTACACAGATCTGTGGAATAAGACATTTAAATATTAACTAAAAAAACTGTACTAATTTCAGACAAAGAATCACAAAACCTAACAATGACCAAAGAAAGGTCTCTAAAGAACATTGTGGGGCAGCATGAATTGTGATGACACTGACCAGGGAGCAAGATGCTGAAACACAATACCTGCAGCACGATAGGACCCAGCTCGGACTGTGTAGAGGCTGCAGGGTACTGGAAAATTGTCTGCACCTTTGACTGGACAAAATAAGTTCAGACTTTTCCAATTCCAGGCTCCACAGTGGGGGGGAAAAACACCTCTCACATTATGTACTTGGTGAAAAATTTCTCCCCTCAATGCCATAGAAAAGTGGATATGGCTAAGAATATAAGGAATGGTCCCTGTGATTTTTTTAATAGATTCAAAAGTAACATATACTTTATCCTTCTCAGATCTTTAATTCTATTGATGACTTGGCTAACAAAACTTTGTGAGCTTGGCAATAAAGGCAGACTTGATATGGCTACTAAATAAGAATTTAAAAATATAAAGATATATAAGTCTTTTTTGAACATTTAATTATTAATTATGCATACAGTGTTCTGCCTGCTTACAAGTCTGCACACCCAAAGAGGATACCACATCACATTATAAATGTTTGTGAGCCATAATGTAGTTGCTGGGGATTGAACTCAGGACTTCTACAAGAGCAGCCAGTGATCTTAACCTCTGCCACATCTCTCTAGCCCAAGATATATACTTCTGCTGTGCTTAAATTACAGCCACAGGGAGTAGACCAGATATATTGGAAGAGCTGCTAACCATGACATGGTGAATGAGGGGCTACTGTTCCCAGTTGGGGAGGGGCAGATCCTGACATTCCTGAACCAATTTGAATCTGAATGGGAAACTGCAGCCAGTTTCACTGTCCTGTGATGTATCACAAGGTCCTTGCAATTTGCTGTGCCCAAGTGTAGGCCTCTGAATCACTTCACTCTGTGGGATGAATGTGCTCAGAGCATTGGGAGCAGGGAACTGTGCGTAGAAACATGTCTCTACTCAACATCAATCTGTTTCAGTTGCATCCATGGAAAGGTTTCCAACCTTGGAGAGGCCTCATTTCTTTAGTATCTTCAAGATATTTAGCACTTTGCATTTTACATTTATTTGTTGACATGCATTACTGTGGCTGTTGTAAAAGGCTTCCCTTTTGTTCAGTGTACTCTACTTACATGCCATGATGTAGATGAGTAAAATTGTTTGTATAAGTGATTTACCAAATGTTGGAAATAAATAGTAAGTCTCACAAGGTATATTTTAGCTTACAGACGACTGCCTCTAAGACACTCCAAAGACAATTGTATAATAACCAGTTCTGCTAGAAATCAGGATGGTAGAATACACATTTATTCAAGAGGATTGTCTAGACATTTGGGTCCAAACTGTTACAAATGAGCCAGCTTTGATTTATAATCTGCTACTATGCCCATTGTTCTATGAAAAACAGGCCTCTAACAAGGTGCTCAAGGAGGCATTACACTGTCAAAAGCAACCTTAAAGCCAGTTGTGCCATGAAGTTACAATGTTCTTCTTGAGACAAGCATTGCTATTCCAGGTGGGCAATAGGACACCAGGTGAAAACTATTTGAGAATCAAATCATTGCCATTTTAAGGACTTGCCCTATCATGCAGTTCATCACATGGCTTTCATTTAGGCACTCAGTCAGGGAGGAGGAACATTCTTGGGAGGCTTCCCTAAGGGCCTAATATATTGACAAGAAAGCAGAGCTTTCTCTAAAACCAGGAGTGTGTTTGGTAGAGCTGGTAATGGTCTGCAGTCACAGCTTTCATGGAGGGTTTGCTTCAGATCCAGAGAACCTAAGCTTTCCAACCATGTAGAGCTGTCATTATTGATCGAAATGCCATCTTGGGCTTAGTCAGTAATGTTCTTGAGATAGCCTGTGTTTGTCTTGTATAGTGTTATTTGAGTAGCTGCCTCCAGAATTTGTCCCATGGTCTGATGCTTCCTACTACTACAAAGAAGTCCCCTATTTTCTTCCAATCCTCCTATCCCCCCATGGAGAAGTATACAAGTTGCTATTCTGAAGAAGCTTAAATCCCTGCACTCTGAAGGCAGAGGTTGGCAGATCATAATGAGTTCAAGATGAGGTCAATGGTGTATTTAAGAAATTACTCTAGGATGTTTCTTTGCCATATAATCCTTCCATATATCTCAGTGCCTACAACTACAAGTTCCCAGTTTCTCTTTAATTTGTTCAAAGTGTAACTTGGACCATGGACCCAAAAGACACTTAAGGATGATTGTGTATATGGAATGCGAATGTATCTAATATGGGTCTACTTTGAGCATTACCTAGAGATGTATGCATGCCATCATTAAAGAGATTTTTCTTTATTAATCTCACAAGTGTGTGAAGGGATTTATCCCTAGGAAGGGAGAACAGCTGCATTTTGATCTTGTTAGAAAATAATGTTGCTGAGTCAAACTCTCCATGTTGAATCAATTGGCTTTGACACAAGTCTGTTACTCTCCAAAACAATGAACATCTGTGCTGTATATTACATCTCCAAAATTCTTAGGTATCTATTCCACATAAAAGACTTAAAATTTTCCACTTTCCATCATGAAGTCATACACAATGTGGTCATAGGAAAACAATTCACTCGTAGACCAATTTTTTTTCTGCCTCCAGGCAAGAGTAGGAGGCATGGTTTATTGTGTACACTGTAGGAAAAAAAATTGAGAAAAAATTCAGGTGATTTAGTAAACTTTATGAGAAAGGACCAGACTGTGATAGGGGTAGTGATTCTGTAATTTCTCAGCAAGTTTTCATCCCTGTCATGTGTATGAATACAGATTAGTTTGGGTGCACAGTTTTGGAAGGTTATTTTGAGGCAATTAATATTTAATTGGCAACGAGGAAACTGTCATGTGTCCATTCCTGCTTGACACAGTTATGTCATGTCAGAGGTTTGAGAAACAGATCATTGACTGTAAATGTATGTGTCAGGTTACAGTTCTCAGAAAATATCTACATATGGGCATCATCAATCTATCTATTTGTTTCTTTGAGACAGGGTCTGTGTAGTTTTGGAGCTGGTCCTGGAACTCTGTAGACGAGGCTGGCCTTGAACTCATAGAGATCTGGCTTGGCACGGTGCTAACTGCACCTTGCCCAAACCACATTCTATGACACCTCAAGGAACAGGATGGCAGCTAAGAAAAGTTCTTCACCCACACCTCCTGAGTGTGAGCCCATGGACTCCTTTTTCTTCCCACCCCACATCAATCCTAGCCAGCACAATTAGCGAGAATCAAAACAACACCCATATACCCAGGTACTCTGGGTTGTTTAGGTAGAAGCTCTATAGGCTTTTATATATATGCTAAAAATTTGAAATATTTGGTAACCTTCCCAAAGCCGCCCTCATTGGACTGTGTCTCTTGTGCACACCTGGTCCTGTCACTCAGGTTTTACTAACCAATCAGAGCCTCTAGCACACCCACCAGTCAGAGGGAAAATTTCCAGGCTTTATTCTCAGATCATCTCCTGAGGAAGTCAGAATCTGTCTCATATAATGATTCTTTGTTTCTGATCAGAAGGTTGAGAAGTGTGTGTTGTGCTCTCCCTCTCTTCCTCCCTCTTTCTCTCCCCCTCACCTCTTCTTGTGTTGCAGAATTGTCAGATAAGAAAGTATATTTTCTTGAGTAGGACACTTTCCACATTTCTATATTTTCATCTGTGTAAGTTGTTTCCCAAGAAAACACACATTTATCATTTCTCTTGTTTCTAGTGAACTTATTAATACCCCATCTTCAAATGAAATAATATAGTTCACTGAAACTAAAGACAAGTATGATATCTAAATTATTCACCAAATTGTTTATATGAGATGTATTTTCTTTACTGTAAGTTGCTCCCTATTACCTGTTATCAAGATAATATGAAAGGATGTGAAATATGTACAGCATAGAGAATGGAAAAGCAAAATTATGACAAGCTCATTGCGAGGACGTATGTCTGATGTTTGAGAATGTTCTGGAGTTCCTGATCAAGGAATACTCAAGGGTCTAACCATCTTGGGAACAAACAATCACAGTCACAAACCAACACACTGACATCACATGATTAAAATTAAATCAAATCTGTAATCACAGTTTTCCACACATGAATATTTTCTCTTGTGAGCACTCTTACTTGACCCACATGCCAAGGAACTTATTCAAATAACAATATTCCTTCATCATGAACTGGTACATGTAAAAGAATGCAATCATGTAGGATTTGATTTAGAAAAATGAATTCATCTGAACAAGATTTTCTACCTTGTGGGTGTGAATTGTCTCCTGTGATTTCATTATTTATTTATTTATTTAAAACAATGGTGATATCATTTTATTATCTCTCTAGGGTTGAATTAAGAAAATTATCTCATCATTCATTTTTGTTCAAATCTATGATTAAAAACTCAATGATCTCTTCAGTTTTGAGCAATCTCGTAGGAGTCATGAATAAAACACCATCTAATTGTTTCATTTTTATTCATTTAATTATGAAAATCTGTTATTATTTATTCAGTGATCACTGGAGCTTTGAGCCTATTTATGGGAGTCAGTCTTGCAAGACCCTCACATCATCTAATACTACACTTACTTATTTAACTGTAAAATTAGGAAATTAAATAATAATTCATCATTTAATTAACTTATTTAAAGTAAAGGTGATGTTATGGACCATAAGTCCCTTTTGGAATCAGATTATTGTAGTTGAAGATGTAACATCATCTCATCACTTGATTATTTAGCTACTGAAATAGATCATTACATCAGCCATAGATTCATGAGTTTGGTGCCATCTTGTCAGAGTTAATATAAAGTGCCAACTAATTAATTATCAATTTAAGTTTTTAAATAAATCATTATTACAGTAAGACAATGGTCTGACTTCTGCATGTGGGAGTTAAGTATGCACCACCATGTCATTAATCAATTATTTTTCATAACATATTAATTATTTAAATCCGTGAAGATGTTGTCCTTCATGACTCAAGTCTGGCCATTCCTCCCTGGGAGTTAATCGTGTGGCATTATTTAATGATGTAAGTGTTACTTCCTTGAGTGGGAGTCAAGTGAGAGTCAATTGTGTCGCATATGGCAGACCGTTTCATCCTCTGATTATGTTGTTATTCGATTATTAAAATAGGACATTAGATAATCCATAACCAGTAGATTGTGTTTCTACGATGTGGGAGGCAATTATTATAGTCCATTTAAGTATCAATTATGTAGCTAAAATATTTAAATTAATCACGTCAGCATTGTTCACAAGTCTGGTTTGTAGCCACCATGATGTTACATGAACTCATTATTTGATTATTTAATTGTATAAAACAATGATTATATCATACATGACACCTGGGATTTTGTGCCAAAGATCATCTAATTACATAATTAAAGTATTTAAATTAACAATTCATGTTAATACCCAAGATAATGTAAATATTTTATAGTTATGTCAACCAAAATTCCTCCATTCCATGAAGAGACCCGTAAAGCTCCCTCTTGTGGCGTTAATGTGCAGTATCATCACATTTTATGATTCATTGTTTCAATTGATGATGATGACATCCTTCATGACTGGAGTCTTGAAATGCTTCGCTGCCAGGTATATGCTACATCAACTCTTTATTGTGACAGTTAGCTACAACTGACTTATTTAATTCTTTAAATTGTTTAAATGACAGACAATGCCATCCCATCACCTATTATGATTAGGGTGCAATATCTGTCAGGGATGAGGTTAGGAAAGTTGTAGACATGGGCAGAGCCATTTCTGAATGATCTATGCATCTCCCAGAGTACTAGGGATGCTGGATGTTTGAGTCCAGAAGATTGCATGGTGCCCTCTGAAGAGTACAAGGACTTCACGAAGACAGGCTTGGTGGTATGTGTTGACTCCCTGCTCTTCCTCCACATCTTCACATATGTATTGCTCTACGATGATAATTAGTAGTGGCACAAGGATGTCGGAACCGTCACCGAGAACTAGCAAAAGGATGAAGAACCACAACACCGCAGAACATCTCTCTCTCGGCTATGCTGACGTGCCCCTGCTGCAGCCATCTTTTCAGCTGATATCAACATTGTGGCTACTACTGCTACGCCAAGATTGGGCCCACTATCTCACATCCTGCCACATGACGACAGAGATTCAGGCGCTTGTGATGAGGTCAGGCCAACAGAATTCATCAGGCAAGACAGTATGATTATCTGACGCTTAACTTACGGAATTTTAAAAATCCATGATGACAGCATACTTTTTCATATCTGACAAGTCTGCCCAGGAATTGATGTTACAAAACAGGTCAATGAGTTACAGATGTAAAGATGCAATTATTAAATTGTTTCATTATATAATCTGTGAACCCTGAAGTTTGGTGCCACCTTGTGTGACTCAAGTGTTACAGACGGTATAACGATCTGATTGTTTTATTATTCAAGCCTGTCTTTTTCTACTCCCGGAAGTGTGGAGTCTGGATCCACCCTGTTGGTGTTAAGTTGTCTCTTGTGATTTCATTATTTATTTATTATTTATTTATTTATTTATTTAAATCAATGTTGATATCATTTTGTTATCTCTCACTAGGGGTGAATTATGAGAAATTATATCTTTATTCATTCATTTTTTGTTCAAATCTATGATTGAGAACTCAATGTCTCTTCAGTATTGAGCAATCATTTAGGCTTCACGCATAAAACACCATCCACCTGTTTAATGTTTATTCATTTAATTATGAAATTCTGTCATTATGTATTCAGTCATCACTGGAGTTTTCAGCCTCCTTAGGCAAGACCATTGTACCAGACGATCATGTCATCTCATACTACACTTGCTTCTTTAACTGTTAAACTAGAGAATTAAGTAATAATTCATCATTTAATTTACATATTTAAAATACAGGTAATGTTATGGACCATAAGTCCATTTTGAAGTCAGATTTTGGGAGTTAATGATGTAATATCATCTCATTACTTCACCATTTAGCTATGTAAATAGATTTTTACATCAGCAATAGTTTTAGGACTTTCTTGCCATCTCGTCAGTGTTACTATAAAAGGCCCACTAATTAATTATCAATTTAATTATCTAAAAACATCATTGTTCCAGGAAGAGATCAGTCTGACTACTCCATGTGGGATTTAAGTATGCACCACCATGTCATTATTCAATCGTTTTTCATTATATAATAATTATTTAAATCGATGAAGATGTTGTTCTTCTTGACTGGAGTCGGGCCATTCCTCCATGGGAGTTAATCACGTGGCATTATTTAATTATCTAAGTACTACTTCTTAGACAATCAATGGAGTTTGGGTCCATCTTTTGAAAGTTAAATATGGAGGACTATCCAATTATTAACTTATTTGATTGCGTAAGAAATGATGGTGTCATCCGTCATTTGGCTGCTGTGGCATTGACACAGCAGGAGATCGGTACCAGAAGCAGTGCCCAGAGAATGGGGGACACTGCCTTATAAAGTGATTACTGATTACATAATAGTAGATATTTAACAATCGAATGATTACACTATTTAAAAAAAAAAACTGTACTGTTTCGCATGATCTGGTTCTGGGAGGTTGGAACAGAACTGACCCATGAAGGACACAGTGACCACTGATTTTAAAAATGGAATAACTGAATAATCTCCTGATCAGGGAATCTCATCTAATGAACTCTGTTGGGCTGAAAACATGACACACCACCAACAATAAATAACTCTAAATAACAATATTAGAAAGCGGGGTACATGATTTAATAGAGACCAGTCAATTGAGGAATCAAAAATGACTGAAAGAAACATAAGACACTGCTCCTTAATCATCAGCCTAATGCAAATCTAAACAACTGTGAGAAACCACGGGATCAAGCTCCTCTAAAGGGAAGAGGATGAAGGGGAGTTTATTTTATTTTCAATAAAGGAAAAGGATTATGGTAGAGGCTATTAACTGTGTTGTTTCCGTTGTAGAAATTAGAAAATTGAAGCATAGAAAATAGGTTTAAAATACTCATCATTGTACTGGAATAGCACAACGATGTTTTCTTTTTCATGCTTATGTCACTATAGGCAAGTTGTAGCTTGAGAGACTGGTAAATATCTAGAACTCAAAAGAAAGAGCCCTGCTTTGTTTTTGTGAGAAACTCAGTGAGATTGTAATGTTAGTTCATTGGGGGTATACACCTTTTACCATGGGGGACGGGCACTAGAAAGTGACAGAATGTCGGTTCATAAATGTTGCCTGGCAACCTTGCTTGCATTCTGTATCCTGTTATCATGGGCCAAGGACCAGAGAGGAGCTTCGAGAAAGTGTTATCATGGGACATTACAATCTCCCAAGATAGCTATATTCCCATAGCACCTGTCTGTGTGAAGGTCAAGATGAGTTCGCCATTGACACTCCAGATGCTGGCAAGAAGTAGTCTGCTCAAAAATGAAGCCTTGGCTATCTCTGCTCTGAATAAACTATCCATGGAGCTCTTCCCACCGCTATTCAAAGATGCCTTTAAGGGGAAACAAACCAAGATCCTAAGTGCTATGGTGGCAGCCTGGCCTTTCAGATGCCTTCCCTTGGGAGCCCTGATGAAGTTTCCTGACCTGGAGATCTTGAAGGCTGTGCTGGCTGGCCTTGATTTGCTGATTCAGCAGAAGGATCGACCTAGGTGAGTCAGAAAGTGTGACATGGAGGGGAAGAGTGTGGATTGAGAAAAGTGACTACAGAGTTCAGAATGGGGGTTGTGTTGAATCAGAGCTGTCTTAGAGAAGTGAATAAATGAAAAGAGACAGTGGTGCATGGAGCCCACTTCTAAGAGATGTAGTCAACACACAGTGAGTCTATCACGGCCTCTGTAGCCAGGCCCTAGAAAGGAAACTTTTGAGTCTTGGTTTCCAGGATGCATTCAAGGGAAGTGGATGTGTGAGGTGAAAGCCGATTATACATTGGCAGTCCTGCCATTTGAATCCCCTTCTTGTTTGACCAACAGGAATTGCAAATTAGAGGTGCTTGATTTTCGGGATGCCCATCATAACTTCTGGAACGTGTGGGCTGGGACAGAGGATGGTGTCTGCTCTCCAGATGTCATCGGAGAGACCCAACCAGTGGTGCACCATCCTGAAAGACAGGGAAAAGAGGTTGTGACTGTGATGATGAACCTTTCCCTCCATTCTAGACATCTCTGTGAATACCTGGAATGTTTCCACTGCTGGGACCAGCAGAGAAAAGATGTGCTGCAGGTGATCTGTGAAAAGCTGGAGTTTGGGGCCCGCCCTGTCTATAACCCCCTAGTGCTGCTGGAGGTATTTGCGCCATGCAGTATACGGGAACTGGAAGTGAATGCTCGCTGGGACCTGAGGACCCTTGCAAAGTTTGCCCCTGGCCTGGGCCAGATGAAAAACCTTCAGAAACTCCTTCTCCATGAAGTCTTCACACCCTTGCGTTGGTTGTGGAACCAAGAGATGAAACGACGGTGTTTTCGACAGATCGTTTCTCAGTTCTCCCAACTCAACAAGCTCCAGCATCTCTGTTTGAATCGTGTCTTCCTCCTAAATGCAAGACTGGACCAAGTGCTCAGGTAAGGAAGGATAGAGAGCTTGTTTCACAGGCCAGAGAAGAGCCTTTCCGTGTTACATGAAACATCAGTGTACACCTGGGACTTGCCAGCCACCGGTGACTACACACGGATATGACCTCTGAATGATTGCTCTAGTAGTCTTTCTGCTATTCTTGCCACCATTACTGAGAAACGGTCTTTGAAACCTGACCTACAGAGGGGAGGGTGTTTTAAGTCACATGTTGCCCCATGTCAGCACTGTCCTCAGAACTGTATGCACAGTTTACATCGCTCTCTGATTTTCCAAGGGACAGGGGCTCTCTGAGCACAGGTAGTGTCTAAGTCAATGGAAAATTACTGAGAGCGAAGTGATTAGGGTGGGTCACAGGGAAGACCTCTCAGTAGTACAGAGGCTGTGCTAGGAGGTGGGACTCATGAGGACCAATGTTAGCACACACAGAGAAGGCTCTGAGTTGCCACCAGGTCTTCTTTCTTGGCTTCCTGCTGGCCCCATTTGTCATCTGATGAGGCTTTGAGTTTGACAGCGCAGAGGAACCAGGGTTGGGGACCTAAGCAGTCACATGATTTTGCCTGTGCTGTTACTACTCCATCTGAGAGCATTCTGGAATTGACCTCCACCAAGATCTCAGAACGACATTAGGACACACTAACCTCTGCTCACTTGATGTTGGTGCCCTTTGTCTACCACTATTAAACTTACTGAGATAATCTGCCTTGTCTTTCTGTACGAACTTGGAGAGTCCCTTAGAGACGCTAGCAATCACTCGCTGCTCACTATCAGAATCAGACATGAGTTACCTGTCCCAGTGTCCAAGCGTCCATCGGCTCACACATCTGGACCTGAGTGGTGTCACCTTTTTAAATTTAAGTCATCCACTTCTGGGAAGACTGCTAGAGAGATTGACAGCTACCCTGCAGACATTAAAATTGAAGGGTTGTATGCTCATGGACTTCCAAATGGATGTCATCCTCCCTGCCCTGAGCCAGTGTTCCCAGCTCGTGGGGGTGAATTTGATGAAGAACTTCCTGTCTTTGACCAGCCTTAAGAAGCTGCTTCAGCACACTGCCCACCTGACACAGCTCACCTTGGAGATGTATCCTGCCCCTGTTGAAGTGTATGATGACTTTGGTGATGTCCAGCCAGACAGATTTGTCCAATGTTGTTCTGAGCTCTTGGACACTCTTAGAGCAATAAGACAGCCAAGGAGGTCTACTCTGTGAGTTAGAAGTGTCTAGATTGCAGGCGATTCTGTGTCTTTCACCAAGAGGCCTCCCTATGTTCATGTTGGGAATAAAGGATGAGAGATTACTGCTGGCCTGAGAAAGGAAATCAAGGACTCCAGTGACTCTTTAGAGAGACACAGAGCTTGTCTATTCAAGGTGTTTTGGATATACTTGGAGACAATGTCATACCAAGGAATCAGAGGAGAGAGAGAGAGAAGCTTTGACATGGACAATCAGGGCCTGCTCAACTGCTCAGGGCCAACGGTGAAGACCCAACCTCAGATAGGAAAAGGGATTTGAGAACACTGTGGACTGACCCCACCACAGTCAGTGTGTGAGAGTTCAGATACACAGGGGAGGGGATAAAGACAGAGCATAGTACAAAGAGCACCATGGACTGGATGAAATGTATTCCATGTCTCTGCCTCCACCTTTTCTTTGCCTGACTTACATAAAGATTTGTAATATGTGCACATATATTTCCTTTTTGAAGAGTAACATTGACTGTAGAATGAACTGTTGTTGAGGGCACGGTCCTCTCCCTTTTCAACTGAGATCTGTCTTTCTGTGTTTATGAGAGGCATTTAAGCTGGATATTACTTGCCTCGCCCACCATCCTTAACATTACAGTTTCCAATAAGCTCAATAAAAAATGCTTTTGCATGAGAGAGTGTGTTGCACACTTTTAATTTACTAAGGTTTTCCCTTGACAATCCCAGACTTGTGCACTGTGCTCACTGTGTTTGCATACTCTTGTGTCTCTTTGTCTCTACACCTTCTGCGTCTTAGAACTTTCAGGCAGAAGCTAATCTAACGTGCCACACTCTTGGGATTTTTAGACCTCAGCTTCATGTAATCTCATCATAAAGTCCGAAAGAAACTCTTGGAATGATGGATGACTCAGCGAATGAGGGTGCTTCATAACTTCTCTGGGGACCAGTGTTTGATCTTAGCGGGCAGAAACACGTGGACCTCTTACCAGATATCTGACATTCATTTCTGGTTTCTGGAAGCGCTTGTTGTTACCTCCATATACATACACACATTCCACACACATGCCCTTCAAAAGACATTTTCTTAAAGATAAGTAAAGTTAAAGTATGGAAAAACACAAATGAATTTATAGTATTAAACAGGAATCCAGTCTAGAGGTGGATATCCCCACAGGGTTTAACCCATCAAAGTATGAAAAAGATAATAGCAAGTAGACTGATGACGCCCATGTGGGAATCTCCATAAATTCCCACATAGACAGTTGCGGTAAACGGTCCCTATGTGTTTCTGCAGCCTGGCCTTGTCCTCCCTGCCTGCATCTTGATTCGAGTTGGCTCAGTGTTTAGTTGTGGGTGTTTGCTTATGCTTCCATTAGGTACTAGATGAGGGCTCCATGGTGTTTGATAAATTAGTTGTTGATCTCATTATCAGGGAAGGGCATTTATGGTAGCCTTTGCTACAAATTTTTAACTGGGGTCATTCTCGTAGGTATTTGGACATTTCTTTAGGTTCAGTTTTCTCTTCAATCCTATAATGGCTCCCCTTTTTATGGTCTCTCTCTTTCTCTTTCTCTCTCTTTTCTCTCTTCTATTCCTCTGTTGGCTCAGTCTTCCTAATCCCACGTGGTTTCCCCTCCTCCCCTTCTATTTCTCCTAGTCCCCACCACACTAACGGCTCCCCAATCCCCTTGTGCTTTGGAGAATTTTTTGTTTCCACCTTCATTGAGGGACCTTATATGAATATCTTAGATCTTCCTTGTGTATCAGTTTCTCTGGTGTTGTCAATTATATGCTGGTGATCCTTTGCTCTATGTCTAAAATACATATGTGAGCAAGTACATAGCATGTCCTTCTTTTGTGACTGTGTTACTTCTTTCAGGAAGGTTTCTTCAAGTTCCATCCTCTTGCCTGAGAATTTCAAGATTCCATTGTTTTTTTCTTTCCCCCCACAGAGTAGTATTCCATTGTGTAGAAGTGCCATCATATCTTCTTTATCCATTCTTCAGTTGAGGGGCATCTAGGTTGCATCCACGTTCTTGCTGTTACAAATAATGCACCACGAACACAGTTGAGCACATGTCTTTGTTGCATGGATGTGCATCCTTTGGGTATATGACTAAGAGAGGGATCAGCGGGTCCTGTGGTAGACTGATTCCCAATTTCCTGAGGAACCGCCACACTGACCTCTAAATTGACTGTGTAAGTTTGCACTCTCAGCAGCAGAGAAGGAGTGTTCTCCTTTCTCCACATCCTCTCCGGCATAAGATGTCATTGGTGTTCCGAATTTTAGCCATTCTGGCAGGAGTAAGATGGTATCTCAAAGTTCTTTTGATTTGCATTTCCCTGATAGTTAAGGATGTTGATCACTTCATTTCGTGTCTTTCGGGCATTTTGAATTCCTCCATTGAGAATACTTTTCATTTCTGTACCCCGTTTTTTAATAGGGTTATTTGGTGTTTTGATGGCTATTTTCTTGCTTTTTTTTTTTTTTTTTTGGTATATTTTGGAGATCAGCCCTGTGTCAGATGTAGGAGTGGTGAAAAACTTCCCAGTCTGTGGGCTGCCATTTGGTCTTGTCAACTGTGTCCTTTGCTTTATAGAAGCTTCTAAGTTTGAGGAGGTCCCATTTACTAATTGTCAATCTCAGTGTCTGGAATTAAGTTTTGGAAGGGGTCTTCTATACCAATTTGTTCAAGGGTACCTCCCACTTTCTCTTCTAAGAGGTTCAGTGTGGCAGGATTTATCACGATGTGTTTGATCCATTTGACTTGAGGTTTGTGCATGGCGATAGACATGGTTCTATCTGCAGTTCTACACACCATCATCCAGTTGTGCCAGCATCATTTGTTGAAGATGATTTACTCGTCCCATTGTATAGTTTTAACTGTTTTGTCAAAAATCAGGTGTTCGAAGGTGTGTGCGTTATTATCATGTTTTCTATTCAATTCCATTGGTCTACTGCTCTATTTCTTGGCAATACCAGGCCCTTTTCAGGAGGATTGCTCTGTAGTACAGCTTAAAGTTGGGAATGGTGATGACCTCTGAACTTCCTTTATTGTATAGGATATTTTGCCTATCCTGGTTCTCTTGTTTTCCAATATAAAGTCCATTATTATTATCCTTTCAAGGTTCATGAAGAATTGTGCTGGGATTTTAATGGGCATGGCACAGTATCTATGGATTGATTTCGACAAGATTGCCATTTTTACAATGTTCATCCTACCAAGAGCATGGGAGATCTTTCCATTTTCTGCTATCTTCTTGAATTTCTTTCTTTAAAGCCACAAAGTTCTTATTATTAGGTCATTTGCTTATTTGGTAAGCATTACCCCAAGGTATTCTATGTTGTATGTGGCTATTGTAAATGATGATGTTTCTCAGATTTCTTTCTCAGCCCCTTTGTTGTCTGAATAAAGAAGGGCAACTCATTATTTTGGTAATATCTTGTATCCTGCTAGTTTGCTGAAGGTGTTTATAAGCCTCAGGTGTTCCCTGGTAGAATATGTTTTTTTGTTTTTTGTTTTTTGTTTTTTTGTTTGTTGTTTTTGATTTTTTTTGTTTTTTTTGTGGGTGGGGGTTCAAGTTTGTAAACTATCATATCATCAGCAAATAGAGAAAGTTTGATTTCTTCATTTCCATTTTGTGTCTCCATGATCTACCTTTGTTTTCTTATTGCTTTAGCTAGTAATTCAAGTACAATATTGGAGATATGGTATGAGATGACAGCCTTGTCTTGTCCTTGATTTTAGAGAAATCCCCTTAAACTTCCCTCCATTTAATTTGATATTGTCTGTTGGTCTATGAATAGTGCTCTTTTTATGTTTAGATATGTTCCTGTTACCCCTGATCGCTCCAAGGCCTTTTTCGTGAAAGGGTGTTGATTTTTGCTGAAGGCTTTTTCAGAATCTAAGGAGATTATCGGGTGGTTATCTTTTTCAGTTTTTTTTGTAAGGTGGATCACCTTGATAGATTTTAGAATGTTAAACAACCCCTGCATACCAGTGATGAAGCCTACTTGGTCATGGTGGGTGATTTCTGTGATGTATGCTTGGATTCGGTTTGCCAGTATTTTATTGAGTATTTTTGCATCAATATTCATTAGGGATATTGGTCTGTAGTTTTTATTTCTAGTTGTGTCTTTGTGTGGCCTGAATACCAAGGTGATTGTGGCCTCCAAAAAAAAAAAAGTGTTTGGCAATGAACTTTCTGTTTCTATTATGTGGAACAATTTGGGGAGTACGAAATTTAGATCTTCCTTGTAATTGAATGGAATAATGATGCTTTCGTTTTCATGCCTATATTACTACAGGCATGTTGTAGCTTAAAAGACTCGTAAATATTGTGTAATTCAAAAAAAAAAATAGGGCCCTGCTTTGTTTTTGTTTTTGTGAGAAAATCAGTGAGGCTAAGGTTAGTCGATGGGTGGGTATGGTAATTTTAGCATGTAGAAGGCGCTCTAGAATGTGATAGAATGTTGGATCATAAATATTGCCTGGAAACCCTGCTTGCATTCTATATCCTGGTATCATGGGCCAAGGACCAGAGAGCAGCTTCGATAAAGTGTTATCATGGCACACTACAATCTCCCAACAACACTATCCCCTAAAATTTTAATGACAGCATGTGATTTGCCTCAGTAAGTCATAGCCATATCACTGGAAGTTTGCTGACAGCTTTTACTGGTTACTCAATTCAAGATTACCTAATATAAGAGAACATAGTCTGTGGAGAAACAGTTCAAAAACTTCTTTTTATGAATGGTCTCTCTCTTCTAAGAAGTAATATAATGGTTTTAATGATAATAAGACTCACAGTTATTCATCAAAATGTGAGTTTTCCATTGTCAACTTCCTTTAGGAAGGTGATAATCCATTTGTTAGAGTAGACTTAGGGATGATTGGATTGCAGTCCATCTCTTTTGAGGCAGAGTTGTTCCTGAGTCTGGTTTGGAGCTACTTTAGGGACGTTAATGATGTTACATCAACTCATTGTTTGATGGTTTAGTTATATAAAACAATGATTATATCATCCATGACACCTGGAGATTGTTGCCACCTAGCAGGGTCAAGTGTGGCAGATCATCTAATTACAAAATTAATGTATTTAAATTGACAAATCCTGTTAATACCCACGATAATGTAAAGATGTGTATATTTATGTAAACCAATAATCCTCTATTCCATGAAGAGTCCTGTAAAGCTCCCTCTTCGGGAGTTATAGTGCAATATCATCATATTTTATGATTCATTGTTTGAATTGATGAAGATGACATCTCTCATGACTGGAGTCTGGCCAGTCTTTCCTTCCAGTTAAAGGCTACATCACCTCTTTATGGTGACAGTTATCTATTACTGACTTATTTAATTATTTAAATCATTAATCGATGGACAATGACATCATTGATTCTGTTTAGGGTTAAATTGCTATCAGGGACAAGGATAGGAAGGTTGTAGACATGGACACAGCAGTTTCTGGATGACCTATGAATGACCCAGAGTACTAGGGATACTTCTGTGCCAGGTGTGGGCCCATCATCTCAGGTCCTCCAGCACCACAACAGAGATTCAGGAGCTGGTGATGATATCAGGCCAACAGGGAAGACAGTACGATTATCTCTTTGTTAACTTATGGAATTTTAAAAATCAATGAAGACAGCATACTTTATCATGTCCGGCACACCTGCCAGGAATTGATGAGACAAAAAAGTTCAACGACTTACACCTTTAAATATTTAATTATTAAATCGTTTCCTCATATAATCTGGAAACCCTGAAGTTTGGTGCCACCTTGTGTGACTCAGGTGTGACAGACGATCTAACTATCTGATTATTTCATTATTCAAATCTGCCTTTTTCCTCTCCAGGAAGAGTGGACTCTGGATCCACCTTTTTGGTGGTAATTGTTCCTTTTGGTTATTTCATTATTTAGTTATGTATTTATTTTAGTGAATGGTGATAGCATTTTTTAGCTCTCTAGGGGTGAATTTCAGTAATTGTCTCATTATTCATTCAATTATTGCTCAAATCTATGATTAAATGATTTTTATTTATTTAATTATCTAAGTATTACTTCCTTGACAATCACTGGACTCTGGCTCCATCTTATGGAAGTTAAGTATGAAGGACTATCCAATCAGATACTTTTTTGATTACGTATTTAATGATGGTGTCATCCAGTGTGGGTTTGGCTGCTGTGCGATTGACACAGGAGGAGATTGATACCAGAACCAGTGCCCAGCAAATGAGGGACATTGGGATATCCACTGATTTCTGATTTCATAATAATAGATTTTGAAGGATGGAATGTTTAACCGATTTGAAAAACTACATTGTTTTGCACCATCGGTTTCTGAGATCTTGCAACAGAAGTGACCCATGAGGGACACAGGCAACACCAATTTTACAAATGGAATAATTTTATAAACTCATGAGCAGAGAATATTATCTAATGAACTGTGTTGGGCTGATAACATGACACACCACCAACTCTAAATAATTCTAAATAACCATATGAGAAAGTGGGGTACAGGACTTAATAGAGAATTTTCAATTGAGGAATCGGAAATGAATGAAAGAAACATAAGACATTGCGCAAAATCCTTAGTCATCAGCCAAATTCAAATCAAAACAACCATGAGAAACCATGTGATCAAGCTGTCCTAAAGGTAAGAGAATGAAAAGAATATATATATATATATATATATATATATATATATATATATATTTGTAGCTCCCTTGCTACCATCTCTTCCACGAATCGGGCAAAGGCCTAGAGTTTGAAATAAAGACAAGACAGCGGGTCATTCGTTCAATGCAATGTCAGAATTCCAAATATTGAATGCCATTCATTGAGGGGCAATAATGGGCTTAATTACTGACTTACAGCACAGTGGAAAATTACAGGAAATTTAGGCTTAACTCCTCACTATGAGGTGTGTGTTTTCATGAGGTTTGTCATGAGGTATGTGTTGTCACAAGTTGTGTGTTGTCAAGGATTGTGTTATCTCGAGGTTTGTTATCAATACGGGAAGAGTACCAATAACAGCCATGGTGCAGTGAGTTCCCTCCAACAGCTTCAAGCTTGCTCAAGTTGCTTTGGGTATTACAGTTCTCCCTTTCTTTTAATATAAACTAATACCTGCCTTATTTGGAAGAAGACGTCAGCATAATTACTTACCCGTCATTGGAGAGGGCACCCAGGACCGTAACCTTCCTATCTTAGGTTGGATATATGCCCCCTCTGCCTTACTGTCCCTGCTGAATAGTTTCTTAGCCTCATGTGGGCAGAGGCATTTTACCTCGAGCCAAAGACAGTATCTGTCTTGTAAGAAAGTTGGCTTGGGCCTGTTTAGTGCTGTGGCAAAGTAGACCAAATGCAAGGCCTACAAACCCCCAATGATCTGCTCACAAGTTGAAGTCCTTGTAAAAGGCCTTCTTCATTGGCAAGTGAAATTCATGTTTCATAGATGTTAATGATCTGCATGGCTAAAGCATGTGTATAACTGAAAAACTCATCACTCCAGGATTTCTGGAGAAAAATGATGAATTAACACAGATATGTGTGAAAGACAGAAGAAGAAGCCATATGAGTTTCTCACAAAAATTCAAGTGTTCCTATAGGAGATTAATTTGTAAATTTAGTTTAAAAATGCCAAGTTGTACTAGATAATAAAGTGTGCTTTGGGTAGCTAAGGCTTAAACCAAATCACCTGATAGTTGATCCACTGTGCTTGCAGTATTTACCGATTGGGATAAGGCTATGGTAGAAACTGTAGCTTCAGAGGTGAAGGCAGCACTGGCAGCCATGATACCAGAATCTCCTTTCCTCTCTGCTACACACCTGGGTACATCCCCAAGACAGTTGTTACAGTCGGCAGACCTGCTGAGAATAATTGAACCTTTCTCCAAAATTATTAGCATTGTTTACAACAATAAGAATGGAACCAGAATACAGTGCCTGAGATGAAGGTGAAATTCTTGTCCTTTGGATAAAAGTATAAATTTATAGCCTCTTGATTCAAACTAAAATTAGTGGTTAGGATAAAAGGCCACATATAGCTACTCAGACCCGCAGGCATCAGGATGGGTAGTTTCTTGAAGACCCATCTGACCTTCTTTCTGGCTGTCACAATCACCTTCCCTCCTCATATGGAGAATCAGCCACTCAGGCACCCAAATAGAGTTATTGCAGAAAATTAACAATACATGGATCTTACATGTAAAATTAAAATGCAAACAGCTGAACTTATAAAAGGTACATAACTAAAAGGCCTCTGGAAGTTTGTTGCCTTGCTTTCAGTGGGTGCACCTGAAGTATGTAGAAGTTGACTTAAAAAAGGTTTCCATAGACACCTCCCTGCTCACAGTACTCAAAGCAGATACAGCCCACAGAATAGTTATTTGGTAGACTGCCTCTAGGTTCTGGGAATTTCAAGAACTACATGAGAATTCAGGGGACAGGTTGTCTCCTTGCAGCTTCCCACCCAGATCCAGGGAATATCCATCACACTGGATCCATCACATCAATATCTCCCACTACTGATCTGAGGATTGCAGCCCCTCACTCACCATGCTGTGGTTTTCCAGTTTGCCCTTCCTCAAAGCACATCACTCAAAACCACTGGTTGCATTTTCTCTTCAAATCCAGACCAGAATTGCCCTGCACTTCTTTTGACAGAAAGGTCACAAAGGGTCCTGATTAGCTATTAAGGCCTGAGTGATAAAAAGCACCTCCCAGGTGGTTGCAGAGTGCTTAAGGACTAATTGTAATGGTTACTGATTGCCTTCTAGCACTAAGAGTTTTCTACATCAGCAGTGATGTGCATTTCTATAGCAATTGCCCTATAGCTGAACTGTGCTATCATTCTGTAGTACACAGGCATTTGCCTTTCTTCCTCCTAGACACAGTGTTGCTAGCTAAATATACTTACTTAAATGGTTTGAGTGATTCTTGGTGAAAAAGTTGGAAGGGAGCTCCAAATATTCATTAACTACCACAAAGAGATTTAGGAATGCAAAATGTGTTATTTGTTATTTGGTTAAACACTGAGTTTTGTTGAACTAAATTTGCTTTTTTACCTGTTTGTCACAGGAACTACAGATAATCAGGAAAGAAAAGCAGGGACCACATCTCAAAAAAAAAGATAAATGATCTTTCTCATGGCAGAATGCTGGATGATGGCTCAATTAATGTAGAATTTTATCCCTGAAATTCAGAGCAAACACTTGGTAAAGGCATCATAATAAGAAAATAATCTTCATGGAAAATTGAATATTTACAGAGGAATACATCTTCTGTAAGCATATAAAAAATAAAACAAAACAAAAATCAACTTCAGTAATGAAGGTTCTCTGCATAAAAAGGAATGTAGGATGAATCTCTCCATATATGTAGAAAGTGAATTTATTACGATGTCTCACAAGCTGTGATATATTTAGTTCAACAATGGTTGCCTACCAATGGGAATCTGAAGAGTACACCAGTTTTTTAGTTTATCAAGATGGATGTGTCAGCTGGTCATTATACATCGAAATTCAAAAAAAGTAGGCTCTAATGGTAGTGAAGGAAGAAACTTGGTACCAAGAGCTAGGGTAAGTAGCCAAAGAGGGAAAGCTTCCTCCTTCAATACCATTTATACATGTAGGCTACCACCAGAAGGTTGTTCTGTTCCTTTATGTGACTTTGTTCTGTTTTGTTTTTTGTTTTCAAAACAGGGTTTTTCTTTGTAGGACTTAAACTCATTCTGTGGATTTGGCTGGCCTCAACCTAAGCAAAATCAGGCAGCCTCCTGTGTCCTAGGATTAAACATTTGCACTGCCATCAAGCAGTTAAAGGTAGATCTTATCATCTGTTTGCATACAAGGCCTCTGTATGGCTTTGGCAGCCCTGGAATATATTCTGCCAGTCTGAAGTTTCTCAACTCCTAAATGGGAATCCATTCCAACTTATCATGAGTTCAAAGTGCTCCAATAACTCCTATTGTCCTTAAGACATTATCTTTCCTGCTACAAGACACCTGTGCCTTGATGATGAATATCTCCTATTTAATAGCAATGATTTGGGAGTAGACAGGTTAACCACCCAGAAGTAAGGGAGTAAGTTCAGCAATGGGGTACCAGAAGGCACATAGTATGTGAAATTATGGAGTGCCTTTAGCATTAGTGGAAGCAATTTCTGTTTTCCCTTTATACATATTAATAGATGTCCCCTTCAATTGCCACACCTTTGTTTGACTACTTAATTTTGGTGTATGAATAAAATGGAGCTTTCAGTATTGAATGAATCTGCCTGCCTGACATCATATTATGTCTCTGTCTTCCTTTCATCAATGATAGCTTGTCTTCCACTAGTCCACACTCACTGGATGAGGAATGGACATGGAACTGAGCTGCTGTTTCTGATTACAGTCCTACAAACTCCAGTCCACAAAACTTTGTTCCACACGTGCTGGAGAATTGAGTTTGATCTGCAACTTAAAAATGCTGGAACTCACTCAGGCAGCATGAGCAATCCCGTGGCATATGCCATTATTCCACAACATAGCTTATTGTGCTGTGGATATGAATATAAGTAATTATTACTTCCAATTCCATGCCTCTCTATGTCCTCACTATTTGCCCATGGGTGCTTCAACTTGAAGTACTGCCTTCAAAATGGATTATGCAAAGATGCTATAAAATACCATGGCAAAGACATTTTTAACAGAAAAAGAAACAGAACAAATTCTGTTGTATGTGTGTGTCTGTAAATTGATTACCAGTTTTTAGACAATGATATTTGTGTGGAGATCATAAGTCAACTTTGTGGGGTCCACTTTTGGCCTACCACCACGGCAACTATAGACTCATAAAATTCTCATTTTCCAGGGAGTCACATTGTAGAGAAAGTCTTGAGTCTTGAAAATGTCTCTATGAAAGACACATTGACTTCTTATATGACCACCTTATAGCAGAAACAGGAACCGAGTATATGGGAGTGCTTTAGAGATGGGAAAAATTCCATATTTAGCTTTCTAATTTTGTTTTGCATATATTTGCATTCTAAGCCTATTATGACCCTTGATATAGATTATTTACTGTTTTCATTTTTGTTTTCATAAGTGTTCAAAATGAATATATATGCTTTAAATTTTCATTAATTTTACTTTTGTATTTTTTCTCTTCTTTTTAAGAATAGTATTACTGTGACATCCTGTCTTAAATAGAACTTACATTATAGATTAGTCTGTCCTAGGACATGAGAGATATCTGTCCACCTTGAATCCAGAGTGCTGGCATTGTAGGTTGGCTTGTCAACAGATGTTAGTTCATTAGCTTTGCTCACTTATGATGAATGACTGAGCCTGGTTGTTAGTGTAGCCAGACAACAGGCTCTGGTACTAAACTCCAGTAACAGAAGATGGTGCCCATCAAATGCAGGTTTTCTGCCTCAAAGTCCATTGTCTTTTCAAATATGGGAAATATTATTTTCCCTTATCATTTACTCTTGTAAAACTCACTGAATGTCTTGGAACGGTTCTGTCTATTACTAGTAATGGAGACAGCCAGGTTCACAGATGTAACATGTTTTCTATAGAGTTAAGTGTAATTCTTCATGTTATTCATCTCATCTAATGTCTCACTAAGTAAACTTGAAGCTATGAAGCCAGTCATGGTGGCAGAAGCCTTTAGTAATGGTTCTTAGAGAGCGGAAGTAGGACTTTCAGGATTTCCTAGTAACCAAAATGAAAGTGGTCCCTGGGGTATTGTGTTCATACCACAGTCAAAGTTAGTCTGTGACTGCTTCAGGACAATGTCCATAAACTTGCCCAAAGCTCTTGATCTTCAGGGCCATGGCACCAGCAAATGTTAGCTAATATATTGACCCCACCTTATTACATATTCTTTCTTTTGATGAATTCCATTCAAATAGAATCAAAGTTATTTTACCATATTTATCTCTGTTTCCTATCCCTCTCATGTCTGTATCAATCCCAAAGTCTTTTGGGGCAGGGACCAGGCCCAACCCCATGTTTCTAGGCTGAGTGTCTATCCATGGGTAATGGGCTCATGAAGCCTTTCATACAGCAGGGATACATCCTGATTCCACTGCCAGAGGTCTCTTACACTTACTAGGCCTTCTAAATTAGATGTACATTTAGGGATTTTAGGTCAGTCATATTATGGATTCCCAACTGTCAGACTTGGGTGCAAGACCTCTTCATTGTTTTGCTTATGTGATTCTGTGGGTATCTCAAACCTGGTCTTGAACCCTGTACTTATCAATCCTCTGTCTCTGCAACTGGATTCCAGGAGTTCCACTTAAGTGCTTAGCTGTGGGTGTCTGCTTCTGTTTCTTTCAACTACTGGACGAAGGCTCTAGAATATCCTATAATGTAGATATCAATCTCATTATATGGAAGGACATTTAAGGTAGTCTCTCCACAATTGCTTATATTTTTATTTGGGGTGATCCTTGTAGATCTCTGGACATTTTCCTAGTACCAGATTTCTCTTACCACCTATTATATCCCCATCTTGTACGGTATTTCTTTTGTTGCTCTCCTCTATTCTTTCCAAAACTCAGTCTTCTTGATGCCTCTTGTTCTGCTTTCCCATTCTCTTCTCCACTTCTCTTACTCCTAACTCTCCCTTCCCTTACCCAATGCTCCCAATTTTCTCAGGAGACCTTGTCCCTTTCCACTACTATGGGGAAACAATGGCAGGCCTTTCAAGGGGGAAGTCTGACCTGAGGTGAATCCAGGGGAGTGCCCCCCTTGACACCCTGAATGTAGGGCTTGGAACAGTGCTACCAAACACTGCCAGGACTTGAACATCCTGTCTACAACTGCAGCTCAATATTAAGGCTGAAGCTTTGCACAACCTGCTTTGTCCATCTCTCCAGGAACAGTTGCAGATGGTCTACAGGATGTGGCTAAAGGAAACCTTGTAAACAACACCTCCTGCTTAAAGCGATCCCAACAACTCGCCCTGGCCCTGGCCCTGGCCCTGGCACTGGCCCTGGCCCTGGCCCTGGCCCTGGCCCTGGCTGTTCTAGACCAATGCAAATCTAAACAATACCGAGAAACCATGGGATCAAGCTCCTATAAAAGGCAGAGAATGAAGAGGGATCATTTTATTTTCAAAAAAGAGGAAAGGTTTATGGTAGAGGCGATTAATTGTATTGTATCCATTCTAGGAATTAGAAAATTGAAGCATAGAAAAACGGGTTAAAATACTCATCATTGTACTTGAATGGCATTATGATGCTTTCGTTTTCACGCTTATGTCACTATAGACATGTTGTAGCTTGAGAGATGGGTAAATATATAGAACCCAAAAGAAAGAGCCCAGCTTTCTTTTTGTGAGAAACTAAGTGAGGCTGTAAGGTTAGTTTATCTTTAGGTATGCTCCTGCATACACAATGATATTTCAGCATTTAAACATTTCACGACTCTGCTCTCCGATTAAATAAGGGATGAACCTGTGAGTTTCCCACAACCATTTGGGAGTCAGTGAGAGTCAATTGTGTCGAGTATGGCAGACCATTTCATCATCTGATTATGTTGTTAATTGATTATTAAAATAGGACATTAGATAATCCATGATCAGTGGATTCCACGATGTGGGAAACAATTATTATGGACCATCTAAATATCAATTTTGTAGTTAAAATATTTAAATTAACCAAGACAGCATCGTTCAAGAGCCTGGTTTGGAGCCACCTTAGGGAAGTGGATAATGTTACATGAACTCATTGTTTGATTATTTAACTATATAAAACCTTGATTATATCATGCATGACACCTGGAATCTGGTTTCAGTGATTGTCAAGGAAGTAGTATTTAGATAATTAAATAACGCCAAGTGATTAACTCCCATGGAGGTTTGGCCCCACTCCAGTCAAGAAGAACAACATCTTCATCGATTTTAATAATTAATATATAATGAAAAATGATTGAAAAATGCCTCAAAAGAGATGGACTGAAATCCAATAATCACAAAGTATACTCTAACAAATGGATTATCACCTGCCTGAAGGATGTCATCAATGGCAACTCACCTTTTGATGAATAATTATGAGTATTATTTGTCTTTTGTTCCATAGTGTGACTCCTTAGGAGAAAGAGCATTCATAAACAGAAGACTCTGAACTGTTTCTCCACAGACTACGTTCTCTGATGATTAGGTAATCTTGAATTTGGTAACCAGTAAAAGCTGTAGGCACACTTCCAGAAGTGTGGCTATGACTTCATTAGGCGAATCAAATGTTGTCATTAAGTTTTAGGATATAAATACCTTGGGAGACTGTAATGTCCCTTGATAACAATTTCTCGAAGCTGTTCTCTGGACCTTGGCTAGAAAGCAACAGTGTTGCCAGGCAACATTCATGAACCAACATTCTGTCACATTCTAGTGCCCCTCCCATATGATTAAAGGAGTATACCCACCGATGAACTAACCGTACAGCCTCACTGAGTTTCTCACAAAAACAAAGCAGGGCTCCTTCTTTTGAGTTCTACATATTTACCAGTCTCTCAAGCTACAACTTGCCTATAGTGACATAAGCGTGAAAACAAAAGCAAAATTGTGCCATTCAAGTACAATGATGAGTATTTTAAACCTGTTTTCTATGCTTCAGTTTTCTAATTTCTAGAACAGAAACAAAACAATTAATCGCCTCTACCATAATCCTTTTCCCTTTATTGAAAATAAAATTAACTCCTCTGCATCCTCTTACCTTTTGAGGAGCTTGAATCCATGGTTTCTTAGAGATGTTTAGATTTGCATTAGGCTGATGATTAAGGATTTTGAGCAGTGTCTTCTGTTTCTTCCAGTCATTTTGGATTCCTCAATTGACTCTTCTATTAAGTTCTGTACCCTGCTTTCTAATATATTTATTTAGAGTAATTTATTGTTGGTGGTATGTCATGTTAACAGCCTGACAGAGTTCATTAGATGAGATTCCCTGATCCGGAGATTATTCAGTTATTCCATTTTTAAAATCGGTGGTCACTCTATCCTTCATGGGTCAGTTCTGTTGCAACCTCTCTGAAACAGATAATGCGAAACAGTACAGTTTTTTTAAAAAATCGTGTGGTCATTTGATTGTTAAAAATCTACTATTACGTAATCAATAATCGCTGTATAATGCCGTGTCCCCCATTCTCTGGCCACTGCATCTGGTACCGATTTCCTGCTGTGTCAATCCCACAGCAGCCAAATGACGGATGACACCATCATTACTTACACAATCAAATAAGTTAATAATTGGATAGTCCTCCATATTTAACTTTCAAAAGATGGAACCAAACTCCAGTGATTGTCAAGGAAATAGTACTTAGATAATTAAATTATGCCACGTGACTAACTCCCATGGAGGTTTGGCCCGACTCCAGTAAAGAAGAACAACATCTTCATCGATTTTAATAATTAATATATAATGAAAAATGTTTGAAAAATGACATGGTGGTGCATATTAAATCCCACATGGAGTAGTCAGACTGATCTCTTACTGGAATAATGATGTTTTTAAAAAATTAAATTGAAAATTAATTAGTGGGCCTTTTATATTAACACCGATGAGAGGGCACCAAAGTCCTAAACCTATCGCTGATGTAAAGATCTATTTACATAGCTAAATGATGAAGTAATGAGATGATATTACATCATCAACTCCCAAAATCTGACTCCAAACGGGACTTATGGTCCATAACGTTAACTGGATTTGAAATACGTAAATTAAATGATGAATTATTACTTAATTTCCTGGTTTAACAGTTAAAGAAGTAAGTGTAGTAGTAGATGACATGATGGTCTACTACAACGGTCTCCCCAAAGGGGGCTCAAAACTCCAGTGATCACTGAATACATAATGACAGATTTTCATAATTAAATGAATAAACATTAAACAAGTGGATGGTGTTTTATGCGTGAAGCCTAAATGATTGCTCAATACAGAAGAGACATTGAGTTCTTAATCTTAGATTTGAACAAAAAATGAATGAATAAAGAGATAGTTTCTCATAATTCACCCCTAGAGAGATAACAAAATGATATCAAAATTGATTTAAATAAAGAAAGGAAGAAGGAAAGAATGAAAGATAGAAAGAAAGAAAGATTTCACAAGATACAATTTAACACTGACAAGGTGGATACAGACTCCACTCTCCCTGGAGTAGAAAAAGACAGATTTGAATAATGAAATAATCAGATAGTTAGATGGTCTGTCACACTTGAGTCACACAAGGTGGCGCCAAACTTCAGGGATCACAGATTATATAATGAAAGAATTTAATAATTACATATTTAAATATGTAAGCCGTTGACATTTTTTAGTATCATCAATTCCTGGGCAGACATGCCAGGTATGAAACCGTTTGCTGTCATCACGCATTTTTAACAGGCCATCAGTTAATCGTCAGATAATCATACTGTCTTGCCTGATTAATTCTGTTGGCCTGACCTCATCACAAGCACCTGAATGTCTGTTGTGGTGCAGCAGGACATGAGATAGTGGGCCAATCCTAGTGTTGCAGTAGTAGCCACAATGTTGATAACAGCTGAAAAGATGGCTGCAGCAGGGGAATCAATAGCATAGCTGAGAGAGAGATGTTCTTCCGTGTACTGAGTCGTCATCCTTTTCCCAGGTCTCGGTGATGGTGCTGACCTCCTAGTGCAACTCCTTCTTCTCATGGTAGATGACAACCGATGTGAAGATGTGGAGGAAGAACAGGTAGTCAACCTCCAGACCACCGTGCCGGCCTTGGTGAAGTCATTGTACTTCCCAGAGGGCACAGTGCAACCTTCAGGACTCAATCACCCATCATCTCTTGTACTCTGGAAGACGCATAGATCATTCAGCAAATGCTATGCCCATGTCTACAACTTTCCTAACCTTGTCCCTGACAGATTTTTGCACCCTATCCGTAATCGGTGATGGCATTGTCTGTCGTTTACATAACTTAAAGAATTAAATAAGTAACTAATAACTAACTGTCACAATAAATAGGGGATGTAGCATTCTACTGGCAGGAAAGCATGGCCAGACCCCAGTCATGATGGTTGTCATCATCATCAATTGAGTCAATGAATCATACAATGTGAAGATATTGCACATTATCTCCACAAGAGGGAGCTTTACAGGACTCTTCATGGAATGGACGATTGTTGTTTACATAACTATACAAATTTTTACATTATCTTGGGAATTAAATTAGATTGTCAATTTAAATTCATTAGTTATGTAATTAGATGATCTGTGGCACCAGATTCCAGGTGTCATGGACGATATAGTCATTGTTTAATATAATTAAATAATCAAATAATTATTTCATGTAACATCATCCACTTCCCTAAGGTGGCTACAAACCAGGCTCATGAACGATGCTGTCGTGATTAATTTAAATATTTTAACTACATAATTGATATTAAGATGGTCTCTAATAATTGCCTCCAACATTGCTTCAACACAGTCCACTGATCATGGATTATCTAGTGTCATATTTTAATAATCAAATAACATCACAATCAGAGGAAGAAATGGTCTGCCATACTCCACACAATTGACTCTCAGTTGGCTCCCACATAATTGTGGGAAACTCCCAGGTTCATCCCTTATTTAATGGCAGAGCAGAGTAGTAACAGGTTTAAATGCTGAACTGTCATTGTGTATGCAGGGTTTTTAGAATTTATCCCATATTTCATGTTGGACAGCTGCCTCAAAAGAGATGGTCTGCAATCCAATAATCCCGAAGTCTACTCTAACAAATGGATTATCACCACCATGAAGGAAGTTAACAATGGCAAACTCACCATTTGGTGAATGATTGTGAGTCTTATTATCTTTGTTTCCATAGTTTTTTTTCTTAGGAGAGAGAGAAGTCATAAACAAAAGACTTTGAACTGTTTCTCCATAGACGATGTTCTCTGATAATTAGGTAATCTTGAATTTGTTAACCAGTAAATCTGTAGGCACACTTCCAGAGGTGTGGCTATGACTTGTTTAGGCGAATCAAATTCTGTCATTAAAAGTTTTAGGAGATAGTTATCTTGGGAGACTGTAATGTCCCACGATAACACTTTCTCGAAGCTGCTCTCTGGTCCTTGGCCCATGATACCAGGATACAGAATGCAAGCAGGGTTGCCAGGCAACATTTATGAACCAACATTCTGTCACAATCTAGTGCCCCTTCCACATGCTAAAAGGAGTGTATCCACCGATGATGAACTAACCTTAGAGCCTCACTGAGTTTCTCACACTAGTGCACTCCCACATTCCATAATTAGCATACCCACCGAAGGAGTAACCTTAAAGCCTCACTAATTTGGCACAAAAACAAAGCAGGGCTCCTTTTTTTTTTTTTTTTTTTTTTTTTTTTTGAGGTATACCTACCTGACTCTCCAACTACAACATGCCTATAGTGATATAAGCATGAAATGAAAGAATCATTATGCCTTTCAAGTACAATGATGATTATTTTAAACATTTTTCCTATGGTTCAATTTTCTATTTCCTAGAACAGAAGCAAAACAATTAGTCTCCTCTACGATAAACCTGTTCTCTTTTTTGAAAATGAAATAAGCCCTCTTCATTCTCTGAACTTTAGAGTAGCTTGATCCCTTGGTTTCTCTGCGTTGTTTTGATTTGTATTGGGCCAGAACAGCCAGAGCCAGGGCTAGTGTCATGGCCAGGGCCAGTAATAGGGCCAGGGCCAGGGCCAGGGCCAGGGGCATGGCCAAGGGCCAGACAGCCAGGGCCAGGGCCAGGGCCAGGGCCAGGGGCAGGGCCAAGGCCAGGGCCAGGGCTAGACAGCCAGGTCCAGGGCCAGGGCCAGGGCCACAATTAAATTGATAATAAATTTAATTGATAATAAATTACTAGTCATTGTATATTAACACTGACCAAAGTCCTAAACATATTGCTGATGTAAAGATCTCTTTATATAGCTAAATGATGAAGTAATGAGATGATGTTACATCAACTCCCAAAGTCTGACTCCAAATGGGACTTATGGTTTATAACATTACCTGTATTTTAAATTCATTAATTAAGAGATGAATTATCATTTAATTTCCTAGTTTAACAGTTAAGGAAGTAAGTGTAGTATTCGTTGATGTGATGGTCGGGCATGATGGACACGCTAAAGAGCCTCAAAACTCCAGTGATCACTGAATACATAATGACAGATTTTCATAAGTAAATGAATAAACTTTAAACCAGTGAATGGGGTTTTATGCATGAAGCCTAAATGATTGCTCAATACTGAATGGTCCTTGAGTGTTAATCATAGGTATGAACAAAAAATCAATGAATAAAGAGATAGTTTCTCATGATTCATCCCTGGAGAGGTAATAAATCGATATCAACATTGATTGGGAGAAGAAAAAAGAAATAAAGAAATCACAAGAGACAATTTAAAACCAACAAGGTGGATCCAGACTCCATTCTTCCTGGAGTATAAAATGACAGATTTGTATAATGAAATAGTCAGATAGTTAGATCGTCTGTCACATTTGAGTCGCACAAGGTGACACCAAACTTCAGGGATCACAGATTAAATAATGAAAGAATTTAATAATTACATCTTTAAATATGTAAGTCGTTGAACTTTTTTTGTATCTTCAAATCCTGGGCAGACTTGACAGATATGGAAATGTATGCTGTCATCAAGGATTTTAAAATGCCATAATTTAATCGTCAGATAATCATACTGTCTTGCATGTTGAATCTCTGTTGTGGTGCTGCAGGATCTGAGATAATGGAATCATTCCTGGCTTAGATGTAGTAACCAAGAAGTTGCTATCAGCTGAAAAGATGGCTGCAGCTGGGACATAACCAGCATATCTGAGAGAGAGATTTTCTGCCGTATTCTGGGTCGTCACCCTTTTGCCAGGTCTGGGTGATGGTGCCGACATCCTAGTGCCACTACTTCTTCTCATGGTAGATCCAAACCGATGTGAAGATGTGGAGGAAGAGCAGGTAGTGAACACACAGACTACCATGCCGGCCTTGATGAAGTCCTTGTACTTCTCAAATGGCCCCGAGCAAACTTCTGGACTCAATCATCCAGCATCCTTTTTACTATGGGAGATGCATAGATCATTGAGAAAATGCTCTGCCCATCTCTACATCTTTCCTAGCCTTGTCCCTGACAGATACTTGCACACTAATCATAATCGGTGATGGCATTGTCTGTCGCTTACATAATTTAAACAATTAAATAACTCAGTAATAGCTAACTGTCACAATAAATAGGGGATGTAGCATTTTACTGGCAGGGAAGCATGGCCAGACTCCAGTCATGAAGGATGTCATCATCATCATCAATTGAGTCAATGATTCATAAAATGTGATGATATTGCACATGAACTCCACTAGAGGGACCTTTACAGGTCTCTTCATGGAATGGACGATTGATGTTCACATAACTATACAAATACTTACATTAAATTGGGGATTATCACAGTTTGTCAACTTAAATACATTAATTATGTAATTAGATGATCTGTGGCACCAGATAACAGGTGTTATTGACGATTTAATCATTGTTTTATATAATTAAATAATCAAATAATGAGTTCATGTAACATCATCCACTTCCCTAAGGTGGCTACAAACCAGGCTCATGAACGATGCTGTCGTGATTAATTTAAATATTTTAACTACATAATTGATATTAAGATGGTCTCTAATAATTGCCTCCAACATTGCTTCAACACAGTCCACTGATCATGGATTATCTAGTGTCATATTTTAATAATCAAATAACATCACAATCAGAGGAAGAAATGGTCTGCCATACTCCACACAATTGACTCTCAGTTGGCTCCCACATAATTGTGGGAAACTCCCAGGTTCATCCCTTATTTAATGGCAGAGCAGAGTAGTAACAGGTTTAAATGCTGAACTGTCATTGTGTATGCAGGGTTTTTAGAATTTATCCCATATTTCATGTTGGACAGCTGCCTCAAAAGAGATGGTCTGCAATCCAATAATCCCGAAGTCTACTCTAACAAATGGATTATCACCACCATGAAGGAAGTTAACAATGGCAAACTCACCATTTGGTGAATGATTGTGAGTCTTATTATCTTTGTTTCCATAGTTTTTTTTCTTAGGAGAGAGAGAAGTCATAAACAAAAGACTTTGAACTGTTTCTCCATAGACGATGTTCTCTGATAATTAGGTAATCTTGAATTTGTTAACCAGTAAATCTGTAGGCACACTTCCAGAGGTGTGGCTATGACTTGTTTAGGCGAATCAAATTCTGTCATTAAAAGTTTTAGGAGATAGTTATCTTGGGAGACTGTAATGTCCCACGATAACACTTTCTCGAAGCTGCTCTCTGGTCCTTGGCCCATGATACCAGGATACAGAATGCAAGCAGGGTTGCCAGGCAACATTTATGAACCAACATTCTGTCACAATCTAGTGCCCCTTCCACATGCTAAAAGGAGTGTATCCACCGATGATGAACTAACCTTAGAGCCTCACTGAGTTTCTCACACTAGTGCACTCCCACATTCCATAATTAGCATACCCACCGAAGGAGTAACCTTAAAGCCTCACTAATTTGGCACAAAAACAAAGCAGGGCTCCTTTTTTTTTTTTTTTTTTTTTTTTTTTTTTGAGGTATACCTACCTGACTCTCCAACTACAACATGCCTATAGTGATATAAGCATGAAATGAAAGAATCATTATGCCTTTCAAGTACAATGATGATTATTTTAAACATTTTTCCTATGGTTCAATTTTCTATTTCCTAGAACAGAAGCAAAACAATTAGTCTCCTCTACGATAAACCTGTTCTCTTTTTTGAAAATGAAATAAGCCCTCTTCATTCTCTGAACTTTAGAGTAGCTTGATCCCTTGGTTTCTCTGCGTTGTTTTGATTTGTATTGGGCCAGAACAGCCAGAGCCAGGGCTAGTGTCATGGCCAGGGCCAGTAATAGGGCCAGGGCCAGGGCCAGGGCCAGGGGCATGGCCAAGGGCCAGACAGCCAGGGCCAGGGCCAGGGCCAGGGCCAGGGGCAGGGCCAAGGCCAGGGCCAGGGCTAGACAGCCAGGTCCAGGGCCAGGGCCAGGGCCACAATTAAATTGATAATAAATTTAATTGATAATAAATTACTAGTCATTGTATATTAACACTGACCAAAGTCCTAAACATATTGCTGATGTAAAGATCTCTTTATATAGCTAAATGATGAAGTAATGAGATGATGTTACATCAACTCCCAAAGTCTGACTCCAAATGGGACTTATGGTTTATAACATTACCTGTATTTTAAATTCATTAATTAAGAGATGAATTATCATTTAATTTCCTAGTTTAACAGTTAAGGAAGTAAGTGTAGTATTCGTTGATGTGATGGTCGGGCATGATGGACACGCTAAAGAGCCTCAAAACTCCAGTGATCACTGAATACATAATGACAGATTTTCATAAGTAAATGAATAAACTTTAAACCAGTGAATGGGGTTTTATGCATGAAGCCTAAATGATTGCTCAATACTGAATGGTCCTTGAGTGTTAATCATAGGTATGAACAAAAAATCAATGAATAAAGAGATAGTTTCTCATGATTCATCCCTGGAGAGGTAATAAATCGATATCAACATTGATTGAAAGAAAAAAAGAAATAAAGAAATCACAAGAGACAATTTAAAACCAACAAGGTGGATCCAGACTCCATTCTTCCTGGAGTATAAAATGACAGATTTGTATAATGAAATAGTCAGATAGTTAGATCGTCTGTCACATTTGAGTCGCACAAGGTGACACCAAACTTCAGGGATCACAGATTAAATAATGAAAGAATTTAATAATTACATCTTTAAATATGTAAGTCGTTGAACTTTTTTTGTATCTTCAAATCCTGGGCAGACTTGACAGATATGGAAATGTATGCTGTCATCAAGGATTTTAAAATGCCATAATTTAATCGTCAGATAATCATACTGTCTTGCATGTTGAATCTCTGTTGTGGTGCTGCAGGATCTGAGATAATGGAATCATTCCTGGCTTAGATGTAGTAACCAAGAAGTTGCTATCAGCTGAAAAGATGGCTGCAGCTGGGACATAACCAGCATATCTGAGAGAGAGATTTTCTGCCGTATTCTGGGTCGTCACCCTTTTGCCAGGTCTGGGTGATGGTGCCGACATCCTAGTGCCACTACTTCTTCTCATGGTAGATCCAAACCGATGTGAAGATGTGGAGGAAGAGCAGGTAGTGAACACACAGACTACCATGCCGGCCTTGATGAAGTCCTTGTACTTCTCAAATGGCCCCGAGCAAACTTCTGGACTCAATCATCCAGCATCCTTTTTACTATGGGAGATGCATAGATCATTGAGAAAATGCTCTGCCCATCTCTACATCTTTCCTAGCCTTGTCCCTGACAGATACTTGCACACTAATCATAATCGGTGATGGCATTGTCTGTCGCTTACATAATTTAAACAATTAAATAACTCAGTAATAGCTAACTGTCACAATAAATAGGGGATGTAGCATTTTACTGGCAGGGAAGCATGGCCAGACTCCAGTCATGAAGGATGTCATCATCATCATCAATTGAGTCAATGATTCATAAAATGTGATGATATTGCACATGAACTCCACTAGAGGGACCTTTACAGGTCTCTTCATGGAATGGACGATTGATGTTCACATAACTATACAAATACTTACATTAAATTGGGGATTATCACAGTTTGTCAACTTAAATACATTAATTATGTAATTAGATGATCTGTGGCACCAGATAACAGGTGTTATTGACGATTTAATCATTGTTTTATATAATTAAATAATCAAATAATGAGTTCATGTAACATCATCCACTTCCCTAAGGTGGCTACAAACCAGGCTCATGAACGATGCTGTCGTGATTAATTTAAATATTTTAACTACATAATTGATATTAAGATGGTCTCTAATAATTGCCTCCAACATTGCTTCAACACAGTCCACTGATCATGGATTATCTAGTGTCATATTTTAATAATCAAATAACATCACAATCAGAGGAAGAAATGGTCTGCCATACTCCACACAATTGACTCTCAGTTGGCTCCCACATAATTGTGGGAAACTCCCAGGTTCATCCCTTATTTAATGGCAGAGCAGAGTAGTAACAGGTTTAAATGCTGAACTGTCATTGTGTATGCAGGGTTTTTAGAATTTATCCCATATTTCATGTTGGACAGCTGCCTCAAAAGAGATGGTCTGCAATCCAATAATCCCGAAGTCTACTCTAACAAATGGATTATCACCACCATGAAGGAAGTTAACAATGGCAAACTCACCATTTGGTGAATGATTGTGAGTCTTATTATCTTTGTTTCCATAGTTTTTTTTCTTAGGAGAGAGAGAAGTCATAAACAAAAGACTTTGAACTGTTTCTCCATAGACGATGTTCTCTGATAATTAGGTAATCTTGAATTTGTTAACCAGTAAATCTGTAGGCACACTTCCAGAGGTGTGGCTATGACTTGTTTAGGCGAATCAAATTCTGTCATTAAAAGTTTTAGGAGATAGTTATCTTGGGAGACTGTAATGTCCCACGATAACACTTTCTCGAAGCTGCTCTCTGGTCCTTGGCCCATGATACCAGGATACAGAATGCAAGCAGGGTTGCCAGGCAACATTTATGAACCAACATTCTGTCACAATCTAGTGCCCCTTCCACATGCTAAAAGGAGTGTATCCACCGATGATGAACTAACCTTAGAGCCTCACTGAGTTTCTCACACTAGTGCACTCCCACATTCCATAATTAGCATACCCACCGAAGGAGTAACCTTAAAGCCTCACTAATTTGGCACAAAAACAAAGCAGGGCTCCTTTTTTTTTTTTTTTTTTTTTTTTTTTTTTGAGGTATACCTACCTGACTCTCCAACTACAACATGCCTATAGTGATATAAGCATGAAATGAAAGAATCATTATGCCTTTCAAGTACAATGATGATTATTTTAAACATTTTTCCTATGGTTCAATTTTCTATTTCCTAGAACAGAAGCAAAACAATTAGTCTCCTCTACGATAAACCTGTTCTCTTTTTTGAAAATGAAATAAGCCCTCTTCATTCTCTGAACTTTAGAGTAGCTTGATCCCTTGGTTTCTCTGCGTTGTTTTGATTTGTATTGGGCCAGAACAGCCAGAGCCAGGGCTAGTGTCATGGCCAGGGCCAGTAATAGGGCCAGGGCCAGGGCCAGGGCCAGGGGCATGGCCAAGGGCCAGACAGCCAGGGCCAGGGCCAGGGCCAGGGCCAGGGGCAGGGCCAAGGCCAGGGCCAGGGCTAGACAGCCAGGTCCAGGGCCAGGGCCAGGGCCACAATTAAATTGATAATAAATTTAATTGATAATAAATTACTAGTCATTGTATATTAACACTGACCAAAGTCCTAAACATATTGCTGATGTAAAGATCTCTTTATATAGCTAAATGATGAAGTAATGAGATGATGTTACATCAACTCCCAAAGTCTGACTCCAAATGGGACTTATGGTTTATAACATTACCTGTATTTTAAATTCATTAATTAAGAGATGAATTATCATTTAATTTCCTAGTTTAACAGTTAAGGAAGTAAGTGTAGTATTCGTTGATGTGATGGTCGGGCATGATGGACACGCTAAAGAGCCTCAAAACTCCAGTGATCACTGAATACATAATGACAGATTTTCATAAGTAAATGAATAAACTTTAAACCAGTGAATGGGGTTTTATGCATGAAGCCTAAATGATTGCTCAATACTGAATGGTCCTTGAGTGTTAATCATAGGTATGAACAAAAAATCAATGAATAAAGAGATAGTTTCTCATGATTCATCCCTGGAGAGGTAATAAATCGATATCAACATTGATTGAAAGAAAAAAAGAAATAAAGAAATCACAAGAGACAATTTAAAACCAACAAGGTGGATCCAGACTCCATTCTTCCTGGAGTATAAAATGACAGATTTGTATAATGAAATAGTCAGATAGTTAGATCGTCTGTCACATTTGAGTCGCACAAGGTGACACCAAACTTCAGGGATCACAGATTAAATAATGAAAGAATTTAATAATTACATCTTTAAATATGTAAGTCGTTGAACTTTTTTTGTATCTTCAAATCCTGGGCAGACTTGACAGATATGGAAATGTATGCTGTCATCAAGGATTTTAAAATGCCATAATTTAATCGTCAGATAATCATACTGTCTTGCATGTTGAATCTCTGTTGTGGTGCTGCAGGATCTGAGATAATGGAATCATTCCTGGCTTAGATGTAGTAACCAAGAAGTTGCTATCAGCTGAAAAGATGGCTGCAGCTGGGACATAACCAGCATATCTGAGAGAGAGATTTTCTGCCGTATTCTGGGTCGTCACCCTTTTGCCAGGTCTGGGTGATGGTGCCGACATCCTAGTGCCACTACTTCTTCTCATGGTAGATCCAAACCGATGTGAAGATGTGGAGGAAGAGCAGGTAGTGAACACACAGACTACCATGCCGGCCTTGATGAAGTCCTTGTACTTCTCAAATGGCCCCGAGCAAACTTCTGGACTCAATCATCCAGCATCCTTTTTACTATGGGAGATGCATAGATCATTGAGAAAATGCTCTGCCCATCTCTACATCTTTCCTAGCCTTGTCCCTGACAGATACTTGCACACTAATCATAATCGGTGATGGCATTGTCTGTCGCTTACATAATTTAAACAATTAAATAACTCAGTAATAGCTAACTGTCACAATAAATAGGGGATGTAGCATTTTACTGGCAGGGAAGCATGGCCAGACTCCAGTCATGAAGGATGTCATCATCATCATCAATTGAGTCAATGATTCATAAAATGTGATGATATTGCACATGAACTCCACTAGAGGGACCTTTACAGGTCTCTTCATGGAATGGACGATTGATGTTCACATAACTATACAAATACTTACATTAAATTGGGGATTATCACAGTTTGTCAACTTAAATACATTAATTATGTAATTAGATGATCTGTGGCACCAGATAACAGGTGTTATTGACGATTTAATCATTGTTTTATATAATTAAATAATCAAATAATGAGTTCATGTAACATCATCCACTTCCCTAAGGTGGCTACAAACCAGGCTCATGAACGATGCTGTCGTGATTAATTTAAATATTTTAACTACATAATTGATATTAAGATGGTCTCTAATAATTGCCTCCAACATTGCTTCAACACAGTCCACTGATCATGGATTATCTAGTGTCATATTTTAATAATCAAATAACATCACAATCAGAGGAAGAAATGGTCTGCCATACTCCACACAATTGACTCTCAGTTGGCTCCCACATAATTGTGGGAAACTCCCAGGTTCATCCCTTATTTAATGGCAGAGCAGAGTAGTAACAGGTTTAAATGCTGAACTGTCATTGTGTATGCAGGGTTTTTTAGAATTTATCCCATATTTCATGTTGGACAGCTGCCTCAAAAGAGATGGTCTGCAATCCAATAATCCCGAAGTCTACTCTAACAAATGGATTATCACCACCATGAAGGAAGTTAACAATGGCAAACTCACCATTTGGTGAATGATTGTGAGTCTTATTATCTTTGTTTCCATAGTTTTTTTTTCTTAGGAGAGAGAGAAGTCATAAACAAAAGACTTTGAACTGTTTCTCCATAGACGATGTTCTCTGATAATTAGGTAATCTTGAATTTGTTAACCAGTAAATCTGTAGGCACACTTCCAGAGGTGTGGCTATGACTTGTTTAGGCGAATCAAATTCTGTCATTAAAAGTTTTAGGAGATAGTTATCTTGGGAGACTGTAATGTCCCACGATAACACTTTCTCGAAGCTGCTCTCTGGTCCTTGGCCCATGATACCAGGATACAGAATGCAAGCAGGGTTGCCAGGCAACATTTATGAACCAACATTCTGTCACAATCTAGTGCCCCTTCCACATGCTAAAAGGAGTGTATCCACCGATGATGAACTAACCTTAGAGCCTCACTGAGTTTCTCACACTAGTGCACTCCCACATTCCATAATTAGCATACCCACCGAAGGAGTAACCTTAAAGCCTCACTAATTTGGCACAAAAACAAAGCAGGGCTCCTTTTTTTTTTTTTTTTTTTTTTTTTTTTTTGAGGTATACCTACCTGACTCTCCAACTACAACATGCCTATAGTGATATAAGCATGAAATGAAAGAATCATTATGCCTTTCAAGTACAATGATGATTATTTTAAACATTTTTCCTATGGTTCAATTTTCTATTTCCTAGAACAGAAGCAAAACAATTAGTCTCCTCTACGATAAACCTGTTCTCTTTTTTTGAAAATGAAATAAGCCCTCTTCATTCTCTGAACTTTAGAGTAGCTTGATCCCTTGGTTTCTCTGCGTTGTTTTGATTTGTATTGGGCCAGAACAGCCAGAGCCAGGGCTAGTGTCATGGCCAGGGCCAGTAATAGGGCCAGGGCCAGGGCCAGGGCCAGGGGCATGGCCAAGGGCCAGACAGCCAGGGCCAGGGCCAGGGCCAGGGCCAGGGGCAGGGCCAAGGCCAGGGCCAGGGCTAGACAGCCAGGTCCAGGGCCAGGGCCAGGGCCACAATTAAATTGATAATAAATTTAATTGATAATAAATTACTAGTCATTGTATATTAACACTGACCAAAGTCCTAAACATATTGCTGATGTAAAGATCTCTTTATATAGCTAAATGATGAAGTAATGAGATGATGTTACATCAACTCCCAAAGTCTGACTCCAAATGGGACTTATGGTTTATAACATTACCTGTATTTTAAATTCATTAATTAAGAGATGAATTATCATTTAATTTCCTAGTTTAACAGTTAAGGAAGTAAGTGTAGTATTCGTTGATGTGATGGTCGGGCATGATGGACACGCTAAAGAGCCTCAAAACTCCAGTGATCACTGAATACATAATGACAGATTTTCATAAGTAAATGAATAAACTTTAAACCAGTGAATGGGGTTTTATGCATGAAGCCTAAATGATTGCTCAATACTGAATGGTCCTTGAGTGTTAATCATAGGTATGAACAAAAAATCAATGAATAAAGAGATAGTTTCTCATGATTCATCCCTGGAGAGGTAATAAATCGATATCAACATTGATTGAAAGAAAAAAGAAATAAAGAAATCACAAGAGACAATTTAAAACCAACAAGGTGGATCCAGACTCCATTCTTCCTGGAGTATAAAATGACAGATTTGTATAATGAAATAGTCAGATAGTTAGATCGTCTGTCACATTTGAGTCGCACAAGGTGACACCAAACTTCAGGGATCACAGATTAAATAATGAAAGAATTTAATAATTACATCTTTAAATATGTAAGTCGTTGAACTTTTTTTGTATCTTCAAATCCTGGGCAGACTTGACAGATATGGAAATGTATGCTGTCATCAAGGATTTTAAAATGCCATAATTTAATCGTCAGATAATCATACTGTCTTGCATGTTGAATCTCTGTTGTGGTGCTGCAGGATCTGAGATAATGGAATCATTCCTGGCTTAGATGTAGTAACCAAGAAGTTGCTATCAGCTGAAAAGATGGCTGCAGCTGGGACATAACCAGCATATCTGAGAGAGAGATTTTCTGCCGTATTCTGGGTCGTCACCCTTTTGCCAGGTCTGGGTGATGGTGCCGACATCCTAGTGCCACTACTTCTTCTCATGGTAGATCCAAACCGATGTGAAGATGTGGAGGAAGAGCAGGTAGTGAACACACAGACTACCATGCCGGCCTTGATGAAGTCCTTGTACTTCTCAAATGGCCCCGAGCAAACTTCTGGACTCAATCATCCAGCATCCTTTTTACTATGGGAGATGCATAGATCATTGAGAAAATGCTCTGCCCATCTCTACATCTTTCCTAGCCTTGTCCCTGACAGATACTTGCACACTAATCATAATCGGTGATGGCATTGTCTGTCGCTTACATAATTTAAACAATTAAATAACTCAGTAATAGCTAACTGTCACAATAAATAGGGGATGTAGCATTTTACTGGCAGGGAAGCATGGCCAGACTCCAGTCATGAAGGATGTCATCATCATCATCAATTGAGTCAATGATTCATAAAATGTGATGATATTGCACATGAACTCCACTAGAGGGACCTTTACAGGTCTCTTCATGGAATGGACGATTGATGTTCACATAACTATACAAATACTTACATTAAATTGGGGATTATCACAGTTTGTCAACTTAAATACATTAATTATGTAATTAGATGATCTGTGGCACCAGATAACAGGTGTTATTGACGATTTAATCATTGTTTTATATAATTAAATAATCAAATAATGAGTTCATGTAACATCATCCACTTCCCTAAGGTGGCTACAAACCAGGCTCATGAACGATGCTGTCGTGATTAATTTAAATATTTTAACTACATAATTGATATTAAGATGGTCTCTAATAATTGCCTCCAACATTGCTTCAACACAGTCCACTGATCATGGATTATCTAGTGTCATATTTTAATAATCAAATAACATCACAATCAGAGGAAGAAATGGTCTGCCATACTCCACACAATTGACTCTCAGTTGGCTCCCACATAATTGTGGGAAACTCCCAGGTTCATCCCTTATTTAATGGCAGAGCAGAGTAGTAACATGTTTAAAGGCTGAACTGTCATTGTGTATGCAGGGTTTTTAGAATTTATCCCATATTTCATGTTGGACAGCTGCCTCAAAAGAGATGGTCTGCAATACAATAATCCCGAAGTCTACTCTAACAAACGGATTATCACCACCATGAAGGAAGTTAACAATGGCAAACTCACCATTTGGTGAATGATTGTGAGTCTTATTACCTTTGTTTCCATAGTTTTTTTTTCTTAGGAGAGAGAGAAGTCATAAACAAAAGACTTTGAACTGTTTCTCCATAGACGATGTTCTCTGATAATTAGGTAATCTTGAATTTGTTAACCAGTAAATCTGTAGGCACACTTCCAGAGGTGTGGCTATGACTTGTTTAGGCGAATCAAATTCTGTCATTAAAAGTTTTAGGAGATAGTTATCTTGGGAGACTGTAATGTCCCACGATAACACTTTCTCGAAGCTGCTCTCTGGTCCTTGGCCCATGATACCAGGATACAGAATGCAAGCAGGGTTGCCAGGCAACATTTATGAACCAACATTCTGTCACAATCTAGTGCCCCTTCCACATGCTAAAAGGAGTGTATCCACCGATGATGAACTAACCTTAGAGCCTCACTGAGTTTCTCACACTAGTGCACTCCCACATTCCATAATTAGCATACCCACCGAAGGAGTAACCTTAAAGCCTCACTAATTTGGCACAAAAACAAAGCAGGGCTCCTTTTTTTTTTTTTTTTTTTTTTTTTTTTTTTTGAGGTATACCTACCTGACTCTCCAACTACAACATGCCTATAGTGATATAAGCATGAAATGAAAGAATCATTATGCCTTTCAAGTACAATGATGATTATTTTAAACATTTTTCCTATGGTTCAATTTTCTATTTCCTAGAACAGAAGCAATACAATTAGTCTCCTCTACGATAAACCTGTTCTCTTTTTTGAAAATGAAATAAGCCCTCTTCATTCTCTGAACTTTAGAGTAGCTTGATCCCTTGGTTTCTCTGCGTTGTTTTGATTTGTATTGGGCCAGAACAGCCAGAGCCAGGGCTAGTGTCATGGCCAGGGCCAGTAATAGGGCCAGGGCCAGGGCCAGGGCCAGGGGCATGGCCAAGGGCCAGACAGCCAGGGCCAGGGCCAGGGCCAGGGGCAGGGGCAGGGCCAAGGCCAGGGCCAGGGCTAGACAGCCAGGTCGAGGGCCAGGGCCAGGGCCACAATTAAATTGATAATAAATTTAATTGATAATAAATTACTAGTCATTGTATATTAACACTGACCAAAGTCCTAAACATATTGCTGATGTAAAGATCTCTTTATATAGCTAAATGATGAAGTAATGAGATGATGTTACATCAACTCCCAAAGTCTGACTCCAAATGGGACTTATGGTTTATAACATTACCTGTATTTTAAATTCATTAATTAAGAGATGAATTATCATTTAATTTCCTAGTTTAACAGTTAAGGAAGTAAGTGTAGTATTCGTTGATGTGATGGTCGGGCATGATGGACACGCTAAAGAGCCTCAAAACTCCAGTGATCACTGAATACATAATGACAGATTTTCATAAGTAAATGAATAAACTTTAAACCAGTGAATGGGGTTTTATGCATGAAGCCTAAATGATTGCTCAATACTGAATGGTCCTTGAGTGTTAATCATAGGTATGAACAAAAAATCAATGAATAAAGAGATAGTTTCTCATGATTCATCCCTGGAGAGGTAATAAATCGATATCAACATTGATTGAAAGAAAAAAAGAAAGAAAGAAATCACAAGAGACAATTTAAAACCAACAAGGAGGATCCAGACTCCATTCTTCCTGGAGTATAAAAAGACAGATTTGTATAATGAAATAGTCAGATAGTTAGATCGTCTGTCACATTTGAGTCACACAAGGTGACACCAAACTTCAGGGATCACAGATTAAATAATGAAAGAATTTAATAATTACATCTTTAAATATGTAAGTCGTTGAACTTTTTTTGTATCTTCAAATCCTGGGCAGACTTGACAGATATGGAAATGTATGCTGTCATCAAGGATTTTAAAATGCCATAATTTAATCGTCAGATAATCATACTGTCTTGCATGTTGAATCTCTGTTGTGGTGCTGCAGGATCTGAGATAATGGAATCATTCCTGGCTTAGATGTAGTAACCAAGAAGTTGCTATCAGCTGAAAAGATGGCTGCAGCTGGGACATAACCAGCATATCTGAGAGAGAGATTTTCTGCCGTATTCTGGGTCGTCACCCTTTTGCCAGGTCTGGGTGATGGTGCCGACATCCTAGTGCCACTACTTCTTCTCATGGTAGATCCAAACCGATGTGAAGATGTGGAGGAAGAGCAGGTAGTGAACACACAGACTACCATGCCGGCCTTGATGAAGTCCTTGTACTTCTCAAATGGCCCCGAGCAAACTTCTGGACTCAATCATCCAGCATCCTTTTTACTATGGGAGATGCATAGATCATTGAGAAAATGCTCTGCCCATGTCTACATCTTTCCTAGCCTTGTCCCTGACAGATACTTGCACACTAATCATAATCGGTGATGGCATTGTCTGTCGCTTACATAATTTAAACAATTAAATAACTCAGTAATAGCTAACTGTCACAATAAATAGGGGATGTAGCATTTTACTGGCAGGGAAGCATGGCCAGACTCCAGTCATGAAGGATGTCATCATCATCATCAATTGAGTCAATGATTCATAAAATGTGATGATATTGCACATGAACTCCACTAGAGGGACCTTTACAGGTCTCTTCATGGAATGGACGATTGATGTTCACATAACTATACAAATACTTACATTAAATTGGGGATTATCACAGTTTGTCAACTTAAATACATTAATTATGTAATTAGATGATCTGTGGCACCAGATAACAGGTGTTATTGACGATTTAATCATTGTTTTATATAATTAAATAATCAAATAATGAGTTCATGTAACATCATCCACTTCCCTAAGGTGGCTACAAACCAGGCTCATGAACGATGCTGTCGTGATTAATTTAAATATTTTAACTACATAATTGATATTAAGATGGTCTCTAATAATTGCCTCCAACATTGCTTCAACACAGTCCACTGATCATGGATTATCTACTGTCATATTTTAATAATCAAATAACATCACAATCAGAGGAAGAAATGGTCTGCCATACTCCACACAATTGACTCTCAGTTGGCTCCCACATAATTGTGGGAAACTCCCAGGTTCATCCCTTATTTAATGGCAGAGCAGAGTAGTAACATGTTTAAAGGCTGAACTGTCATTGTGTATGCAGGGTTTTTAGAATTTATCCCATATTTCATGTTGGACAGCTGCCTCAAAAGAGATGGTCTGCAATACAATAATCCCGAAGTCTACTCTAACAAACGGATTATCACCACCATGAAGGAAGTTAACAATGGCAAACTCACCATTTGGTGAATGATTGTGAGTCTTATTACCTTTGTTTCCATAGTTTTTTTTTCTTAGGAGAGAGAGAAGTCATAAACAAAAGACTTTGAACTGTTTCTCCATAGACGATGTTCTCTGATAATTAGGTAATCTTGAATTTGTTAACCAGTAAATCTGTAGGCACACTTCCAGAGGTGTGGCTATGACTTGTTTAGGCGAATCAAATTCTGTCATTAAAAGTTTTAGGAGATAGTTATCTTGGGAGACTGTAATGTCCCACGATAACACTTTCTCGAAGCTGCTCTCTGGTCCTTGGCCCATGATACCAGGATACAGAATGCAAGCAGGGTTGCCAGGCAACATTTATGAACCAACATTCTGTCACAATCTAGTGCCCCTTCCACATGCTAAAAGGAGTGTATCCACCGATGATGAACTAACCTTAGAGCCTCACTGAGTTTCTCACACTAGTGCACTCCCACATTCCATAATTAGCATACCCACCGAAGGAGTAACCTTAAAGCCTCACTAATTTGGCACAAAAACAAAGCAGGGCTCCTTTTTTTTTTTTTTTTTTTTTTTTTTTTTTTGAGGTATACCTACCTGACTCTCCAACTACAACATGCCTATAGTGATATAAGCATGAAATGAAAGAATCATTATGCCTTTCAAGTACAATGATGATTATTTTAAACATTTTTCCTATGGTTCAATTTTCTATTTCCTAGAACAGAAGCAATACAATTAGTCTCCTCTACGATAAACCTGTTCTCTTTTTTGAAAATGAAATAAGCCCTCTTCATTCTCTGAACTTTAGAGTAGCTTGATCCCTTGGTTTCTCTGCGTTGTTTTGATTTGTATTGGGCCAGAACAGCCAGAGCCAGGGCTAGTGTCATGGCCAGGGCCAGTAATAGGGCCAGGGCCAGGGCCAGGGGCATGGCCAAGGGCCAGACAGCCAGGGCCAGGGCCAGGGCCAGGGGCAGGGGCAGGGCCAAGGCCAGGGCCAGGGCTAGACAGCCAGGTCGAGGGCCAGGGCCAGGGCCACAATTAAATTGATAATAAATTTAATTGATAATAAATTACTAGTCATTGTATATTAACACTGACCAAAGTCCTAAACATATTGCTGATGTAAAGATCTCTTTATATAGCTAAATGATGAAGTAATGAGATGATGTTACATCAACTCCCAAAGTCTGACTCCAAATGGGACTTATGGTTTATAACATTACCTGTATTTTAAATTCATTAATTAAGAGATGAATTATCATTTAATTTCCTAGTTTAACAGTTAAGGAAGTAAGTGTAGTATTCGTTGATGTGATGGTCGGGCATGATGGACACGCTAAAGAGCCTCAAAACTCCAGTGATCACTGAATACATAATGACAGATTTTCATAAGTAAATGAATAAACTTTAAACCAGTGAATGGGGTTTTATGCATGAAGCCTAAATGATTGCTCAATACTGAATGGTCCTTGAGTGTTAATCATAGGTATGAACAAAAAATCAATGAATAAAGAGATAGTTTCTCATGATTCATCCCTGGAGAGGTAATAAATCGATATCAACATTGATTGAAAGAAAAAAAGAAAGAAAGAAATCACAAGAGACAATTTAAAACCAACAAGGAGGATCCAGACTCCATTCTTCCTGGAGTATAAAAAGACAGATTTGTATAATGAAATAGTCAGATAGTTAGATCGTCTGTCACATTTGAGTCACACAAGGTGACACCAAACTTCAGGGATCACAGATTAAATAATGAAAGAATTTAATAATTACATCTTTAAATATGTAAGTCGTTGAACTTTTTTTGTATCTTCAAATCCTGGGCAGACTTGACAGATATGGAAATGTATGCTGTCATCAAGGATTTTAAAATGCCATAATTTAATCGTCAGATAATCATACTGTCTTGCATGTTGAATCTCTGTTGTGGTGCTGCAGGATCTGAGATAATGGAATCATTCCTGGCTTAGATGTAGTAACCAAGAAGTTGCTATCAGCTGAAAAGATGGCTGCAGCTGGGACATAACCAGCATATCTGAGAGAGAGATTTTCTGCCGTATTCTGGGTCGTCACCCTTTTGCCAGGTCTGGGTGATGGTGCCGACATCCTAGTGCCACTACTTCTTCTCATGGTAGATCCAAACCGATGTGAAGATGTGGAGGAAGAGCAGGTAGTGAACACACAAACTACCATGCCGGCCTTGATGAAGTCCTTGTACTTCTCAAATGGCCCCGAGCAAACTTCTGGACTCAATCATCCAGCATCCTTTTTACTATGGGAGATGCATAGATCATTGAGAAAATGCTCTGCCCATGTCTACATCTTTCCTAGCCTTGTCCCTGACAGATACTTGCACACTAATCATAATCGGTGATGGCATTGTCTGTCGCTTACATAATTTAAACAATTAAATAACTCAGTGATAGCTAACTGTCACAATAAATAGGGGATGTAGCATTTTACTGGCAGGGAAGCATGGCCAGACTCCAGTCATGAAGGATGTCATCATCATCATCAATTGAGTCAATGATTCATAAAATGTGATGATATTGCACATGAACTCCACTAGAGGGACCTTTACAGGTCTCTTCATGGAATGGACGATTGATGTTCACATAACTATACAAATACTTACATTAAATTGGGGATTATCACAGTTTGTCAACTTAAATACATTAATTATGTAATTAGATGATCTGTGGCACCAGATAACAGGTGTTATTGACGATTTAATCATTGTTTTATATAATTAAATAATCAAATAATGAGTTCATGTAACATCATCCACTTCCCTAAGGTGGCTACAAACCAGGCTCATGAACGATGCTGTCGTGATTAATTTAAATATTTTAACTACATAATTGATATTAAGATGGTCTCTAATAATTGCCTCCAACATTGCTTCAACACAGTCCACTGATCATGGATTATCTACTGTCATATTTTAATAATCAAATAACATCACAATCAGAGGAAGAAATGGTCTGCCATACTCCACACAATTGACTCTCAGTTGGCTCCCACATAATTGTGGGAAACTCCCAGGTTCATCCCTTATTTAATGGCAGAGCAGAGTAGTAACATGTTTAAAGGCTGAACTGTCATTGTGTATGCAGGGTTTTTAGAATTTATCCCATATTTCATGTTGGACAGCTGCCTCAAAAGAGATGGTCTGCAATACAATAATCCCGAAGTCTACTCTAACAAACGGATTATCACCACCATGAAGGAAGTTAACAATGGCAAACTCACCATTTGGTGAATGATTGTGAGTCTTATTACCTTTGTTTCCATAGTTTTTTTTCTTAGGAGAGAGAGAAGTCATAAACAAAAGACTTTGAACTGTTTCTCCATAGACGATGTTCTCTGATAATTAGGTAATCTTGAATTTGTTAACCAGTAAATCTGTAGGCACACTTCCAGAGGTGTGGCTATGACTTGTTTAGGCGAATCAAATTCTGTCATTAAAAGTTTTAGGAGATAGTTATCTTGGGAGACTGTAATGTCCCACGATAACACTTTCTCGAAGCTGCTCTCTGGTCCTTGGCCCATGATACCAGGATACAGAATGCAAGCAGGGTTGCCAGGCAACATTTATGAACCAACATTCTGTCACAATCTAGTGCCCCTTCCACATGCTAAAAGGAGTGTATCCACCGATGATGAACTAACCTTAGAGCCTCACTGAGTTTCTCACACTAGTGCACTCCCACATTCCATAATTAGCATACCCACCGAAGGAGTAACCTTAAAGCCTCACTAATTTGGCACAAAAACAAAGCAGGGCTCCTTTTTTTTTTTTTTTTTTTTTTTTTTTTTTTTTGAGGTATACCTACCTGACTCTCCAACTACAACATGCCTATAGTGATATAAGCATGAAATGAAAGAATCATTATGCCTTTCAAGTACAATGATGATTATTTTAAACATTTTTCCTATGGTTCAATTTTCTATTTCCTAGAACAGAAGCAATACAATTAGTCTCCTCTACGATAAACCTGTTCTCTTTTTTGAAAATGAAATAAGCCCTCTTCATTCTCTGAACTTTAGAGTAGCTTGATCCCTTGGTTTCTCTGCGTTGTTTTGATTTGTATTGGGCCAGAACAGCCAGAGCCAGGGCTAGTGTCATGGCCAGGGCCAGTAATAGGGCCAGGGCCAGGGCCAGGGCCAGGGGCATGGCCAAGGGCCAGACAGCCAGGGCCAGGGCCAGGGCCAGGGGCAGGGGCAGGGCCAAGGCCAGGGCCAGGGCTAGACAGCCAGGTCGAGGGCCAGGGCCAGGGCCACAATTAAATTGATAATAAATTTAATTGATAATAAATTACTAGTCATTGTATATTAACACTGACCAAAGTCCTAAACATATTGCTGATGTAAAGATCTCTTTATATAGCTAAATGATGAAGTAATGAGATGATGTTACATCAACTCCCAAAGTCTGACTCCAAATGGGACTTATGGTTTATAACATTACCTGTATTTTAAATTCATTAATTAAGAGATGAATTATCATTTAATTTCCTAGTTTAACAGTTAAGGAAGTAAGTGTAGTATTCGTTGATGTGATGGTCGGGCATGATGGACACGCTAAAGAGCCTCAAAACTCCAGTGATCACTGAATACATAATGACAGATTTTCATAAGTAAATGAATAAACTTTAAACCAGTGAATGGGGTTTTATGCATGAAGCCTAAATGATTGCTCAATACTGAATGGTCCTTGAGTGTTAATCATAGGTATGAACAAAAAATCAATGAATAAAGAGATAGTTTCTCATGATTCATCCCTGGAGAGGTAATAAATCGATATCAACATTGATTGAAAGAAAAAAAGAAAGAAAGAAATCACAAGAGACAATTTAAAACCAACAAGGAGGATCCAGACTCCATTCTTCCTGGAGTATAAAAAGACAGATTTGTATAATGAAATAGTCAGATAGTTAGATCGTCTGTCACATTTGAGTCACACAAGGTGACACCAAACTTCAGGGATCACAGATTAAATAATGAAAGAATTTAATAATTACATCTTTAAATATGTAAGTCGTTGAACTTTTTTTGTATCTTCAAATCCTGGGCAGACTTGACAGATATGGAAATGTATGCTGTCATCAAGGATTTTAAAATGCCATAATTTAATCGTCAGATAATCATACTGTCTTGCATGTTGAATCTCTGTTGTGGTGCTGCAGGATCTGAGATAATGGAATCATTCCTGGCTTAGATGTAGTAACCAAGAAGTTGCTATCAGCTGAAAAGATGGCTGCAGCTGGGACATAACCAGCATATCTGAGAGAGAGATTTTCTGCCGTATTCTGGGTCGTCACCCTTTTGCCAGGTCTGGGTGATGGTGCCGACATCCTAGTGCCACTACTTCTTCTCATGGTAGATCCAAACCGATGTGAAGATGTGGAGGAAGAGCAGGTAGTGAACACACAAACTACCATGCCGGCCTTGATGAAGTCCTTGTACTTCTCAAATGGCCCCGAGCAAACTTCTGGACTCAATCATCCAGCATCCTTTTTACTATGGGAGATGCATAGATCATTGAGAAAATGCTCTGCCCATGTCTACATCTTTCCTAGCCTTGTCCCTGACAGATACTTGCACACTAATCATAATCGGTGATGGCATTGTCTGTCGCTTACATAATTTAAACAATTAAATAACTCAGTGATAGCTAACTGTCACAATAAATAGGGGGATGTAGCATTTTACTGGCAGGGAAGCATGGCCAGACTCCAGTCATGAAGGATGTCATCATCATCATCAATTGAGTCAATGATTCATAAAATGTGATGATATTGCACATGAACTCCACTAGAGGGACCTTTACAGGTCTCTTCATGGAATGGACGATTGATGTTCACATAACTATACAAATACTTACATTAAATTGGGGATTATCACAGATTGTCAACTTAAATACATTAATTATGTAATTAGATGATCTGTGGCACCAGATAACAGGTGTTATTGACGATTTAATCATTGTTTTATATAATTAAATAATCAAATAATGAGTTCATGTAACATCATCCACTTCCCTAAGGTGGCTACAAACTAGGCTCATGAACGATGCTGTCGTGATTAATATAAATATTTTAACTACATAATTGATATTAAGATGGTCTCTAATAATTGCCTCCAACATTGCTTCAACACAGTCCACTGATCATGGATTATCTAGTGTCATATTTTAATAATCAAATAACATCACAATCAGAGGAAGAAATGGTCTGCCATACTCCACACAATTGACTCTCAGTTGGCTCCCACATAATTGTGGGAAACTCCCAGGTTCATCCCTTATTTAATGGCAGAGCAGAGTAGTAACATGTTTAAATGCTGAACTGTCATTGTGTATGCAGGGTTTTTAGAATTTATCCCATATTTCATGTTGGACAGCTGCCTCAAAAGAGATGGTCTGCAATCCAATAATCCCGAAGTCTACTCTAACAAATGGATTATCACCACCATGAAGGAAGTTAACAATGGCAAACTCACCATTTGGTGAGTGATTGTGAGTCTTATTACCTTTGTTTCCATAGTTTTTTTTTCTTAGGAGAGAGAGAAGTCATAAACAAAAGACTTTGAACTGTTTCTCCATAGACGATGTTCTCTGATAATTAGGTAATCTTGAATTTGTTAACCAGTAAATCTGTAGGCACACTTCCAGAGGTGTGGCTATGACTTGTTTAGGCGAATCAAATTCTGTCATTAAAAGTTTTAGGAGATAGTTATCTTGGGAGACTGTAATGTCCCACGATAACACTTTCTCGAAGCTGCTCTCTGGTCCTTGGCCCATGATACCAGGATACAGAATGCAAGCAGGGTTGCCAGGCAACATTTATGAACCAACATTCTGTCACAATCTAGTGCCCCTTCCACATGCTAAAAGGAGTGTATCCACCGATGATGAACTAACCTTAGAACCTCACTGAGTTTCTCACACTAGTGCACTCCCACATTCCATAATTAGCATACCCACCGAAGGAGTAACCTTAAAGCCTCACTAATTTGGCACAAAAACAAAGCAGGGCTCCTTTGTTTTTTTTTTTTTTTTTTTTTTTTTTTTTTTGAGGTATACCTACCTGACTCTCCAACTACAACATGCCTATAGTGATATAAGCATAAAATGAAAGAATCATTATGCCTTTCAAGTACAATGATGATTATTTTAAACATTTTTCCTATGGTTCAATTTTCTATTTCCTAGAACAGAAGCAATACAATTAGTCTCCACTACGATAAACCTGTTCTCTTTTTTGAAAATGAAATAAGCCCTCTTCATTCTCTGAACTTTAGAGTAGCTTGATCCCTTGGTTTCTCTGCGTTGTTTTGATTTGTATTGGGCCAGAACAGCCAGAGCCAGGGCTAGTGTCATGGCCAGGGCCAGTAATAGGGCCAGGGCCAGGGCCAGGGCCAGGGGCATGGCCAAGGGCCAGACAGCCAGGGCCAGGGCCAGGGCCAGGGCCAGGGGCAGGGCCAAGGCCAGGGCCAGGGCTAGACAGCCAGGTCCAGGGCCAGGGCCAGGGCCACAATTAAATTGATAATAAATTTAATTGATAATAAATTACTAGTCATTGTATATTAACACTGACCAAAGTCCTAAACATATTGCTGATGTAAAGATCTCTTTATATAGCTAAATGATGAAGTAATGAGATGATGTTACATCAACTCCCAAAGTCTGACTCCAAATGGGACTTATGGTTTATAACATTACCTGTATTTTAAATTCATTAATTAAGAGATGAATTATCATTTAATTTCCTAGTTTAACAGTTAAGGAAGTAAGTGTAGTATTCGTTGATGTGATGGTCGGGCATGATGGACACGCTAAAGAGCCTCAAAACTCCAGTGATCACTGAATACATAATGACAGATTTTCATAAGTAAATGAATAAACTTTAAACCAGTGAATGGGGTTTTATGCATGAAGCCTAAATGATTGCTCAATACTGAATGGTCCTTGAGTGTTAATCATAGGTATGAACAAAAAATCAATGAATAAAGAGATAGTTTCTCATGATTCATCCCTGGAGAGGTAATAAATCGATATCAACATTGATTGAAAGAAAAAAAGAAAGAAAGAAATCACAAGAGACAATTTAAAACCAACAAGGTGGATCCAGACTCCATTCTTCCTGGAGTATAAAATGACAGATTTGTATAATGAAATAGTCAGATAGTTAGATCGTCTGTCACATTTGAGTCGCACAAGGTGACACCAAACTTCAGGGATCACAGATTAAATAATGAAAGAATTTAATAATTACATCTTTAAATATGTAAGTCGTTGAACTTTTTTTGTATCTTCAAATCCTGGGCAGACTTGACAGATATGGAAATGTATGCTGTCATCAAGGATTTTAAAATGCCATAATTTAATCGTCAGATAATCATACTGTTTTGCATGTTGAATCTCTGTTGTGGTGCTGCAGGATCTGAGATAATGGAATCATTCCTGGCTTAGATGTAGTAACCAAGAAGTTGCTATCAGCTGAAAAGATGGCTGCAGCTGGGACATAACCAGCATATCTGAGAGAGAGATTTTCTGCCGTATTCTGGGTCGTCACCCTTTTGCCAGGTCTGGGTGATGGTGCCGACATCCTAGTGCCACTACTTCTTCTCATGGTAGATCCAAACCGATGTGAAGATGTGGAGGAAGAGCAGGTAGTGAACACACAGACTACCATGCCGGCCTTGATGAAGTCCTTGTACTTCTCAAATGGCCCCGAGCAAACTTCTGGACTCAATCATCCAGCATCCTTTTTACTATGGGAGATGCATAGATCATTGAGAAAATGCTCTGCCCATGTCTACATCTTTCCTAGCCTTGTCCCTGACAGATACTTGCACACTAATCATAATCGGTGATGGCATTGTCTGTCGCTTACATAATTTAAACAATTAAATAACTCAGTAATAGCTAACTGTCACAATAAATAGGGGATGTAGCATTTTACTGGCAGGGAAGCATGGCCAGACTCCAGTCATGAAGGATGTCATCATCATCATCAATTGAGTCAATGATTCATAAAATGTGATGATATTGCACATGAACTCCACTAGAGGGACCTTTACAGGTCTCTTCATGGAATGGACGATTGATGTTCACATAACTATACAAATACTTACATTAAATTGGGGATTATCACAGATTGTCAACTTAAATACATTAATTATGTAATTAGATGATCTGTGGCACCAGATAACAGGTGTTATTGACGATTTAATCATTGTTTTATATAATTAAATAATCAAATAATGAGTTCATGTAACATCATCCACTTCCCTAAGGTGGCTACAAACCAGGCTCATGAACGATGCTGTCGTGATTAATATAAATATTTTAACTACATAATTGATATTAAGATGGTCTCTAATAATTGCCTCCAACATTGCTTCAACACAGTCCACTGATCATGGATTATCTAGTGTCATATTTTAATAATCAAATAACATCACAATCAGAGGAAGAAATGGTCTGCCATACTCCACACAATTGACTCTCAGTTGGCTCCCACATAATTGTGGGAAACTCCCAGGTTCATCCCTTATTTAATGGCAGAGCAGAGTAGTAACATGTTTAAATGCTGAACTGTCATTGTGTATGCAGGGTTTTTAGAATTTATCCCATATTTCATGTTGGACAGCTGCCTCAAAAGAGATGGTCTGCAATCCAATAATCCCGAAGTCTACTCTAACAAATGGATTATCACCACCATGAAGGAAGTTAACAATGGCAAACTCACCATTTGGTGAGTGATTGTGAGTCTTATTACCTTTGTTTCCATAGTTTTTTTTTCTTAGGAGAGAGAGAAGTCATAAACAAAAGACTTTGAACTGTTTCTCCATAGACGATGTTCTCTGATAATTAGGTAATCTTGAATTTGTTAACCAGTAAATCTGTAGGCACACTTCCAGAGGTGTGGCTATGACTTGTTTAGGCGAATCAAATTCTGTCATTAAAAGTTTTAGGAGATAGTTATCTTGGGAGACTGTAATGTCCCACGATAACACTTTCTCGAAGCTGCTCTCTGGTCCTTGGCCCATGATACCAGGATACAGAATGCAAGCAGGGTTGCCAGGCAACATTTATGAACCAACATTCTGTCACAATCTAGTGCCCCTTCCACATGCTAAAAGGAGTGTATCCACCGATGATGAACTAACCTTAGAACCTCACTGAGTTTCTCACACTAGTGCACTCCCACATTCCATAATTAGCATACCCACCGAAGGAGTAACCTTAAAGCCTCACTAATTTGGCACAAAAACAAAGCAGGGCTCCTTTGTTTTTTTTTTTTTTTTTTTTTTTTTGAGGTATACCTACCTGACTCTCCAACTACAACATGCCTATAGTGATATAAGCATAAAATGAAAGAATCATTATGCCTTTCAAGTACAATGATGATTATTTTAAACATTTTTCCTATGGTTCAATTTTCTATTTCCTAGAACAGAAGCAATACAATTAGTCTCCACTACGATAAACCTGTTCTCTTTTTTGAAAATGAAATAAGCCCTCTTCATTCTCTGAACTTTAGAGTAGCTTGATCCCTTGGTTTCTCTGCGTTGTTTTGATTTGTATTGGGCCAGAACAGCCAGAGCCAGGGCTAGTGTCATGGCCAGGGCCAGTAATAGGGCCAGGGCCAGGGCCAGGGCCAGGGGCATGGCCAAGGGCCAGACAGCCAGGGCCAGGGCCAGGGCCAGGGCCAGGGGCAGGGCCAAGGCCAGGGCCAGGGCTAGACAGCCAGGTCCAGGGCCAGGGCCAGGGCCACAATTAAATTGATAATAAATTTAATTGATAATAAATTACTAGTCATTGTATATTAACACTGACCAAAGTCCTAAACATATTGCTGATGTAAAGATCTCTTTATATAGCTAAATGATGAAGTAATGAGATGATGTTACATCAACTCCCAAAGTCTGACTCCAAATGGGACTTATGGTTTATAACATTACCTGTATTTTAAATTCATTAATTAAGAGATGAATTATCATTTAATTTCCTAGTTTAACAGTTAAGGAAGTAAGTGTAGTATTCGTTGATGTGATGGTCGGGCATGATGGACACGCTAAAGAGCCTCAAAACTCCAGTGATCACTGAATACATAATGACAGATTTTCATAAGTAAATGAATAAACTTTAAACCAGTGAATGGGGTTTTATGCATGAAGCCTAAATGATTGCTCAATACTGAATGGTCCTTGAGTGTTAATCATAGGTATGAACAAAAAATCAATGAATAAAGAGATAGTTTCTCATGATTCATCCCTGGAGAGGTAATAAATCGATATCAACATTGATTGAAAGAAAAAAAGAAAGAAAGAAATCACAAGAGACAATTTAAAACCAACAAGGTGGATCCAGACTCCATTCTTCCTGGAGTATAAAATGACAGATTTGTATAATGAAATAGTCAGATAGTTAGATCGTCTGTCACATTTGAGTCGCACAAGGTGACACCAAACTTCAGGGATCACAGATTAAATAATGAAAGAATTTAATAATTACATCTTTAAATATGTAAGTCGTTGAACTTTTTTTGTATCTTCAAATCCTGGGCAGACTTGACAGATATGGAAATGTATGCTGTCATCAAGGATTTTAAAATGCCATAATTTAATCGTCAGATAATCATACTGTCTTGCATGTTGAATCTCTGTTGTGGTGCTGCAGGATCTGAGATAATGGAATCATTCCTGGCTTAGATGTAGTAACCAAGAAGTTGCTATCAGCTGAAAAGATGGCTGCAGCTGGGACATAACCAGCATATCTGAGAGAGAGATTTTCTGCCGTATTCTGGGTCGTCACCCTTTTGCCAGGTCTGGGTGATGGTGCCGACATCCTAGTGCCACTACTTCTTCTCATGGTAGATCCAAACCGATGTGAAGATGTGGAGGAAGAGCAGGTAGTGAACACACAGACTACCATGCCGGCCTTGATGAAGTCCTTGTACTTCTCAAATGGCCCCGAGCAAACTTCTGGACTCAATCATCCAGCATCCTTTTTACTATGGGAGATGCATAGATCATTGAGAAAATGCTCTGCCCATGTCTACATCTTTCCTAGCCTTGTCCCTGACAGATACTTGCACACTAATCATAATCGGTGATGGCATTGTCTGTCGCTTACATAATTTAAACAATTAAATAACTCAGTAATAGCTAACTGTCACAATAAATAGGGGATGTAGCATTTTACTGGCAGGGAAGCATGGCCAGACTCCAGTCATGAAGGATGTCATCATCATCATCAATTGAGTCAATGATTCATAAAATGTGATGATATTGCACATGAACTCCACTAGAGGGACCTTTACAGGTCTCTTCATGGAATGGACGATTGATGTTCACATAACTATACAAATACTTACATTAAATTGGGGATTATCACAGATTGTCAACTTAAATACATTAATTATGTAATTAGATGATCTGTGGCACCAGATAACAGGTGTTATTGACGATTTAATCATTGTTTTATATAATTAAATAATCAAATAATGAGTTCATGTAACATCATCCACTTCCCTAAGGTGGCTACAAACCAGGCTCATGAACGATGCTGTCGTGATTAATATAAATATTTTAACTACATAATTGATATTAAGATGGTCTCTAATAATTGCCTCCAACATTGCTTCAACACAGTCCACTGATCATGGATTATCTAGTGTCATATTTTAATAATCAAATAACATCACAATCAGAGGAAGAAATGGTCTGCCATACTCCACACAATTGACTCTCAGTTGGCTCCCACATAATTGTGGGAAACTCCCAGGTTCATCCCTTATTTAATGGCAGAGCAGAGTAGTAACATGTTTAAATGCTGAACTGTCATTGTGTATGCAGGGTTTTTAGAATTTATCCCATATTTCATGTTGGACAGCTGCCTCAAAAGAGATGGTCTGCAATCCAATAATCCCGAAGTCTACTCTAACAAATGGATTATCACCACCATGAAGGAAGTTAACAATGGCAAACTCACCATTTGGTGAGTGATTGTGAGTCTTATTACCTTTGTTTCCATAGTTTTTTTTTCTTAGGAGAGAGAGAAGTCATAAACAAAAGACTTTGAACTGTTTCTCCATAGACGATGTTCTCTGATAATTAGGTAATCTTGAATTTGTTAACCAGTAAATCTGTAGGCACACTTCCAGAGGTGTGGCTATGACTTGTTTAGGCGAATCAAATTCTGTCATTAAAAGTTTTAGGAGATAGTTATCTTGGGAGACTGTAATGTCCCACGATAACACTTTCTCGAAGCTGCTCTCTGGTCCTTGGCCCATGATACCAGGATACAGAATGCAAGCAGGGTTGCCAGGCAACATTTATGAACCAACATTCTGTCACAATCTAGTGCCCCTTCCACATGCTAAAAGGAGTGTATCCACCGATGATGAACTAACCTTAGAACCTCACTGAGTTTCTCACACTAGTGCACTCCCACATTCCATAATTAGCATACCCACCGAAGGAGTAACCTTAAAGCCTCACTAATTTGGCACAAAAACAAAGCAGGGCTCCTTTGTTTTTTTTTTTTTTTTTTTTTTTTTTGAGGTATACCTACCTGACTCTCCAACTACAACATGCCTATAGTGATATAAGCATAAAATGAAAGAATCATTATGCCTTTCAAGTACAATGATGATTATTTTAAACATTTTTCCTATGGTTCAATTTTCTATTTCCTAGAACAGAAGCAATACAATTAGTCTCCACTACGATAAACCTGTTCTCTTTTTTGAAAATGAAATAAGCCCTCTTCATTCTCTGAACTTTAGAGTAGCTTGATCCCTTGGTTTCTCTGCGTTGTTTTGATTTGTATTGGGCCAGAACAGCCAGAGCCAGGGCTAGTGTCATGGCCAGGGCCAGTAATAGGGCCAGGGCCAGGGCCAGGGCCAGGGGCATGGCCAAGGGCCAGACAGCCAGGGCCAGGGCCAGGGCCAGGGCCAGGGGCAGGGCCAAGGCCAGGGCCAGGGCTAGACAGCCAGGTCGAGGGCCAGGGCCAGGGCCACAATTAAATTGATAATAAATTTAATTGATAATAAATTACTAGTCATTGTATATTAACACTGACCAAAGTCCTAAACATATTGCTGATGTAAAGATCTCTTTATATAGCTAAATGATGAAGTAATGAGATGATGTTACATCAACTCCCAAAGTCTGACTCCAAATGGGACTTATGGTTTATAACATTACCTGTATTTTAAATTCATTAATTAAGAGATGAATTATCATTTAATTTCCTAGTTTAACAGTTAAGGAAGTAAGTGTAGTATTCGTTGATGTGATGGTCGGGCATGATGGACACGCTAAAGAGCCTCAAAACTCCAGTGATCACTGAATACATAATGACAGATTTTCATAAGTAAATGAATAAACTTTAAACCAGTGAATGGGGTTTTATGCATGAAGCCTAAATGATTGCTCAATACTGAATGGTCCTTGAGTGTTAATCATAGGTATGAACAAAAAATCAATGAATAAAGAGATAGTTTCTCATGATTCATCCCTGGAGAGGTAATAAATCGATATCAACATTGATTGAAAGAAAAAAAGAAAGAAAGAAATCACAAGAGACAATTTAAAACCAACAAGGTGGATCCAGACTCCATTCTTCCTGGAGTATAAAATGACAGATTTGTATAATGAAATAGTCAGATAGTTAGATCGTCTGTCACATTTGAGTCGCACAAGGTGACACCAAACTTCAGGGATCACAGATTAAATAATGAAAGAATTTAATAATTACATCTTTAAATATGTAAGTCGTTGAACTTTTTTTGTATCTTCAAATCCTGGGCAGACTTGACAGATATGGAAATGTATGCTGTCATCAAGGATTTTAAAATGCCATAATTTAATCGTCAGATAATCATACTGTCTTGCATGTTGAATCTCTGTTGTGGTGCTGCAGGATCTGAGATAATGGAATCATTCCTGGCTTAGATGTAGTAACCAAGAAGTTGCTATCAGCTGAAAAGATGGCTGCAGCTGGGACATAACCAGCATATCTGAGAGAGAGATTTTCTGCCGTATTCTGGGTCGTCACCCTTTTGCCAGGTCTGGGTGATGGTGCCGACATCCTAGTGCCACTACTTCTTCTCATGGTAGATCCAAACCGATGTGAAGATGTGGAGGAAGAGCAGGTAGTGAACACACAGACTACCATGCCGGCCTTGATGAAGTCCTTGTACTTCTCAAATGGCCCCGAGCAAACTTCTGGACTCAATCATCCAGCATCCTTTTTACTATGGGAGATGCATAGATCATTGAGAAAATGCTCTGCCCATGTCTACATCTTTCCTAGCCTTGTCCCTGACAGATACTTGCACACTAATCATAATCGGTGATGGCATTGTCTGTCGCTTACATAATTTAAACAATTAAATAACTCAGTAATAGCTAACTGTCACAATAAATAGGGGATGTAGCATTTTACTGGCAGGGAAGCATGGCCAGACTCCAGTCATGAAGGATGTCATCATCATCATCAATTGAGTCAATGATTCATAAAATGTGATGATATTGCACATGAACTCCACTAGAGGGACCTTTACAGGTCTCTTCATGGAATGGACGATTGATGTTCACATAACTATACAAATACTTACATTAAATTGGGGATTATCACAGATTGTCAACTTAAATACATTAATTATGTAATTAGATGATCTGTGGCACCAGATAACAGGTGTTATTGACGATTTAATCATTGTTTTATATAATTAAATAATCAAATAATGAGTTCATGTAACATCATCCACTTCCCTAAGGTGGCTACAAACCAGGCTCATGAACGATGCTGTCGTGATTAATATAAATATTTTAACTACATAATTGATATTAAGATGGTCTCTAATAATTGCCTCCAACATTGCTTCAACACAGTCCACTGATCATGGATTATCTAGTGTCATATTTTAATAATCAAATAACATCACAATCAGAGGAAGAAATGGTCTGCCATACTCCACACAATTGACTCTCAGTTGGCTCCCACATAATTGTGGGAAACTCCCAGGTTCATCCCTTATTTAATGGCAGAGCAGAGTAGTAACATGTTTAAATGCTGAACTGTCATTGTGTATGCAGGGTTTTTAGAATTTATCCCATATTTCATGTTGGACAGCTGCCTCAAAAGAGATGGTCTGCAATCCAATAATCCCGAAGTCTACTCTAACAAATGGATTATCACCACCATGAAGGAAGTTAACAATGGCAAACTCACCATTTGGTGAATGAATGTGAGTCTTATTACCTTTGTTTCCATAGTTTTTTTTTCTTAGGAGAGAGAGAAGTCATAAACAAAAGACTTTGAACTGTTTCTCCATAGACGATGTTCTCTGATAATTAGGTAATCTTGAATTTGTTAACCAGTAAATCTGTAGGCACACTTCCAGAGGTGTGGCTATGACTTGTTTAGGCGAATCAAATTCTGTCATTAAAAGTTTTAGGAGATAGTTATCTTGGGAGACTGTAATGTCCCACGATAACACTTTCTCGAAGCTGCTCTCTGGTCCTTGGCCCATGATACCAGGATACAGAATGCAAGCAGGGTTGCCAGGCAACATTTATGAACCAACATTCTGTCACAATCTAGTGCCCCTTCCACATGCTAAAAGGAGTGTATCCACCGATGATGAACTAACCTTAGAGCCTCACTGAGTTTCTCACACTAGTGCACTCCCACATTCCATAATTAGCATACCCACCGAAGGAGTAACCTTAAAGCCTCACTAATTTGGCACAAAAACAAAGCAGGGCTCCTTTTTTTTTTTTTTTTTTTTTTTTTTTTGAGGTATACCTACCTGACTCTCCAACTACAACATGCCTATAGTGATATAAGCATGAAATGAAAGAATCATTATGCCTTTCAAGTACAATGATGATTATTTTAAACATTTTTCCTATGGTTCAATTTTCTATTTCCTAGAACAGAAGCAATACAATTAGTCTCCTCTACGATAAACCTGTTCTCTTTTTTGAAAATGAAATAAGCCCTCTTCATTCTCTGAACTTTAGAGTAGCTTGATCCCTTGGTTTCTCTGCGTTGTTTTGATTTGTATTGGGCCAGAACAGCCAGAGCCAGGGCTAGTGTCATGGCCAGGGCCAGTAATAGGGCCAGGGCCAGGGCCAGGGGCATGGCCAAGGGCCAGACAGCCAGGGCCAGGGCCAGGGCCAGGGCCAGGGGCAGGGCCAAGGCCAGGGCCAGGGCTAGACAGCCAGGTCGAGGGCCAGGGCCAGGGCCACAATTAAATTGATAATAAATTTAATTGATAATAAATTACTAGTCATTGTATATTAACACTGACCAAAGTCCTAAACATATTGCTGATGTAAAGATCTCTTTATATAGCTAAATGATGAAGTAATGAGATGATGTTACATCAACTCCCAAAGTCTGACTCCAAATGGGACTTATGGTTTATAACATTACCTGTATTTTAAATTCATTAATTAAGAGATGAATTATCATTTAATTTCCTAGTTTAACAGTTAAGGAAGTAAGTGTAGTATTCGTTGATGTGATGGTCGGGCATGATGGACACGCTAAAGAGCCTCAAAACTCCAGTGATCACTGAATACATAATGACAGATTTTCATAAGTAAATGAATAAACTTTAAACCAGTGAATGGGGTTTTATGCATGAAGCCTAAATGATTGCTCAATACTGAATGGTCCTTGAGTGTTAATCATAGGTATGAACAAAAAATCAATGAATAAAGAGATAGTTTCTCATGATTCATCCCTGGAGAGGTAATAAATCGATATCAACATTGATTGAAAGAAAAAAAGAAAGAAAGAAATCACAAGAGACAATTTAAAACCAACAAGGTGGATCCAGACTCCATTCTTCCTGGAGTATAAAATGACAGATTTGTATAATGAAATAGTCAGATAGTTAGATCGTCTGTCACATTTGAGTCGCACAAGGTGACACCAAACTTCAGGGATCACAGATTAAATAATGAAAGAATTTAATAATTACATCTTTAAATATGTAAGTCGTTGAACTTTTTTTGTATCTTCAAATCCTGGGCAGACTTGACAGATATGGAAATGTATGCTGTCATCAAGGATTTTAAAATGCCATAATTTAATCGTCAGATAATCATACTGTCTTGCATGTTGAATCTCTGTTGTGGTGCTGCAGGATCTGAGATAATGGAATCATTCCTGGCTTAGATGTAGTAACCAAGAAGTTGCTATCAGCTGAAAAGATGGCTGCAGCTGGGACATAACCAGCATATCTGAGAGAGAGATTTTCTGCCGTATTCTGGGTCGTCACCCTTTTGCCAGGTCTCGGTGATGGTGCCGACATCCTAGTGCCACTACTTCTTCTCATGGTAGATCCAAACCGATGTGAAGATGTGGAGGAAGAGCAGGTAGTGAACACACAGACTACCATGCCGGCCTTGATGAAGTCCTTGTACTTCTCAAATGGCCCCGAGCAAACTTCTGGACTCAATCATCCAGCATCCTTTTTACTATGGGAGATGCATAGATCATTGAGAAAATGCTCTGCCCATGTCTACATCTTTCCTAGCCTTGTCCCTGACAGATACTTGCACACTAATCATAATCGGTGATGGCATTGTCTGTCGCTTACATAATTTAAACAATTAAATAACTCAGTAATAGCTAACTGTCACAATAAATAGGGGATGTAGCATTTTACTGGCAGGGAAGCATGGCCAGACTCCAGTCATGAAGGATGTCATCATCATCATCAATTGAGTCAATGATTCATAAAATGTGATGATATTGCACATGAACTCCACTAGAGGGACCTTTACAGGTCTCTTCATGGAATGGACGATTGATGTTCACATAACTATACAAATACTTACATTAAATTGGGGATTATCACAGATTGTCAACTTAAATACATTAATTATGTAATTAGATGATCTGTGGCACCAGATAACAGGTGTTATTGACGATTTAATCATTGTTTTATATAATTAAATAATCAAATAATGAGTTCATGTAACATCATCCACTTCCCTAAGGTGGCTACAAACCAGGCTCATGAACGATGCTGTCGTGATTAATATAAATATTTTAACTACATAATTGATATTAAGATGGTCTCTAATAATTGCCTCCAACATTGCTTCAACACAGTCCACTGATCATGGATTATCTAGTGTCATATTTTAATAATCAAATAACATCACAATCAGAGGAAGAAATGGTCTGCCATACTCCACACAATTGACTCTCAGTTGGCTCCCACATAATTGTGGGAAACTCCCAGGTTCATCCCTTATTTAATGGCAGAGCAGAGTAGTAACATGTTTAAATGCTGAACTGTCATTGTGTATGCAGGGTTTTTAGAATTTATCCCATATTTCATGTTGGACAGCTGCCTCAAAAGAGATGGTCTGCAATCCAATAATCCCGAAGTCTACTCTAACAAATGGATTATCACCACCATGAAGGAAGTTAACAATGGCAAACTCACCATTTGGTGAGTGATTGTGAGTCTTATTACCTTTGTTTCCATAGTTTTTTTTTTCTTAGGAGAGAGAGAAGTCATAAACAAAAGACTTTGAACTGTTTCTCCATAGACGATGTTCTCTGATAATTAGGTAATCTTGAATTTGTTAACCAGTAAATCTGTAGGCACACTTCCAGAGGTGTGGCTATGACTTGTTTAGGCGAATCAAATTCTGTCATTAAAAGTTTTAGGAGATAGTTATCTTGGGAGACTGTAATGTCCCACGATAACACTTTCTCGAAGCTGCTCTCTGGTCCTTGGCCCATGATACCAGGATACAGAATGCAAGCAGGGTTGCCAGGCAACATTTATGAACCAACATTCTGTCACAATCTAGTGCCCCTTCCACATGCTAAAAGGAGTGTATCCACCGATGATGAACTAACCTTAGAGCCTCACTGAGTTTCTCACACTAGTGCACTCCCACATTCCATAATTAGCATACCCACCGAAGGAGTAACCTTAAAGCCTCACTAATTTGGCACAAAAACAAAGCAGGGCTCCTTTTTTTTTTTTTTGAGGTATACCTACCTGACTCTCCAACTACAACATGCCTATAGTGATATAAGCATGAAATGAAAGAATCATTATGCCTTTCAAGTACAATGATGATTATTTTAAACATTTTTCCTATGGTTCAATTTTCTATTTCCTAGAACAGAAGCAATACAATTAGTCTCCTCTACGATAAACCTGTTCTCTTTTTTGAAAATGAAATAAGCCCTCTTCATTCTCTGAACTTTAGAGTAGCTTGATCCCTTGGTTTCTCTGCGTTGTTTTGATTTGTATTGGGCCAGAACAGCCAGAGCCAGGGCTAGTGTCATGGCCAGGGCCAGTAATAGGGCCAGGGCCAGGGCCAGGGCCAGGGGCATGGCCAAGGGCCAGACAGCCAGGGCCAGGGCCAGGGCCAGGGCCAGGGGCAGGGCCAAGGCCAGGGCCAGGGCTAGACAGCCAGGTCGAGGGCCAGGGCCAGGGCCACAATTAAATTGATAATAAATTTAATTGATAATAAATTACTAGTCATTGTATATTAACACTGACCAAAGTCCTAAACATATTGCTGATGTAAAGATCTCTTTATATAGCTAAATGATGAAGTAATGAGATGATGTTACATCAACTCCCAAAGTCTGACTCCAAATGGGACTTATGGTTTATAACATTACCTGTATTTTAAATTCATTAATTAAGAGATGAATTATCATTTAATTTCCTAGTTTAACAGTTAAGGAAGTAAGTGTAGTATTCGTTGATGTGATGGTCGGGCATGATGGACACGCTAAAGAGCCTCAAAACTCCAGTGATCACTGAATACATAATGACAGATTTTCATAAGTAAATGAATAAACTTTAAACCAGTGAATGGGGTTTTATGCATGAAGCCTAAATGATTGCTCAATACTGAATGGTCCTTGAGTGTTAATCATAGGTATGAACAAAAAATCAATGAATAAAGAGATAGTTTCTCATGATTCATCCCTGGAGAGGTAATAAATCGATATCAACATTGATTGAAAGAAAAAAAGAAATAAAGAAATCACAAGAGACAATTTAAAACCAACAAGGTGGATCCAGACTCCATTCTTCCTGGAGTATAAAATGACAGATTTGTATAATGAAATAGTCAGATAGTTAGATCGTCTGTCACATTTGAGTCGCACAAGGTGACACCAAACTTCAGGGATCACAGATTAAATAATGAAAGAATTTAATAATTACATCTTTAAATATGTAAGTCGTTGAACTTTTTTTGTATCTTCAAATCCTGGGCAGACTTGACAGATATGGAAATGTATGCTGTCATCAAGGATTTTAAAATGCCATAATTTAATCGTCAGATAATCATACTGTCTTGCATGTTGAATCTCTGTTGTGGTGCTGCAGGATCTGAGATAATGGAATCATTCCTGGCTTAGATGTAGTAACCAAGAAGTTGCTATCAGCTGAAAAGATGGCTGCAGCTGGGACATAACCAGCATATCTGAGAGAGAGATTTTCTGCCGTATTCTGGGTCGTCACCCTTTTGCCAGGTCTGGGTGATGGTGCCGACATCCTAGTGCCACTACTTCTTCTCATGGTAGATCCAAACCGATGTGAAGATGTGGAGGAAGAGCAGGTAGTGAACACACAGACTACCATGCCGGCCTTGATGAAGTCCTTGTACTTCTCAAATGGCCCCGAGCAAACTTCTGGACTCAATCATCCAGCATCCTTTTTACTATGGGAGATGCATAGATCATTGAGAAAATGCTCTGCCCATGTCTACATCTTTCCTAGCCTTGTCCCTGACAGATACTTGCACACTAATCATAATCGGTGATGGCATTGTCTGTCGCTTACATAATTTAAACAATTAAATAACTCAGTAATAGCTAACTGTCACAATAAATAGGGGATGTAGCATTTTACTGGCAGGGAAGCATGGCCAGACTCCAGTCATGAAGGATGTCATCATCATCATCAATTGAGTCAATGATTCATAAAATGTGATGATATTGCACATGAACTCCACTAGAGGGACCTTTACAGGTCTCTTCATGGAATGGACGATTGATGTTCACATAACTATACAAATACTTACATTAAATTGGGGATTATCACAGATTGTCAACTTAAATACATTAATTATGTAATTAGATGATCTGTGGCACCAGATAACAGGTGTTATTGATGATTTAATCATTGTTTTATATAATTAAATAATCAAATAATGAGTTCATGTAACATCATCCACTTCCCTAAGGTGGCTACAAACCAGGCTCATGAACGATGCTGTCGTGATTAATATAAATATTTTAACTACATAATTGATATTAAGATGGTCTCTAATAATTGCCTCCAACATTGCTTCAACACAGTCCACTGATCATGGATTATCTAGTGTCATATTTTAATAATCAAATAACATCACAATCAGAGGAAGAAATGGTCTGCCATACTCCACACAATTGACTCTCAGTTGGCTCCCACATAATTGTGGGAAACTCCCAGGTTCATCCCTTATTTAATGGCAGAGCAGAGTAGTAACATGTTTAAATGCTGAACTGTCATTGTGTATGCAGGGTTTTTAGAATTTATCCCATATTTCATGTTGGACAGCTGCCTCAAAAGAGATGGTCTGCAATCCAATAATCCCGAAGTCTACTCTAACAAATGGATTATCACCACCATGAAGGAAGTTAACAATGGCAAACTCACCATTTGGTGAGTGATTGTGAGTCTTATTACCTTTGTTTCCATAGTTTTTTTTTCTTAGGAGAGAGAGAAGTCATAAACAAAAGACTTTGAACTGTTTCTCCATAGACGATGTTCTCTGATAATTAGGTAATCTTGAATTTGTTAACCAGTAAATCTGTAGGCACACTTCCAGAGGTGTGGCTATGACTTGTTTAGGCGAATCAAATTCTGTCATTAAAAGTTTTAGGAGATAGTTATCTTGGGAGACTGTAATGTCCCACGATAACACTTTCTCGAAGCTGCTCTCTGGTCCTTGGCCCATGATACCAGGATACAGAATGCAAGCAGGGTTGCCAGGCAACATTTATGAACCAACATTCTGTCACAATCTAGTGCCCCTTCCACATGCTAAAAGGAGTGTATCCACCGATGATGAACTAACCTTAGAACCTCACTGAGTTTCTCACACTAGTGCACTCCCACATTCCATAATTAGCATACCTACCGAAGGAGTAACCTTAAAGCCTCACTAATTTGGCACAAAAACAAAGCAGGGCTTTTTTTTTTTTTTTTTTTTTTTTTTTTTTTGAGGTATACCTACCTGACTCTCCAACTACAACATGCCTATAGTGATATAAGCATAAAATGAAAGAATCATTATGCCTTTCAAGTACAATGATGATTATTTTAAACATTTTTCCTATGGTTCAATTTTCTATTTCCTAGAACAGAAGCAATACAATTAGTCTCCACTACGATAAACCTGTTCTCTTTTTTGAAAATGAAATAAGCCCTCTTCATTCTCTGAACTTTAGAGTAGCTTGATCCCTTGGTTTCTCTGCGTTGTTTTGATTTGTATTGGGCCAGAACAGCCAGAGCCAGGGCTAGTGTCATGGCCAGGGCCAGTAATAGGGCCAGGGCCAGGGCCAGGGCCAGGGGCATGGCCAAGGGCCAGACAGCCAGGGCCAGGGCCAGGGCCAGGGCCAGGGGCAGGGCCAAGGCCAGGGCCAGGGCTAGTCAGCCAGGTCCAGGGCCAGGGCCAGGGCCACAATTAAATTGATAATAAATTTAATTGATAATAAATTACTAGTCATTGTATATTAACACTGACCAAAGTCCTAAACATATTGCTGATGTAAAGATCTCTTTATATAGCTAAATGATGAAGTAATGAGATGATGTTACATCAACTCCCAAAGTCTGACTCCAAATGGGACTTATGGTTTATAACATTACCTGTATTTTAAATTCATTAATTAAGAGATGAATTATCATTTAATTTCCTAGTTTAACAGTTAAGGAAGTAAGTGTAGTATTCGTTGATGTGATGGTCGGGCATGATGGACACGCTAAAGAGCCTCAAAACTCCAGTGATCACTGAATACATAATGACAGATTTTCATAAGTAAATGAATAAACTTTAAACCAGTGAATGGGGTTTTATGCATGAAGCCTAAATGATTGCTCAATACTGAATGGTCCTTGAGTGTTAATCATAGGTATGAACAAAAAATCAATGAATAAAGAGATAGTTTCTCATGATTCATCCCTGGAGAGGTAATAAATCGATATCAACATTGATTGAAAGAAAAAAAGAAAGAAAGAAATCACAAGAGACAATTTAAAACCAACAAGGTGGATCCAGACTCCATTCTTCCTGGAGTATAAAATGACAGATTTGTATAATGAAATAGTCAGATAGTTAGATCGTCTGTCACATTTGAGTCGCACAAGGTGACACCAAACTTCAGGGATCACAGATTAAATAATGAAAGAATTTAATAATTACATCTTTAAATATGTAAGTCGTTGAACTTTTTTTGTATCTTCAAATCCTGGGCAGACTTGACAGATATGGAAATGTATGCTGTCATCAAGGATTTTAAAATGCCATAATTTAATCGTCAGATAATCATACTGTCTTGCATGTTGAATCTCTGTTGTGGTGCTGCAGGATCTGAGATAATGGAATCATTCCTGGCTTAGATGTAGTAACCAAGAAGTTGCTATCAGCTGAAAAGATGTCTGCAGCTGGGACATAACCAGCATATCTGAGAGAGAGATTTTCTGCCGTATTCTGGGTCGTCACCCTTTTGCCAGGTCTGGGTGATGGTGCCGACATCCTAGTGCCACTACTTCTTCTCATGGTAGATCCAAACCGATGTGAAGATGTGGAGGAAGAGCAGGTAGTGAACACACAGACTACCATGCCGGCCTTGATGAAGTCCTTGTACTTCTCAAATGGCCCCGAGCAAACTTCTGGACTCAATCATCCAGCATCCTTTTTACTATGGGAGATGCATAGATCATTGAGAAAATGCTCTGCCCATGTCTACATCTTTCCTAGCCTTGTCCCTGACAGATACTTGCACACTAATCATAATCGGTGATGGCATTGTCTGTCGCTTACATAATTTAAACAATTAAATAACTCAGTAATAGCTAACTGTCACAATAAATAGGGGATGTAGCATTTTACTGGCAGGGAAGCATGGCCAGACTCCAGTCATGAAGGATGTCATCATCATCATCAATTGAGTCAATGATTCATAAAATGTGATGATATTGCACATGAACTCCACTAGAGGGACCTTTACAGGTCTCTTCATGGAATGAACGATTGATGTTCACATAACTATACAAATACTTACATTAAATTGGGGATTATCACAGATTGTCAACTTAAATACATTAATTATGTAATTAGATGATCTGTGGCACCAGATAACAGGTGTTATTGACGATTTAATCATTGTTTTATATAATTAAATAATCAAATAATGAGTTCATGTAACATCATCCACTTCCCTAAGGTGGCTACAAACCAGGCTCATGAACGATGCTGTCGTGATTAATATAAATATTTTAACTACATAATTGATATTAAGATGGTCTCTAATAATTGCCTCCAACATTGCTTCAACACAGTCCACTGATCATGGATTATCTAGTGTCATATTTTAATAATCAAATAACATCACAATCAGAGGAAGAAATGGTCTGCCATACTCCACACAATTGACTCTCAGTTGGCTCCCACATAATTGTGGGAAACTCCCAGGTTCATCCCTTATTTAATGGCAGAGCAGAGTAGTAACATGTTTAAATGCTGAACTGTCATTGTGTATGCAGGGTTTTTAGAATTTATCCCATATTTCATGTTGGACAGCTGCCTCAAAAGAGATGGTCTGCAATCCAATAATCCCGAAGTCTACTCTAACAAATGGATTATCACCACCATGAAGGAAGTTAACAATGGCAAACTCACCATTTGGTGAATGATTGTGAGTCTTATTACCTTTGTTTCCATAGTTTTTTTTTCTTAGGAGAGAGAGAAGTCATAAACAAAAGACTTTGAACTGTTTCTCCATAGACGATGTTCTCTGATAATTAGGTAATCTTGAATTTGTTAACCAGTAAATCTGTAGGCACACTTCCAGAGGTGTGGCTATGACTTGTTTAGGCGAATCAAATTCTGTCATTAAAAGTTTTAGGAGATAGTTATCTTGGGAGACTGTAATGTCCCACGATAACACTTTCTCGAAGCTGCTCTCTGGTCCTTGGCCCATGATACCAGGATACAGAATGCAAGCAGGGTTGCCAGGCAACATTTATGAACCAACATTCTGTCACAATCTAGTGCCCCTTCCACATGCTAAAAGGAGTGTATCCACCGATGATGAACTAACCTTAGAGCCTCACTGAGTTTCTCACACTAGTGCACTCCCACATTCCATAATTAGCATACCCACCGAAGGAGTAACCTTAAAGCCTCACTAATTTGGCACAAAAACAAAGCAGGGCTCCTTTTTTTTTTTTTTTTGAGGTATACCTACCTGACTCTCCAACTACAACATGCCTATAGTGATATAAGCATGAAATGAAAGAATCATTATGCCTTTCAAGTACAATGATGATTATTTTAAACATTTTTCCTATGGTTCAATTTTCTATTTCCTAGAACAGAAGCAATACAATTAGTCTCCTCTACGATAAACCTGTTCTCTTTTTTGAAAATGAAATAAGCCCTCTTCATTCTCTGAACTTTAGAGTAGCTTGATCCCTTGGTTTCTCTGCGTTGTTTTGATTTGTATTGGGCCAGAACAGCCAGAGCCAGGGCTAGTGTCATGGCCAGGGCCAGTAATAGGGCCAGGGCCAGGGCCAGGGCCAGGGGCATGGCCAAGGGCCAGACAGCCAGGGCCAGGGCCAGGGCCAGGGCCAGGGGCAGGGCCAAGGCCAGGGCCAGGGCTAGACAGCCAGGTCCAGGGCCAGGGCCAGGGCCACAATTAAATTGATAATAAATTTAATTGATAATAAATTACTAGTCATTGTATATTAACACTGACCAAAGTCCTAAACATATTGCTGATGTAAAGATCTCTTTATATAGCTAAATGATGAAGTAATGAGATGATGTTACATCAACTCCCAAAGTCTGACTCCAAATGGGACTTATGGTTTATAACATTACCTGTATTTTAAATTCATTAATTAAGAGATGAATTATCATTTAATTTCCTAGTTTAACAGTTAAGGAAGTAAGTGTAGTATTCGTTGATGTGATGGTCGGGCATGATGGACACGCTAAAGAGCCTCAAAACTCCAGTGATCACTGAATACATAATGACAGATTTTCATAAGTAAATGAATAAACTTTAAACCAGTGAATGGGGTTTTATGCATGAAGCCTAAATGATTGCTCAATACTGAATGGTCCTTGAGTGTTAATCATAGGTATGAACAAAAAATCAATGAATAAAGAGATAGTTTCTCATGATTCATCCCTGGAGAGGTAATAAATCGATATCAACATTGATTGAAAGAAAAAAAGAAAGAAAGAAATCACAAGAGACAATTTAAAACCAACAAGGTGGATCCAGACTCCATTCTTCCTGGAGTATAAAATGACAGATTTGTATAATGAAATAGTCAGATAGTTAGATCGTCTGTCACATTTGAGTCGCACAAGGTGACACCAAACTTCAGGGATCACAGATTAAATAATGAAAGAATTTAATAATTACATCTTTAAATATGTAAGTCGTTGAACTTTTTTTGTATCTTCAAATCCTGGGCAGACTTGACAGATATGGAAATGTATGCTGTCATCAAGGATTTTAAAATGCCATAATTTAATCGTCAGATAATCATACTGTCTTGCATGTTGAATCTCTGTTGTGGTGCTGCAGGATCTGAGATAATGGAATCATTCCTGGCTTAGATGTAGTAACCAAGAAGTTGCTATCAGCTGAAAAGATGGCTGCAGCTGGGACATAACCAGCATATCTGAGAGAGAGATTTTCTGCCGTATTCTGGGTCGTCACCCTTTTGCCAGGTCTCGGTGATGGTGCCGACATCCTAGTGCCACTACTTCTTCTCATGGTAGATCCAAACCGATGTGAAGATGTGGAGGAAGAGCAGGTAGTGAACACACAGACTACCATGCCGGCCTTGATGAAGTCCTTGTACTTCTCAAATGGCCCCGAGCAAACTTCTGGACTCAATCATCCAGCATCCTTTTTACTATGGGAGATGCATAGATCATTGAGAAAATGCTCTGCCCATGTCTACATCTTTCCTAGCCTTGTCCCTGACAGATACTTGCACACTAATCATAATCGGTGATGGCATTGTCTGTCGCTTACATAATTTAAACAATTAAATAACTCAGTAATAGCTAACTGTCACAATAAATAGGGGATGTAGCATTTTACTGGCAGGGAAGCATGGCCAGACTCCAGTCATGAAGGATGTCATCATCATCATCAATTGAGTCAATGATTCATAAAATGTGATGATATTGCACATGAACTCCACTAGAGGGACCTTTACAGGTCTCTTCATGGAATGGACGATTGATGTTCACATAACTATACAAATACTTACATTAAATTGGGGATTATCACAGATTGTCAACTTAAATACATTAATTATGTAATTAGATGATCTGTGGCACCAGATAACAGGTGTTATTGACGATTTAATCATTGTTTTATATAATTAAATAATCAAATAATGAGTTCATGTAACATCATCCACTTCCCTAAGGTGGCTACAAACCAGGCTCATGAACGATGCTGTCGTGATTAATATAAATATTTTAACTACATAATTGATATTAAGATGGTCTCTAATAATTGCCTCCAACATTGCTTCAACACAGTCCACTGATCATGGATTATCTAGTGTCATATTTTAATAATCAAATAACATCACAATCAGAGGAAGAAATGGTCTGCCATACTCCACACAATTGACTCTCAGTTGGCTCCCACATAATTGTGGGAAACTCCCAGGTTCATCCCTTATTTAATGGCAGAGCAGAGTAGTAACATGTTTAAATGCTGAACTGTCATTGTGTATGCAGGGTTTTTAGAATTTATCCCATATTTCATGTTGGACAGCTGCCTCAAAAGAGATGGTCTGCAATCCAATAATCCCGAAGTCTACTCTAACAAATGGATTATCACCACCATGAAGGAAGTTAACAATGGCAAACTCACCATTTGGTGAGTGATTGTGAGTCTTATTACCTTTGTTTCCATAGTTTTTTTTTCTTAGGAGAGAGAGAAGTCATAAACAAAAGACTTTGAACTGTTTCTCCATAGACGATGTTCTCTGATAATTAGGTAATCTTGAATTTGTTAACCAGTAAATCTGTAGGCACACTTCCAGAGGTGTGGCTATGACTTGTTTAGGCGAATCAAATTCTGTCATTAAAAGTTTTAGGAGATAGTTATCTTGGGAGACTGTAATGTCCCACGATAACACTTTCTCGAAGCTGCTCTCTGGTCCTTGGCCCATGATACCAGGATACAGAATGCAAGCAGGGTTGCCAGGCAACATTTATGAACCAACATTCTGTCACAATCTAGTGCCCCTTCCACATGCTAAAAGGAGTGTATCCACCGATGATGAACTAACCTTAGAGCCTCACTGAGTTTCTCACACTAGTGCACTCCCACATTCCATAATTAGCATACCCACCGAAGGAGTAACCTTAAAGCCTCACTAATTTGGCACAAAAACAAAGCAGGGCTCCTTTTTTTTTTTTTTTGAGGTATACCTACCTGACTCTCCAACTACAACATGCCTATAGTGATATAAGCATGAAATGAAAGAATCATTATGCCTTTCAAGTACAATGATGATTATTTTAAACATTTTTCCTATGGTTCAATTTTCTATTTCCTAGAACAGAAGCAATACAATTAGTCTCCTCTACGATAAACCTGTTCTCTTTTTTGAAAATGAAATAAGCCCTCTTCATTCTCTGAACTTTAGAGTAGCTTGATCCCTTGGTTTCTCTGCGTTGTTTTGATTTGTATTGGGCCAGAACAGCCAGAGCCAGGGCTAGTGTCATGGCCAGGGCCAGTAATAGGGCCAGGGCCAGGGCCAGGGCCAGGGGCATGGCCAAGGGCCAGACAGCCAGGGCCAGGGCCAGGGCCAGGGCCAGGGGCAGGGCCAAGGCCAGGGCCAGGGCTAGACAGCCAGGTCGAGGGCCAGGGCCAGGGCCACAATTAAATTGATAATAAATTTAATTGATAATAAATTACTAGTCATTGTATATTAACACTGACCAAAGTCCTAAACATATTGCTGATGTAAAGATCTCTTTATATAGCTAAATGATGAAGTAATGAGATGATGTTACATCAACTCCCAAAGTCTGACTCCAAATGGGACTTATGGTTTATAACATTACCTGTATTTTAAATTCATTAATTAAGAGATGAATTATCATTTAATTTCCTAGTTTAACAGTTAAGGAAGTAAGTGTAGTATTCGTTGATGTGATGGTCGGGCATGATGGACACGCTAAAGAGCCTCAAAACTCCAGTGATCACTGAATACATAATGACAGATTTTCATAAGTAAATGAATAAACTTTAAACCAGTGAATGGGGTTTTATGCATGAAGCCTAAATGATTGCTCAATACTGAATGGTCCTTGAGTGTTAATCATAGGTATGAACAAAAAATCAATGAATAAAGAGATAGTTTCTCATGATTCATCCCTGGAGAGGTAATAAATCGATATCAACATTGATTGAAAGAAAAAAAGAAATAAAGAAATCACAAGAGACAATTTAAAACCAACAAGGTGGATCCAGACTCCATTCTTCCTGGAGTATAAAATGACAGATTTGTATAATGAAATAGTCAGATAGTTAGATCGTCTGTCACATTTGAGTCGCACAAGGTGACACCAAACTTCAGGGATCACAGATTAAATAATGAAAGAATTTAATAATTACATCTTTAAATATGTAAGTCGTTGAACTTTTTTTGTATCTTCAAATCCTGGGCAGACTTGACAGATATGGAAATGTATGCTGTCATCAAGGATTTTAAAATGCCATAATTTAATCGTCAGATAATCATACTGTCTTGCATGTTGAATCTCTGTTGTGGTGCTGCAGGATCTGAGATAATGGAATCATTCCTGGCTTAGATGTAGTAACCAAGAAGTTGCTATCAGCTGAAAAGATGGCTGCAGCTGGGACATAACCAGCATATCTGAGAGAGAGATTTTCTGCCGTATTCTGGGTCGTCACCCTTTTGCCAGGTCTGGGTGATGGTGCCGACATCCTAGTGCCACTACTTCTTCTCATGGTAGATCCAAACCGATGTGAAGATGTGGAGGAAGAGCAGGTAGTGAACACACAGACTACCATGCCGGCCTTGATGAAGTCCTTGTACTTCTCAAATGGCCCCGAGCAAACTTCTGGACTCAATCATCCAGCATCCTTTTTACTATGGGAGATGCATAGATCATTGAGAAAATGCTCTGCCCATGTCTACATCTTTCCTAGCCTTGTCCCTGACAGATACTTGCACACTAATCATAATCGGTGATGGCATTGTCTGTCGCTTACATAATTTAAACAATTAAATAACTCAGTGATAGCTAACTGTCACAATAAATAGGGGATGTAGCATTTTACTGGCAGGGAAGCATGGCCAGACTCCAGTCATGAAGGATGTCATCATCATCATCAATTGAGTCAATGATTCATAAAATGTGATGATATTGCACATGAACTCCACTAGAGGGACCTTTACAGGTCTCTTCATGGAATGGACGATTGATGTTCACATAACTATACAAATACTTACATTAAATTGGGGATTATCACAGATTGTCAACTTAAATACATTAATTATGTAATTAGATGATCTGTGGCACCAGATAACAGGTGTTATTGACGATTTAATCATTGTTTTATATAATTAAATAATCAAATAATGAGTTCATGTAACATCATCCACTTCCCTAAGGTGGCTACAAACCAGGCTCATGAACGATGCTGTCGTGATTAATATAAATATTTTAACTACATAATTGATATTAAGATGGTCTCTAATAATTGCCTCCAACATTGCTTCAACACAGTCCACTGATCATGGATTATCTAGTGTCATATTTTAATAATCAAATAACATCACAATCAGAGGAAGAAATGGTCTGCCATACTCCACACAATTGACTCTCAGTTGGCTCCCACATAATTGTGGGAAACTCCCAGGTTCATCCCTTATTTAATGGCAGAGCAGAGTAGTAACATGTTTAAATGCTGAACTGTCATTGTGTATGCAGGGTTTTTAGAATTTATCCCATATTTCATGTTGGACAGCTGCCTCAAAAGAGATGGTCTGCAATCCAATAATCCCGAAGTCTACTCTAACAAATGGATTATCACCACCATGAAGGAAGTTAACAATGGCAAACTCACCATTTGGTGAGTGATTGTGAGTCTTATTACCTTTGTTTCCATAGTTTTTTTTTTCTTAGGAGAGAGAGAAGTCATAAACAAAAGACTTTGAACTGTTTCTCCATAGACGATGTTCTCTGATAATTAGGTAATCTTGAATTTGTTAACCAGTAAATCTGTAGGCACACTTCCAGAGGTGTGGCTATGACTTGTTTAGGCGAATCAAATTCTGTCATTAAAAGTTTTAGGAGATAGTTATCTTGGGAGACTGTAATGTCCCACGATAACACTTTCTCGAAGCTGCTCTCTGGTCCTTGGCCCATGATACCAGGATACAGAATGCAAGCAGGGTTGCCAGGCAACATTTATGAACCAACATTCTGTCACAATCTAGTGCCCCTTCCACATGCTAAAAGGAGTGTATCCACCGATGATGAACTAACCTTAGAACCTCACTGAGTTTCTCACACTAGTGCACTCCCACATTCCATAATTAGCATACCCACCGAAGGAGTAACCTTAAAGCCTCACTAATTTGGCACAAAAACAAAGCAGGGCTCCTTTTTTTTTTTTTTTTTTTTGAGGTATACCTACCTGACTCTCCAACTACAACATGCCTATAGTGATATAAGCATAAAATGAAAGAATCATTATGCCTTTCAAGTACAATGATGATTATTTTAAACATTTTTCCTATGGTTCAATTTTCTATTTCCTAGAACAGAAGCAATACAATTAGTCTCCTCTACGATAAACCTGTTCTCTTTTTTGAAAATGAAATAAGCCCTCTTCATTCTCTGAACTTTAGAGTAGCTTGATCCCTTGGTTTCTCTGCGTTGTTTTGATTTGTATTGGGCCAGAACAGCCAGAGCCAGGGCTAGTGTCATGGCCAGGGCCAGTAATAGGGCCAGGGCCAGGGCCAGGGCCAGGGGCATGGCCAAGGGCCAGACAGCCAGGGCCAGGGCCAGGGCCAGGGGCAGGGGCAGGGCCAAGGCCAGGGCCAGGGCTAGACAGCCAGGTCCAGGGCCAGGGCCAGGGCCACAATTATATTGATAATAAATTTAATTGATAATAAATTACTAGTCATTGTATATTAACACTGACCAAAGTCCTAAACATATTGCTGATGTAAAGATCTCTTTATATAGCTAAATGATGAAGTAATGAGATGATGTTACATCAACTCCCAAAGTCTGACTCCAAATGGGACTTATGGTTTATAACATTACCTGTATTTTAAATTCATTAATTAAGAGATGAATTATCATTTAATTTCCTAGTTTAACAGTTAAGGAAGTAAGTGTAGTATTCGTTGATGTGATGGTCGGGCATGATGGACACGCTAAAGAGCCTCAAAACTCCAGTGATCACTGAATACATAATGACAGATTTTCATAAGTAAATGAATAAACTTTAAACCAGTGAATGGGGTTTTATGCATGAAGCCTAAATGATTGCTCAATACTGAATGGTCCTTGAGTGTTAATCATAGGTATGAACAAAAAATCAATGAATAAAGAGATAGTTTCTCATGATTCATCCCTGGAGAGGTAATAAATCGATATCAACATTGATTGAAAGAAAAAAAGAAAGAAAGAAATCACAAGAGACAATTTAAAACCAACAAGGAGGATCCAGACTCCATTCTTCCTGGAGTATAAAAAGACAGATTTGTATAATGAAATAGTCAGATAGTTAGATCGTCTGTCACATTTGAGTCACACAAGGTGACACCAAACTTCAGGGATCACAGATTAAATAATGAAAGAATTTAATAATTACATCTTTAAATATGTAAGTCGTTGAACTTTTTTTGTATCTTCAAATCCTGGGCAGACTTGACAGATATGGAAATGTATGCTGTCATCAAGGATTTTAAAATGCCATAATTTAATCGTCAGATAATCATACTGTCTTGCATGTTGAATCTCTGTTGTGGTGCTGCAGGATCTGAGATAATGGAATCATTCCTGGCTTAGATGTAGTAACCAAGAAGTTGCTATCAGCTGAAAAGATGGCTGCAGCTGGGACATAACCAGCATATCTGAGAGAGAGATTTTCTGCCGTATTCTGGGTCGTCACCCTTTTGCCAGGTCTGGGTGATGGTGCCGACATCCTAGTGCCACTACTTCTTCTCATGGTAGATCCAAACCGATGTGAAGATGTGGAGGAAGAGCAGGTAGTGAACACACAGACTACCATGCCGGCCTTGATGAAGTCCTTGTACTTCTCAAATGGCCCCGAGCAAACTTCTGGACTCAATCATCCAGCATCCTTTTTACTATGGGAGATGCATAGATCATTGAGAAAATGCTCTGCCCATGTCTACATCTTTCCTAGCCTTGTCCCTGACAGATACTTGCACACTAATCATAATCGGTGATGGCATTGTCTGTCGCTTACATAATTTAAACAATTAAATAACTCAGTGATAGCTAACTGTCACAATAAATAGGGGATGTAGCATTTTACTGGCAGGGAAGCATGGCCAGACTCCAGTCATGAAGGATGTCATCATCATCATCAATTGAGTCAATGATTCATAAAATGTGATGATATTGCACAAGAACTCCACTAGAGGGACCTTTACAGGTCTCTTCATGGAATGGACGATTGATGTTCACATAACTATACAAATACTTACATTAAATTGGGGATTATCACAGATTGTCAACTTAAATACATTAATTATGTAATTAGATGATCTGTGGCACCAGATAACAGGTGTTATTGACGATTTAATCATTGTTTTATATAATTAAATAATCAAATAATGAGTTCATGTAACATCATCCACTTCCCTAAGGTGGCTACAAACCAGGCTCATGAACGATGCTGTCGTGATTAATTTAAATATTTTAACTACATAATTGATATTAAGATGGTCTCTAATAATTGCCTCCAACATTGCTTCAACACAGTCCACTGATCATGGATTATCTAGTGTCATATTTTAATAATCAAATAACATCACAATCAGAGGAAGAAATGGTCTGCCATACTCCACACAATTGACTCTCAGTTGGCTCCCACATAATTGTGGGAAACTCCCAGGTTCATCCCTTATTTAATGGCAGAGCAGAGTAGTAACATGTTTAAAGGCTGAACTGTCATTGTGTATGCAGGGTTTTTAGAATTTATCCCATATTTCATGTTGGACAGCTGCCTCAAAAGAGATGGTCTGCAATCCAATAATCCCGAAGTCTACTCTAACAAATGGATTATCACCACCATGAAGGAAGTTAACAATGGCAAACTCACCATTTGGTGAATGATTGTGAGTCTTATTACCTTTGTTTCCATAGTTTTTTTTTCTTAGGAGAGAGAGAAGTCATAAACAAAAGACTTTGAACTGTTTCTCCATAGACGATGTTCTCTGATAATTAGGTAATCTTGAATTTGTTAACCAGTAAATCTGTAGGCACACTTCCAGAGGTGTGGCTATGACTTGTTTAGGCGAATCAAATTCTGTCATTAAAAGTTTTAGGAGATAGTTATCTTGGGAGACTGTAATGTCCCACGATAACACTTTCTCGAAGCAGCTCTCTGGTCCTTGGCCCATGATACCAGGATACAGAATGCAAGCAGGGTTGCCAGGCAACATTTATGAACCAACATTCTGTCACAATCTAGTGCCCCTTCCACATGCTAAAAGGAGTGTATCCACCGATGATGAACTAACCTTAGAGCCTCACTGAGTTTCTCACACTAGTGCACTCCCACATTCCATAATTAGCATACCCACCGAAGGAGTAACCTTAAAGCCTCACTAATTTGGCACAAAAACAAAGCAGGGCTCTTTTTTTTTTTTTTTTTTTTTTTTTTTTTGAGGTATACCTACCTGACTCTCCAACTACAACATGCCTATAGTGATATAAGCATAAAATGAAAGAATCATTATGCCTTTCAAGTACAATGATGATTATTTTAAACATTTTTCCTATGGTTCAATTTTCTATTTCCTAGAACAGAAGCAATACAATTAGTCTCCTCTACGATAAACCTGTTCTCTTTTTTTGAAAATGAAATAAGCCCTCTTCATTCTCTGAACTTTAGAGTAGCTTGATCCCTTGGTTTCTCTGCGTTGTTTTGATTTGTATTGGGCCAGAACAGCCAGAGCCAGGGCTAGTGTCATGGCCAGGGCCAGTAATAGGGCCAGGGCCAGGGCCAGGGCCAGGGGCATGGCCAAGGGCCAGACAGCCAGGGCCAGGGCCAGGGCCAGGGCCAGGGGCAGGGCCAAGGCCAGGGCCAGGGCTAGACAGCCAGGTCCAGGGCCAGGGCCAGGGCCACAATTAAATTGATAATAAATTTAATTGATAATAAATTACTAGTCATTGTATATTAACACTGACCAAAGTCCTAAACATATTGCTGATGTAAAGATCTCTTTATATAGCTAAATGATGAAGTAATGAGATGATGTTACATCAACTCCCAAAGTCTGACTCCAAATGGGACTTATGGTTTATAACATTACCTGTATTTTAAATTCATTAATTAAGAGATGAATTATCATTTAATTTCCTAGTTTAACAGTTAAGGAAGTAAGTGTAGTATTCGTTGATGTGATGGTCGGGCATGATGGACACGCTAAAGAGCCTCAAAACTCCAGTGATCACTGAATACATAATGACAGATTTTCATAAGTAAATGAATAAACTTTAAACCAGTGAATGGGGTTTTATGCATGAAGCCTAAATGATTGCTCAATACTGAATGGTCCTTGAGTGTTAATCATAGGTATGAACAAAAAATCAATGAATAAAGAGATAGTTTCTCATGATTCATCCCTGGAGAGGTAATAAATCGATATCAACATTGATTGAAAGAAAAAAAGAAAGAAAGAAATCACAAGAGACAATTTAAAACCAACAAGGTGGATCCAGACTCCATTCTTCCTGGAGTATAAAATGACAGATTTGTATAATGAAATAGTCAGATAGTTAGATCGTCTGTCACATTTGAGTCGCACAAGGTGACACCAAACTTCAGGGATCACAGATTAAATAATGAAAGAATTTAATAATTACATCTTTAAATATGTAAGTCGTTGAACTTTTTTTGTATCTTCAAATCCTGGGCAGACTTGACAGATATGGAAATGTATGCTGTCATCAAGGATTTTAAAATGCCATAATTTAATCGTCAGATAATCATACTGTCTTGCATGTTGAATCTCTGTTGTGGTGCTGCAGGATCTGAGATAATGGAATCATTCCTGGCTTAGATGTAGTAACCAAGAAGTTGCTATCAGCTGAAAAGATGGCTGCAGCTGGGACATAACCAGCATATCTGAGAGAGAGATTTTCTGCCGTATTCTGGGTCGTCACCCTTTTGCCAGGTCTGGGTGATGGTGCCGACATCCTAGTGCCACTACTTCTTCTCATGGTAGATCCAAACCGATGTGAAGATGTGGAGGAAGAGCAGGTAGTGAACACACAGACTACCATGCCGGCCTTGATGAAGTCCTTGTACTTCTCAAATGGCCCCGAGCAAACTTCTGGACTCAATCATCCAGCATCCTTTTTACTATGGGAGATGCATAGATCATTGAGAAAATGCTCTGCCCATGTCTACATCTTTCCTAGCCTTGTCCCTGACAGATACTTGCACACTAATCATAATCGGTGATGGCATTGTCTGTCGCTTACATAATTTAAACAATTAAATAACTCAGTAATAGCTAACTGTCACAATAAATAGGGGATGTAGCATTTTACTGGCAGGGAAGCATGGCCAGACTCCAGTCATGAAGGATGTCATCATCATCATCAATTGAGTCAATGATTCATAAAATGTGATGATATTGCACATGAACTCCACTAGAGGGACCTTTACAGGTCTCTTCATGGAATGGACGATTGATGTTCACATAACTATACAAATACTTACATTAAATTGGGGATTATCACAGATTGTCAACTTAAATACATTAATTATGTAATTAGATGATCTGTGGCACCAGATAACAGGTGTTATTGACGATTTAATCATTGTTTTATATAATTAAATAATCAAATAATGAGTTCATGTAACATCATCCACTTCCCTAAGGTGGCTACAAACCAGGCTCATGAACGATGCTGTCGTGATTAATTTAAATATTTTAACTACATAATTGATATTAAGATGGTCTCTAATAATTGCCTCCAACATTGCTTCAACACAGTCCACTGATCATGGATTATCTAGTGTCATATTTTAATAATCAAATAACATCACAATCAGAGGAAGAAATGGTCTGCCATACTCCACACAATTGACTCTCAGTTGGCTCCCACATAATTGTGGGAAACTCCCAGGTTCATCCCTTATTTAATGGCAGAGCAGAGTAGTAACATGTTTAAAGGCTGAACTGTCATTGTGTATGCAGGGTTTTTAGAATTTATCCCATATTTCATGTTGGACAGCTGCCTCAAAAGAGATGGTCTGCAATCCAATAATCCCGAAGTCTACTCTAACAAATGGATTATCACCACCATGAAGGAAGTTAACAATGGCAAACTCACCATTTGGTGAATGATTGTGAGTCTTATTACCTTTGTTTCCATAGTTTTTTTTTCTTAGGAGAGAGAGAAGTCATAAACAAAAGACTTTGAACTGTTTCTCCATAGACGATGTTCTCTGATAATTAGGTAATCTTGAATTTGTTAACCAGTAAATCTGTAGGCACACTTCCAGAGGTGTGGCTATGACTTGTTTAGGCGAATCAAATTCTGTCATTAAAAGTTTTAGGAGATAGTTATCTTGGGAGACTGTAATGTCCCACGATAACACTTTCTCGAAGCTGCTCTCTGGTCCTTGGCCCATGATACCAGGATACAGAATGCAAGCAGGGTTGCCAGGCAACATTTATGAACCAACATTCTGTCACAATCTAGTGCCCCTTCCACATGCTAAAAGGAGTGTATCCACCGATGATGAACTAACCTTAGAGCCTCACTGAGTTTCTCACACTAGTGCACTCCCACATTCCATAATTAGCATACCCACCGAAGGAGTAACCTTAAAGCCTCACTAATTTGGCACAAAAACAAAGCAGGGTTTTTTTTTTTTTTTTTTTTTTTTTTTTTTTTTTTTTTTTTGAGGTATACCTACCTGACTCTCCAACTACAACATGCCTATAGTGATATAAGCATAAAATGAAAGAATCATTATGCCTTTCAAGTACAATGATGATTATTTTAAACATTTTTCCTATGGTTCAATTTTCTATTTCCTAGAACAGAAGCAATACAATTAGTCTCCTCTACGATAAACCTGTTCTCTTTTTTGAAAATGAAATAAGCCCTCTTCATTCTCTGAACTTTAGAGTAGCTTGATCCCTTGGTTTCTCTGCGTTGTTTTGATTTGTATTGGGCCAGAACAGCCAGAGCCAGGGCTAGTGTCATGGCCAGGGCCAGTAATAGGGCCAGGGCCAGGGCCAGGGCCAGGGGCATGGCCAAGGGCCAGACAGCCAGGGCCAGGGCCAGGGCCAGGGCCAGGGGCAGGGCCAAGGCCAGGGCCAGGGCTAGACAGCCAGGTCCAGGGCCAGGGCCAGGGCCACAATTAAATTGATAATAAATTTAATTGATAATAAATTACTAGTCATTGTATATTAACACTGACCAAAGTCCTAAACATATTGCTGATGTAAAGATCTCTTTATATAGCTAAATGATGAAGTAATGAGATGATGTTACATCAACTCCCAAAGTCTGACTCCAAATGGGACTTATGGTTTATAACATTACCTGTATTTTAAATTCATTAATTAAGAGATGAATTATCATTTAATTTCCTAGTTTAACAGTTAAGGAAGTAAGTGTAGTATTCGTTGATGTGATGGTCGGGCATGATGGACACGCTAAAGAGCCTCAAAACTCCAGTGATCACTGAATACATAATGACAGATTTTCATAAGTAAATGAATAAACTTTAAACCAGTGAATGGGGTTTTATGCATGAAGCCTAAATGATTGCTCAATACTGAATGGTCCTTGAGTGTTAATCATAGGTATGAACAAAAAATCAATGAATAAAGAGATAGTTTCTCATGATTCATCCCTGGAGAGGTAATAAATCGATATCAACATTGATTGAAAGAGAAAAAAGAAAGAAAGAAATCACAAGAGACAATTTAAAACCAACAAGGTGGATCCAGACTCCATTCTTCCTGGAGTATAAAATGACAGATTTGTATAATGAAATAGTCAGATAGTTAGATCGTCTGTCACATTTGAGTCGCACAAGGTGACACCAAACTTCAGGGATCACAGATTAAATAATGAAAGAATTTAATAATTACATCTTTAAATATGTAAGTCGTTGAACTTTTTTTGTATCTTCAAATCCTGGGCAGACTTGACAGATATGGAAATGTATGCTGTCATCAAGGATTTTAAAATGCCATAATTTAATCGTCAGATAATCATACTGTCTTGCATGTTGAATCTCTGTTGTGGTGCTGCAGGATCTGAGATAATGGAATCATTCCTGGCTTAGATGTAGTAACCAAGAAGTTGCTATCAGCTGAAAAGATGGCTGCAGCTGGGACATAACCAGCATATCTGAGAGAGAGATTTTCTGCCGTATTCTGGGTCGTCACCCTTTTGCCAGGTCTGGGTGATGGTGCCGACATCCTAGTGCCACTACTTCTTCTCATGGTAGATCCAAACCGATGTGAAGATGTGGAGGAAGAGCAGGTAGTGAACACACAGACTACCATGCCGGCCTTGATGAAGTCCTTGTACTTCTCAAATGGCCCCGAGCAAACTTCTGGACTCAATCATCCAGCATCCTTTTTACTATGGGAGATGCATAGATCATTGAGAAAATGCTCTGCCCATGTCTACATCTTTCCTAGCCTTGTCCCTGACAGATACTTGCACACTAATCATAATCGGTGATGGCATTGTCTGTCGCTTACATAATTTAAACAATTAAATAACTCAGTAATAGCTAACTGTCACAATAAATAGGGGATGTAGCATTTTACTGGCAGGGAAGCATGGCCAGACTCCAGTCATGAAGGATGTCATCATCATCATCAATTGAGTCAATGATTCATAAAATGTGATGATATTGCACATGAACTCCACTAGAGGGACCTTTACAGGTCTCTTCATGGAATGGACGATTGATGTTCACATAACTATACAAATACTTACATTAAATTGGGGATTATCACAGATTGTCAACTTAAATACATTAATTATGTAATTAGATGATCTGTGGCACCAGATAACAGGTGTTATTGACGATTTAATCATTGTTTTATATAATTAAATAATCAAATAATGAGTTCATGTAACATCATCCACTTCCCTAAGGTGGCTACAAACCAGGCTCATGAACGATGCTGTCGTGATTAATATAAATATTTTAACTACATAATTGATATTAAGATGGTCTCTAATAATTGCCTCCAACATTGCTTCAACACAGTCCACTGATCATGGATTATCTAGTGTCATATTTTAATAATCAAATAACATCACAATCAGAGGAAGAAATGGTCTGCCATACTCCACACAATTGACTCTCAGTTGGCTCCCACATAATTGTGGGAAACTCCCAGGTTCATCCCTTATTTAATGGCAGAGCAGAGTAGTAACATGTTTAAATGCTGAACTGTCATTGTGTATGCAGGGTTTTTAGAATTTATCCCATATTTCATGTTGGACAGCTGCCTCAAAAGAGATGGTCTGCAATCCAATAATCCCGAAGTCTACTCTAACAAATGGATTATCACCACCATGAAGGAAGTTAACAATGGCAAACTCACCATTTGGTGAATGATTGTGAGTCTTATTACCTTTGTTTCCATAGTTTTTTTTTCTTAGGAGAGAGAGAAGTCATAAACAAAAGACTTTGAACTGTTTCTCCATAGACGATGTTCTCTGATAATTAGGTAATCTTGAATTTGTTAACCAGTAAATCTGTAGGCACACTTCCAGAGGTGTGGCTATGACTTGTTTAGGCGAATCAAATTCTGTCATTAAAAGTTTTAGGAGATAGTTATCTTGGGAGACTGTAATGTCCCACGATAACACTTTCTCGAAGCTGCTCTCTGGTCCTTGGCCCATGATACCAGGATACAGAATGCAAGCAGGGTTGCCAGGCAACATTTATGAACCAACATTCTGTCACAATCTAGTGCCCCTTCCACATGCTAAAAGGAGTGTATCCACCGATGATGAACTAACCTTAGAGCCTCACTGAGTTTCTCACACTAGTGCACTCCCACATTCCATAATTAGCATACCCACCGAAGGAGTAACCTTAAAGCCTCACTAATTTGGCACAAAAACAAAGCAGGGCTCCTTTTTTTTTTTTTTTTTGAGGTATACCTACCTGACTCTCCAACTACAACATGCCTATAGTGTTATAAGCATGAAATGAAAGAATCATTATGCCTTTCAAGTACAATGATGATTATTTTAAACATTTTTCCTATGGTTCAATTTTCTATTTCCTAGAACAGAAGCAATACAATTAGTCTCCTCTACGATAAACCTGTTCTCTTTTTTGAAAATGAAATAAGCCCTCTTCATTCTCTGAACTTTAGAGTAGCTTGATCCCTTGGTTTCTCTGCGTTGTTTTGATTTGTATTGGGCCAGAACAGCCAGAGCCAGGGCTAGTGTCATGGCCAGGGCCAGTAATAGGGCCAGGGCCAGGGCCAGGGCCAGGGGCATGGCCAAGGGCCAGACAGCCAGGGCCAGGGCCAGGGCCAGGGCCAGGGGCAGGGCCAAGGCCAGGGCCAGGGCTAGACAGCCAGGTCCAGGGCCAGGGCCAGGGCCACAATTAAATTGATAATAAATTTAATTGATAATAAATTACTAGTCATTGTATATTAACACTGACCAAAGTCCTAAACATATTGCTGATGTAAAGATCTCTTTATATAGCTAAATGATGAAGTAATGAGATGATGTTACATCAACTCCCAAAGTCTGACTCCAAATGGGACTTATGGTTTATAACATTACCTGTATTTTAAATTCATTAATTAAGAGATGAATTATCATTTAATTTCCTAGTTTAACAGTTAAGGAAGTAAGTGTAGTATTCGTTGATGTGATGGTCGGGCATGATGGACACGCTAAAGAGCCTCAAAACTCCAGTGATCACTGAATACATAATGACAGATTTTCATAAGTAAATGAATAAACTTTAAACCAGTGAATGGGGTTTTATGCATGAAGCCTAAATGATTGCTCAATACTGAATGGTCCTTGAGTGTTAATCATAGGTATGAACAAAAAATCAATGAATAAAGAGATAGTTTCTCATGATTCATCCCTGGAGAGGTAATAAATCGATATCAACATTGATTGAAAGAAAAAAAGAAAGAAAGAAATCACAAGAGACAATTTAAAACCAACAAGGTGGATCCAGACTCCATTCTTCCTGGAGTATAAAATGACAGATTTGTATAATGAAATAGTCAGATAGTTAGATCGTCTGTCACATTTGAGTCGCACAAGGTGACACCAAACTTCAGGGATCACAGATTAAATAATGAAAGAATTTAATAATTACATCTTTAAATATGTAAGTCGTTGAACTTTTTTTGTATCTTCAAATCCTGGGCAGACTTGACAGATATGGAAATGTATGCTGTCATCAAGGATTTTAAAATGCCATAATTTAATCGTCAGATAATCATACTGTCTTGCATGTTGAATCTCTGTTGTGGTGCTGCAGGATCTGAGATAATGGAATCATTCCTGGCTTAGATGTAGTAACCAAGAAGTTGCTATCAGCTGAAAAGATGGCTGCAGCTGGGACATAACCAGCATATCTGAGAGAGAGATTTTCTGCCGTATTCTGGGTCGTCACCCTTTTGCCAGGTCTGGGTGATGGTGCCGACATCCTAGTGCCACTACTTCTTCTCATGGTAGATCCAAACCGATGTGAAGATGTGGAGGAAGAGCAGGTAGTGAACACACAGACTACCATGCCGGCCTTGATGAAGTCCTTGTACTTCTCAAATGGCCCCGAGCAAACTTCTGGACTCAATCATCCAGCATCCTTTTTACTATGGGAGATGCATAGATCATTGAGAAAATGCTCTGCCCATGTCTACATCTTTCCTAGCCTTGTCCCTGACAGATACTTGCACACTAATCATAATCGGTGATGGCATTGTCTGTCGCTTACATAATTTAAACAATTAAATAACTCAGTAATAGCTAACTGTCACAATAAATAGGGGATGTAGCATTTTACTGGCAGGGAAGCATGGCCAGACTCCAGTCATGAAGGATGTCATCATCATCATCAATTGAGTCAATGATTCATAAAATGTGATGATATTGCACATGAACTCCACTAGAGGGACCTTTACAGGTCTCTTCATGGAATGGACGATTGATGTTCACATAACTATACAAATACTTACATTAAATTGGGGATTATCACAGATTGTCAACTTAAATACATTAATTATGTAATTAGATGATCTGTGGCACCAGATAACAGGTGTTATTGACGATTTAATCATTGTTTTATATAATTAAATAATCAAATAATGAGTTCATGTAACATCATCCACTTCCCTAAGGTGGCTACAAACCAGGCTCATGAACGATGCTGTCGTGATTAATATAAATATTTTAACTACATAATTGATATTAAGATGGTCTCTAATAATTGCCTCCAACATTGCTTCAACACAGTCCACTGATCATGGATTATCTAGTGTCATATTTTAATAATCAAATAACATCACAATCAGAGGAAGAAATGGTCTGCCATACTCCACACAATTGACTCTCAGTTGGCTCCCACATAATTGTGGGAAACTCCCAGGTTCATCCCTTATTTAATGGCAGAGCAGAGTAGTAACATGTTTAAATGCTGAACTGTCATTGTGTATGCAGGGTTTTTAGAATTTATCCCATATTTCATGTTGGACAGCTGCCTCAAAAGAGATGGTCTGCAATCCAATAATCCCGAAGTCTACTCTAACAAATGGATTATCACCACCATGAAGGAAGTTAACAATGGCAAACTCACCATTTGGTGAGTGATTGTGAGTCTTATTACCTTTGTTTCCATAGTTTTTTTTTTCTTAGGAGAGAGAGAAGTCATAAACAAAAGACTTTGAACTGTTTCTCCATAGACGATGTTCTCTGATAATTAGGTAATCTTGAATTTGTTAACCAGTAAATCTGTAGGCACACTTCCAGAGGTGTGGCTATGACTTGTTTAGGCGAATCAAATTCTGTCATTAAAAGTTTTAGGAGATAGTTATCTTGGGAGACTGTAATGTCCCACGATAACACTTTCTCGAAGCTGCTCTCTGGTCCTTGGCCCATGATACCAGGATACAGAATGCAAGCAGGGTTGCCAGGCAACATTTATGAACCAACATTCTGTCACAATCTAGTGCCCCTTCCACATGCTAAAAGGAGTGTATCCACCGATGATGAACTAACCTTAGAGCCTCACTGAGTTTCTCACACTAGTGCACTCCCACATTCCATAATTAGCATACCCACCGAAGGAGTAACCTTAAAGCCTCACTAATTTGGCACAAAAACAAAGCAGGGCTCCTTTTTTTTTTTTTTGAGGTATACCTACCTGACTCTCCAACTACAACATGCCTATAGTGATATAAGCATAAAATGAAAGAATCATTATGCCTTTCAAGTACAATGATGATTATTTTAAACATTTTTCCTATGGTTCAATTTTCTATTTCCTAGAACAGAAGCAATACAATTAGTCTCCTCTACGATAAACCTGTTCTCTTTTTTGAAAATGAAATAAGCCCTCTTCATTCTCTGAACTTTAGAGTAGCTTGATCCCTTGGTTTCTCTGCGTTGTTTTGATTTGTATTGGGCCAGAACAGCCAGAGCCAGGGCTAGTGTCATGGCCAGGGCCAGTAATAGGGCCAGGGCCAGGGCCAGGGCCAGGGGCATGGCCAAGGGCCAGACAGCCAGGGCCAGGGCCAGGGCCAGGGCCAGGGGCAGGGCCAAGGCCAGGGCCAGGGCTAGACAGCCAGGTCCAGGGCCAGGGCCAGGGCCACAATTAAATTGATAATAAATTTAATTGATAATAAATTACTAGTCATTGTATATTAACACTGACCAAAGTCCTAAACATATTGCTGATGTAAAGATCTCTTTATATAGCTAAATGATGAAGTAATGAGATGATGTTACATCAACTCCCAAAGTCTGACTCCAAATGGGACTTATGGTTTATAACATTACCTGTATTTTAAATTCATTAATTAAGAGATGAATTATCATTTAATTTCCTAGTTTAACAGTTAAGGAAGTAAGTGTAGTATTCGTTGATGTGATGGTCGGGCATGATGGACACGCTAAAGAGCCTCAAAACTCCAGTGATCACTGAATACATAATGACAGATTTTCATAAGTAAATGAATAAACTTTAAACCAGTGAATGGGGTTTTATGCATGAAGCCTAAATGATTGCTCAATACTGAATGGTCCTTGAGTGTTAATCATAGGTATGAACAAAAAATCAATGAATAAAGAGATAGTTTCTCATGATTCATCCCTGGAGAGGTAATAAATCGATATCAACATTGATTGAAAGAAAAAAAGAAAGAAAGAAATCACAAGAGACAATTTAAAACCAACAAGGTGGATCCAGACTCCATTCTTCCTGGAGTATAAAATGACAGATTTGTATAATGAAATAGTCAGATAGTTAGATCGTCTGTCACATTTGAGTCGCACAAGGTGACACCAAACTTCAGGGATCACAGATTAAATAATGAAAGAATTTAATAATTACATCTTTAAATATGTAAGTCGTTGAACTTTTTTTGTATCTTCAAATCCTGGGCAGACTTGACAGATATGGAAATGTATGCTGTCATCAAGGATTTTAAAATGCCATAATTTAATCGTCAGATAATCATACTGTCTTGCATGTTGAATCTCTGTTGTGGTGCTGCAGGATCTGAGATAATGGAATCATTCCTGGCTTAGATGTAGTAACCAAGAAGTTGCTATCAGCTGAAAAGATGGCTGCAGCTGGGACATAACCAGCATATCTGAGAGAGAGATTTTCTGCCGTATTCTGGGTCGTCACCCTTTTGCCAGGTCTGGGTGATGGTGCCGACATCCTAGTGCCACTACTTCTTCTCATGGTAGATCCAAACCGATGTGAAGATGTGGAGGAAGAGCAGGTAGTGAACACACAGACTACCATGCCGGCCTTGATGAAGTCCTTGTACTTCTCAAATGGCCCCGAGCAAACTTCTGGACTCAATCATCCAGCATCCTTTTTACTATGGGAGATGCATAGATCATTGAGAAAATGCTCTGCCCATGTCTACATCTTTCCTAGCCTTGTCCCTGACAGATACTTGCACACTAATCATAATCGGTGATGGCATTGTCTGTCGCTTACATAATTTAAACAATTAAATAACTCAGTAATAGCTAACTGTCACAATAAATAGGGGATGTAGCATTTTACTGGCAGGGAAGCATGGCCAGACTCCAGTCATGAAGGATGTCATCATCATCATCAATTGAGTCAATGATTCATAAAATGTGATGATATTGCACATGAACTCCACTAGAGGGACCTTTACAGGTCTCTTCATGGAATGGACGATTGATGTTCACATAACTATACAAATACTTACATTAAATTGGGGATTATCACAGATTGTCAACTTAAATACATTAATTATGTAATTAGATGATCTGTGGCACCAGATAACAGGTGTTATTGACGATTTAATCATTGTTTTATATAATTAAATAATCAAATAATGAGTTCATGTAACATCATCCACTTCCCTAAGGTGGCTACAAACCAGGCTCATGAACGATGCTGTCGTGATTAATATAAATATTTTAACTACATAATTGATATTAAGATGGTCTCTAATAATTGCCTCCAACATTGCTTCAACACAGTCCACTGATCATGGATTATCTAGTGTCATATTTTAATAATCAAATAACATCACAATCAGAGGAAGAAATGGTCTGCCATACTCCACACAATTGACTCTCAGTTGGCTCCCACATAATTGTGGGAAACTCCCAGGTTCATCCCTTATTTAATGGCAGAGCAGAGTAGTAACATGTTTAAATGCTGAACTGTCATTGTGTATGCAGGGTTTTTAGAATTTATCCCATATTTCATGTTGGACAGCTGCCTCAAAAGAGATGGTCTGCAATCCAATAATCCCGAAGTCTACTCTAACAAATGGATTATCACCACCATGAAGGAAGTTAACAATGGCAAACTCACCATTTGGTGAATGATTGTGAGTCTTATTACCTTTGTTTCCATAGTTTTTTTTTCTTAGGAGAGAGAGAAGTCATAAACAAAAGACTTTGAACTGTTTCTCCATAGACGATGTTCTCTGATAATTAGGTAATCTTGAATTTGTTAACCAGTAAATCTGTAGGCACACTTCCAGAGGTGTGGCTATGACTTGTTTAGGCGAATCAAATTCTGTCATTAAAAGTTTTAGGAGATAGTTATCTTGGGAGACTGTAATGTCCCACGATAACACTTTCTCGAAGCTGCTCTCTGGTCCTTGGCCCATGATACCAGGATACAGAATGCAAGCAGGGTTGCCAGGCAACATTTATGAACCAACATTCTGTCACAATCTAGTGCCCCTTCCACATGCTAAAAGGAGTGTATCCACCGATGATGAACTAACCTTAGAGCCTCACTGAGTTTCTCACACTAGTGCACTCCCACATTCCATAATTAGCATACCCACCGAAGGAGTAACCTTAAAGCCTCACTAATTTGGCACAAAAACAAAGCAGGGCTCCTTTTTTTTTTTTTTTTTGAGGTATACCTACCTGACTCTCCAACTACAACATGCCTATAGTGATATAAGCATGAAATGAAAGAATCATTATGCCTTTCAAGTACAATGATGATTATTTTAAACATTTTTCCTATGGTTCAATTTTCTATTTCCTAGAACAGAAGCAATACAATTAGTCTCCTCTACGATAAACCTGTTCTCTTTTTTGAAAATGAAATAAGCCCTCTTCATTCTCTGAACTTTAGAGTAGCTTGATCCCTTGGTTTCTCTGCGTTGTTTTGATTTGTATTGGGCCAGAACAGCCAGAGCCAGGGCTAGTGTCATGGCCAGGGCCAGTAATAGGGCCAGGGCCAGGGCCAGGGCCAGGGGCATGGCCAAGGGCCAGACAGCCAGGGCCAGGGCCAGGGCCAGGGCCAGGGGCAGGGCCAAGGCCAGGGCCAGGGCTAGACAGCCAGGTCCAGGGCCAGGGCCAGGGCCACAATTAAATTGATAATAAATTTAATTGATAATAAATTACTAGTCATTGTATATTAACACTGACCAAAGTCCTAAACATATTGCTGATGTAAAGATCTCTTTATATAGCTAAATGATGAAGTAATGAGATGATGTTACATCAACTCCCAAAGTCTGACTCCAAATGGGACTTATGGTTTATAACATTACCTGTATTTTAAATTCATTAATTAAGAGATGAATTATCATTTAATTTCCTAGTTTAACAGTTAAGGAAGTAAGTGTAGTATTCGTTGATGTGATGGTCGGGCATGATGGACACGCTAAAGAGCCTCAAAACTCCAGTGATCACTGAATACATAATGACAGATTTTCATAAGTAAATGAATAAACTTTAAACCAGTGAATGGGGTTTTATGCATGAAGCCTAAATGATTGCTCAATACTGAATGGTCCTTGAGTGTTAATCATAGGTATGAACAAAAAATCAATGAATAAAGAGATAGTTTCTCATGATTCATCCCTGGAGAGGTAATAAATCGATATCAACATTGATTGAAAGAAAAAAAGAAAGAAAGAAATCACAAGAGACAATTTAAAACCAACAAGGTGGATCCAGACTCCATACTTCCTGGAGTATAAAAAGACAGATTTGTATAATGAAATAGTCAGATAGTTAGATCGTCTGTCACATTTGAGTCGCACAAGGTGACACCAAACTTCAGGGATCACAGATTAAATAATGAAAGAATTTAATAATTACATCTTTAAATATGTAAGTCGTTGAACTTTTTTTGTATCTTCAAATCCTGGGCAGACTTGACAGATATGGAAATGTATGCTGTCATCAAGGATTTTAAAATGCCATAATTTAATCGTCAGATAATCATACTGTCTTGCATGTTGAATTCTGTTGGCCTGACATCATCACCAGCACCTGAATCTCTGTTGTGGTGCTGCAGGATCTGAGATAATGGAATCATTCCTGGCTTAGATGTAGTAACCAAGAAGTTGCTATCAGCTGAAAAGATGGCTGCAGCTGGGACATAACCAGCATATCTGAGAGAGAGATTTTCTGCCGTATTCTGGGTCGTCACCCTTTTGCCAGGTCTCGGTGATGGTGCCGACATCCTAGTGCCACTACTTCTTCTCATGGTAGATCCAAACCGATGTGAAGATGTGGAGGAAGAGCAGGTAGTGAACACACAGACTACCATGCCGGCCTTGATGAAGTCCTTGTACTTCTCAAATGGCCCCGAGCAAACTTCTGGACTCAATCATCCAGCATCCTTTTTACTATGGGAGATGCATAGATCATTGAGAAAATGCTCTGCCCATGTCTACATCTTTCCTAGCCTTGTCCCTGACAGATACTTGCACACTAATCATAATCGGTGGTGGCATTGTCTGTCGCTTACATAATTTAAACAATTAAATAACTCAGTGATAGCTAACTGTCACAATAAATAGGGGATGTAGCATTTTACTGGCAGGGAAGCATGGCCAGACTCCAGTCATGAAGGATGTCATCATCATCATCAATTGAGTCAATGATTCATAAAATGTGATGATATTGCACAAGAACTCCACTAGAGGGACCTTTACAGGTCTCTTCATGGAATGGACGATTGATGTTCACATAACTATACAAATACTTACATTAAATTGGGGATTATCACAGTTTGTCAACTTAAATACATTAATTATGTAATTAGATGATCTGTGGCACCAGATAACAGGTGTTATTGACGATTTAATCATTGTTTTATATAATTAAATAATCAAATAATGAGTTCATGTAACATCATCCACTTCCCTAAGGTGGCTACAAACCAGGCTCATGAACGATGCTGTCGTGATTAATTTAAATATTTTAACTACATAATTGATATTAAGATGGTCTCTAATAATTGCCTCCAACATTGCTTCAACACAGTCCACTGATCATGGATTATCTAGTGTCATATTTTAATAATCAAATAACATCACAATCAGAGGAAGAAATGGTCTGCCATACTCCACACAATTGACTCTCAGTTGGCTCCCACATAATTGTGGGAAACTCCCAGGTTCATCCCTTATTTAATGGCAGAGCAGAGTAGTAACAGGTTTAAATGCTGAACTGTCATTGTGTATGCAGGGTTTTTAGAATTTATCCCATATTTCATGTTGGACAGCTGCCTCAAAAGAGATGGTCTGCAATCCAATAATCCCGAAGTCTACTCTAACAAATGGATTATCACCACCATGAAGGAAGTTAACAATGGCAAACTCACCATTTGGTGAATGATTGTGAGTCTTATTATCTTTGTTTCCATAGTTTTTTTTCTTAGGAGAGAGAGAAGTCATAAACAAAAGACTTTGAACTGTTTCTCCATAGACGATGTTCTCTGATAATTAGGTAATCTTGAATTTGTTAACCAGTAAATCTGTAGGCACACTTCCAGAGGTGTGGCTATGACTTGTTTAGGCGAATCAAATTCTGTCATTAAAAGTTTTAGGAGATAGTTATCTTGGGAGACTGTAATGTCCCACGATAACACTTTCTCGAAGCTGCTCTCTGGTCCTTGGCCCATGATACCAGGATACAGAATGCAAGCAGGGTTGCCAGGCAACATTTATGAACCAACATTCTGTCACAATCTAGTGCCCCTTCCACATGCTAAAAGGAGTGTATCCACCGATGATGAACTAACCTTAGAGCCTCACTGAGTTTCTCACACTAGTGCACTCCCACATTCCATAATTAGCATACCCACCGAAGGAGTAACCTTAAAGCCTCACTAATTTGGCACAAAAACAAAGCAGGGCTCTTTTTTTTTTTTTTTTTTTTTTTTTTTTTGAGGTATACCTACCTGACTCTCCAACTACAACATGCCTATAGTGATATAAGCATGAAATGAAAGAATCATTATGCCTTTCAAGTACAATGATGATTATTTTAAACATTTTTCCTATGGTTCAATTTTCTATTTCCTAGAACAGAAGCAATACAATTAGTCTCCTCTACGATAAACCTGTTCTCTTTTTTGAAAATGAAATAAGCCCTCTTCATTCTCTGAACTTTAGAGTAGCTTGATCCCTTGGTTTCTCTGCGTTGTTTTGATTTGTATTGGGCCAGAACAGCCAGAGCCAGGGCTAGTGTCATGGCCAGGGCCAGTAATAGGGCCAGGGCCAGGGCCAGGGCCAGGGGCATGGCCAAGGGCCAGACAGCCAGGGCCAGGGCCAGGGCCAGGGCCAGGGGCAGGGCCAAGGCCAGGGCCAGGGCCAGACAGCCAGGTCCAGGGCCAGGGCCAGGGCCACAATTAAATTGATAATAAATTTAATTGATAATAAATTACTAGTCATTGTATATTAACACTGACCAAAGTCCTAAACATATTGCTGATGTAAAGATCTCTTTATATAGCTAAATGATGAAGTAATGAGATGATGTTACATCAACTCCCAAAGTCTGACTCCAAATGGGACTTATGGTTTATAACATTACCTGTATTTTAAATTCATTAATTAAGAGATGAATTATCATTTAATTTCCTAGTTTAACAGTTAAGGAAGTAAGTGTAGTATTCGTTGATGTGATGGTCGGGCATGATGGACACGCTAAAGAGCCTCAAAACTCCAGTGATCACTGAATACATAATGACAGATTTTCATAAGTAAATGAATAAACTTTAAACCAGTGAATGGGGTTTTATGCATGAAGCCTAAATGATTGCTCAATACTGAATGGTCCTTGAGTGTTAATCATAGGTATGAACAAAAAATCAATGAATAAAGAGATAGTTTCTCATGATTCATCCCTGGAGAGGTAATAAATCGATATCAACATTGATTGAAAGAAAAAAAGAAAGAAAGAAATCACAAGAGACAATTTAAAACCAACAAGGTGGATCCAGACTCCATTCTTCCTGGAGTATAAAAAGACAGATTTGTATAATGAAATAGTCAGATAGTTAGATCGTCTGTCACATTTGAGTCACACAAGGTGACACCAAACTTCAGGGATCACAGATTAAATAATGAAAGAATTTAATAATTACATCTTTAAATATGTAAGTCGTTGAACTTTTTTTGTATCTTCAAATCCTGGGCAGACATGACAGATATGGAAATGTATGCTGTCATCAAGGATTTTAAAATGCCATAATTTAATCGTCAGATAATCATACTGTCTTGCATGTTGAATTCTGTTGGCCTGACATCATCACCAGCACCTGAATCTCTGTTGTGGTGCTGCAGGATCTGAGATAATGGACACATTCCTGGCTTAGATGTAGTAACCAAGAAGTTGCTATCAGCTGAAAAGATGGCTGCAGCTGGGACATAACCAGCATATCTGAGAGAGAGATTTTCTGCCGTATTCTGGGTCGTCACCCTTTTGCCAGGTCTCGGTGATGGTGCCGACATCCTAGTGCCACTACTTCTTCTCATGGTAGATCCAAACCGATGTGAAGATGTGGAGGAAGAGCAGGTAGTGAACACACAGACTACCATACCGGCCTTGATGAAGTCCTTGTACTTCTCAAATGGCCCCGAGCAAACTTCTGGACTCAATCATCCAGCGTCCTTTTTACTATGGGAGATGCATAGATCATTGAGAAAATGCTCTGCCCATGTCTACATCTTTCCTAGCCTTGTCCCTGACAGATACTTGCACACTAATCATAATCGGTGATGGCATTGTCTGTTGCTTACATAATTTAAACAATTAAATAACTCAGTAATAGCTAACTGTCACAATAAATAGGGGATGTAGCATTTTACTGGCAGGGAAGCATGGCCAGACTCCAGTCATGAAGGATGTCATCATCCTCAATTGAATCAATGTATCATAAAATGTGCTGATATTGCACATTCTCTCCACAAGAGGAAGCTTTACAGGTCTCTTCAAGGCATGGAGGATCTTTGATTTACATAACTTTATAAATATTTACATTATCTTGGGTGTTAACACAGACTGTCAATTTAAATACTTTAGTTATGTAATTAGATGATCTGTGGCACAAGATTCCAGGTGTCATGGATGATATCATCATTGTTTTATATTAGTTAAATAATCAAACGCTGAGTTCATGTAACATCATCCACTTCCCTAAGGTGGCTCCAAACCAGTCTCTTGGACGATGCTGTCATGATCAATTTAAATATTTTAACTACAAAATTGATATTTTGATGGAGCATAATGATTTCTTCCCACATCGTGGAATCCAGTGATCATGGATTATCTAATGTCCTTTTTTAATAGTCAAATAACAACATAATCAGATGATGAAATGGTCTGTCATACTCGACACAATTGACTCTCACTGACTCCTACACAATTGTTGGAAACTCCCAGGTCCATCCCTTATTTAATCAGAGAGCAGTGTCGTGAAATGTTTAAATGCTGAAATGTCATTGTGTATGCATGGTTTTTAGACGATCCTACATATTTCATGTTGGACGGCTGCCTCAATAGAGATGGACTGCAATCCAATAATCCCTAAGTCTACTCTAACAAATGTATTATCACCATTCTGAAGGAAGTTAACAATGACAAACTCACCTTTTGATGAATAATTGTGAGTCTTATTATCTTTGTTTCCATAGTTTTAATTCTTAGGAGAGAGAGAATTCATAAACAGAAGAAATTGAATGTTCTCTGATAATTAGGTAATCTAGAATTTGGTCACCAGTAAAAGTTGTAGGCAAACTTTCAGAGATTTGGCTATGACTTGGTTAGGCGAATCAAATGCTGTCATTGAAAGTTTAGGAGACAGTTATCTTGGGAGACTGTTATGTCCCATGAAAACACTTTCTCGAAGCTGCTCTCTGGTACTTGGCCCATGATACCAGGATACAGAATGCAAGCAGGGTTGCCAGGCAACATTTATGAACCAACATTCTGTCACATTCTAGTGCCCTTCCCACATGCTAAAAGGAGCATACCTAAAGATGAACTAACCTTACAGCCTCACTGAGTTTCTCACAAAAACAAAGCAGGGCTCTTTCTTTTGGGTTCTACATATTTACACGTCTCTCAAGCTACAACATGCCTATAGTGACATAAGCATGAAAACGAAAGCATCATTGTGCCATTCAAGTACAATGATGAGTATTTTAAACCGTTTTTCTATGCTTCAATTTTCCAATTCATAGAATAGATACAATACAATTAATCGCCTCTACCATTAACCTTTTCTCATTTTTGAAAAGAAAATAATCCCTCTTCATTCTCTCCCTTTTATAGGAGCTTTCTATGGTTTGTCGGCATTGTTTAGATTTGCATTGGTCCAGAACATCCAGGGCCAGGGCCAGGGCCACGGCTAGGGCCAAAATTAAATTGATAATAAATTAAATTGATAATAAATTAAATTGATTATAAATAAGTAGGCATTTTATATTAACACTGACGAAATGGCACCAAAGTCCTAAACATATCTCTGATGTAAAGATCTCTTTATATAGCTAAATGTTGAAGTAATGAGATGATGTTACATCAACTCCCAAAATCTGACACTAAAAGGGACTTATGGTCCATAACATTACCTGTGTTTTAAATTCATTAATTAAGTGATGAATTATCATTTAATTTCCTAGTTTATCAGTTAAGGAAGTAAGTGTAGTATTTGATGATGTGATGATCTGGCATGATGGACTCCCCTAAGGAGGCTCAAAACTCCAGTGATCACTGAATACATAATGAAAGATTTTCATAATTAAATGAAGAAACTTTAAACCAGTGAATGGTGTTTTATGCATTTAGCCTAAATGATTGCTCAATACTGAAGGGCCATTGAGTTCTTAATCATAGATATGAACAAAAAATGAATAAATAAATAGATAATTTCTCATAATTAACCCCTAGAGAGATAACAAATAGATATCAACATTGATTTTAAAAAAAGGAAGGAAGGAAGGAAGGAAGAAAGAAAGAAAGAAAGAAAGAAATCACAAGAGACAATTTAAAACCAACAAGGTGGATTCAGACTCCACTCTTTCTGGAGTAGAAAAAGACAGATTTGTATAATGAAATAGTCAGATAGTTAGATCGTCTGTCACACTTGAATCACTCAAGGTGGCACCAAACTTCAGGGATTGCAGATTATATAATGAAAGAATTTAATAATTACATGTTTAAATATGTAAGTCGTTGACCTTTTTTTGTATTTTCAAATCCTGCGCAGACTTGACAGATATGGAAATGTATGCTGTCATCAAGGATTTTAAAATGCCATAATTTAATCGTCAGATAATCATACTGTCTTGCATGTTGAATTCTGTTGGCTTGACACCATCACCAGCACTTAAATCTCTGTTGTGGTGCTGCAGGATCTGAGATAATGGACTCATTCCTGGCTTAGATGTAGTAACCAAGAAGTTGCTATCAGCTGAAAAGATGGCTGCAGCTGGGACATAACCAGCATATCTGAGAGAGAGATGTTCTTCCGTGTTCTGGGTCGTAATCCTTTTGCTAGGTCTCGGAGATGGTGCCGACCTCCTAGTGCCACTACTTCTTCTCATGGTAGATCACAACCGATGTCAAGATGTGGAAGAAGAGCAGGTAGTCAACACACAGACCACCATGTCGGCCTTGGTGAAGTCCTTGTACTTCTCCAATGGACCTGAGCATTCTTCTGGACTCAATCATGCAGCATCCTTTTTACTATGGGAGATGCATAGATCATTGAGAAAATCGTCTGCCCATGTCTACATCTTTCTTAACCTTGTCCCTGACAGATATTTGCACACTAATCATAATCGGTGATGGCATTGTCTGTCGCTTACATAATTTAAAGAATTAAATAACTCAGTAATAGCTAACTGTCAAAATAAATAGGTGATGTAGCATTGCCAGCCTTGGTTTCAATATTTGCAGGATGAGGCAGTATTTTTCCCAGGAACTTTGATGAGTTAAAACAGACTCAATGGTGAGCAAGATAATATTTCTCATATTTGGAAATCAGTGAACTTTGAGGCAAAAATGATGTATTTGATAAGAATTTTTTTCTGTTGCTAGAGTGACCACCAGAGCCTGTGCCCTGGTTACCCTAACTGGTGATGGTCAGTCACTCATCCTCAGTAAGCCAATTAATTAAATCAACTTATGTAATGACATGCACTCTGTAGTCAATATCGGCAGATCTCTCTGATCTCCTAGGAAATCTTACATCTATATTGGTGTGTTCTGGGCCATGTAGGGAGTCACAGTAACACTATTCTTAAAAAGAAGAGAATAATTAATACAAAAAGGAAAATGACAAAATAATATCATTTTAAATCATATTTATTTTGTTTGAATAATTTGGAACAATAAAGAAAATATATGTTAATAATTCATCCAAAGGGTCCAAACAGACTTTGAAAGAAGACAAATATATGCAAAACTAAATAATATAAGTAAGCCAAATAGTGAATATTCCCCATATTTAAAACCCTCCCACATTCTCAGTTCCTGTTTTTCCTATAATGTAGTCAGATAAGAAGTCAATGTTTCTTTATTACAGACGTTCTCATTTGGAAGACATGAGTCTTTTTCCACAATGAGTTTCCTGAGAAAATTATAATTTCATGATTCCCGTGTTTCACTAGTTGTAGACCAAAATAGATCGCACAAAGTTGACGTCCAGTCTACAAACAAATGGCATTGCCTGAAAACTTGCAGTTACATTACAGACACACACATATAACAGATATTTTTGCTTTGATTTCAGTAAATTTCTTTTTTTTATTTTTGAAGGTGTTATTTCCTTTATTTATAGAGTTTAGTGAAGAAACTAAAACAAACTTGGTGTCTGAGGAAAGACATTTGCAGTATGATTTCTATTTTAGGCATGTTATGGCTCCACCTGCTGGCTTACTAAAAATGTTAATTCATGATAAGCAAAGTACATAGTCTGTTCTCTATAAATGCAGCATGTGAGGCATTAGAAAAGACATGTTTGGAGTGCAAGAGACTTCCTTATTTAATTTGAAATGCCTTTTTAATAGGGTTTGAGACAAGTCAACTCACTGCACAATGCTGTTTTAAATTTGAAATTCCTTTAAAATTTCAATTAAAAAATTAAGTACACTATAGTTAAGACAATCCATTAACCCCAAAAATTCCTATTAAAATTGAATAAGTGATTTGTACTAGATAATTTAAGAGAAATTGTTGAACATATTTGTAATAGTGATCATTTTTATTTAATTTATTATTTTACACGTTGATCACAGTTTCATCTCCTTCCCTCCCTATGTCCCTTCCTCCCTCCTTCCCTCAATTTAACCCTATCTGCCCTCTCACATGCACTCTAACCACCATACCCTCCCATCCCCTCACCCCAATTCCATATGTAGGGGAATGCCATCCAGTTGGGGTCCTGTCGATCTGACAGGTCATGTGAAGTAGGGACTAGGGCTTCTCTCCTGTCTCAAGGTTAAGGCAGTTATTCCTCAATGGGGGATGTGCTCTCAAGGTCCTTTTGTGCACCAGGGATACATCCTGGCTCCACTGTCTGAGGTCCTTTAGACTTCTCAGTCCTTCTGGGTGAGACCCATATTCAGGAGGGCTTGAGTCAGTCCCATGCTGGCTTCCCAGCTGTCAGTCTGGTGGCCCATGAGCTCCTTCCTGTTCAGGTAAGCTGTCTCTATGTGTTTGTGTCTGGTCTTGTCCTCTCCATCTGCATCTGGGTTCTAGTTTGACTCAGTGTTTATGTATGGGTGTTTACTCCTGTTTCCAACAGGAATTAGATGAGGGCTCCATGTATAAGTTAGTTGTTGATCTCTATATCCAGGAAGGGCATTCATGGTAGCCTTTCAAAGGAACTTCAAACTGTTAGTGGGTGGCAGTCTTGTAGTTCTCTAGGCCTTTCTTTGTGTGCAATTTTATCCTCAAACCAATACTGGCTTCCTATTATATGTCCTCTCTCTCTCTCTCTCTCTCTCTCTCTCTCTCTCTCTCCTATTCCTAACAGGGCTAAATCTTCCTAGTCGCACATATTTTCCTCTCCTCTCATTCGCATTCTCCCACTTTTCTCTCCATTCGCTGACCCCCCACTTCCCCTGTGCTCTGGGGGACTTGTCCCTTTCCGCTTCTGTGAGTGACTTTATATGGATCTCTGAGAATAAACCATGTATTCTACTTTCTCTGATGGTGTGAATTAAGGGCTTGTGATCCTTTGCTCTAGGTCTAAAATCCATATATGAGTGAGTACATACTATTTTCCTTTTTTGTGTGTCTGGGTTTCCTCATTCTTGATGGTTTCTTCAAGTGTCATTCACTTGCCTGCGAATTTCAAGATACCATTACTTTTTTCTGCAGGGAAGTATTCCATTGTGTAGATGTGCCACATCTTCATTAACCATTCTTCAATTGAGGGGCTTCTGGGTTGTTTCCACATTCTTGCTATTACAAATAGTGCTGCTAAGAACATAGTTGAACAAATGTCTTTGTGGCATGGATGTGGATCATTTAGGTATATGCCTAAGAGGGGGATTGCCGGGTCCTGTGGTAAACTAATTCCCATTTTCCTGAGGAACCACCATACTGATCTCCAAAATGGCTGTAAGTGTTTGCACTCCCACCAGCAGTGGAGTAGTGTTCCACTTTCTCCACATCTTCTCCAACATAAGTCATCACTGGTGTTTCTAATTTTAGCCATTCTGGCAGGGGTAAGATGGTATCTCAAAGTTGTTTTGATTTGCATTTCCCTGATAGCTAAGGATGTGGAGCACTTTCTTAAGTGTCTTTCAGCCTTTTTGATTTCCTCTATTGAGAATTCTTTCTTCAGTTCTGTACCCTATTTTTAATAGGTTATTTGGTGTTTTGTTGACTAGTTTCCCGAGTTCTTTGTGTATTACAAGATCAGCCCTTTGTCGGATATAGGATTAGTGAAAATCTTTTCCCAGTCAGTGGGCTGCCGTTTGGTCTTGTCAACTGTGTCCTTTGCCTTACAGAAGCTTCTAAGTTTGAAGAGGTCCCATTTATTAATTGTTTCTTTCAGTGTCTGTGCCCCTGGAGTTATGTTCAAGAAGCAGTCTCCTATACCAATTTGTTCAAGGGTACCTCCTACTTTCTCTTCTTAGAGGATTGATGTTGAGGTCTTTGATCCATTTGGACTTGAGTTTTGTGCATGGCTACAGACATGGGTCTATCTGCAATCTTCTACATACCCTCATCCAATTGTGCCAGCACCATTTGTTGAAGATGCTGTCTTTGCCCCATTGTATAATTTTAGCTGTTTTGTTGAAAATCAGGTGTTCATAGGTGCGTGGATTAATATCAGGATTTTCAATTCGATTCCATTGGTCTACCTGTCTATTTTTATGCCAATACCAGGCTGTTTTCAGAACTATAGCTCTGTAGTAGAGCTTAAAGTCAGGAATGGTGATGCGTCCTGACGTTCTTTTATTGTATAGGGTTGTTTTGGCTATCCTGGGTCTTTTGTTTTTCCATATAAAGTTGATTATTATCCTTTCAAGGTCGGTGAAGAATTGTGGTGGGATTTTAATGGGGATTGCATTGAATCTGTAGATTGCTTTTGGTAAGATTGGTATTTTTACAATGTTAATCCTACCTAACCAAGAGCATGGGAGATCTTTCCATTTTCTGGTATCTTCTTAAATTTCTTTCTTTTGAGTCACAAAGTTCTTATTATATAGGTCTTTTACTTGTTTGGTAAGCATTACACCAAAATACTTTATGTTGCTTGTGGCTTGTGGCTATTGTAAAGAGTGATGTTTCTCTGATTTCTTTCTCTGTAGGGCTACTGATTTTTTTGAGTTTATCTTGTATCCTGCTAGTTTGCTGAAGGTGTTTATCAGCTGTAGGAGTTCCCTGGTAGAGTTTATTGGGTCGCTTATGTAAACTATCATATCATCTGCAAATAGAGACAGTTTGACTTCTTCCTTTCCAATTTGGATCCCCTTGATCGCCTTTTGTTTTCTTATAGCATTAGCTAGAACTTCTAGTATGATAATGAAGAGATATGGAGAGAGAGGGCAGCCTTGTCATGTTCCTGATTTTAGAAGAATTGAATTAAGTTTCCCTCCATTCAGTTTGATATTGGCAGTTGGTTTGCTCTATATTGCTTCTTATTATGTTTAGGTATGTTACTGTTATCCCTGACCTCTCCAAGACCTTTATCATGAAAGGGTGTTGAATTTTGTCGAAGGCTTTCTCTGTATCTGGGGAGATAATCATATGGTTTTTATTTTTCTGTTTGTCTATATGGTGGATCATGTTGATAGATTTTCGTATGTTAAACCATCCCTGCATTCCAGGTATGAAGCCTGCTTGGTCATGGTGGATGATTTCTCTGAAGTATTCTTGAATTCGTTTTGCCAGTATTTTATTGAGTATTTTGAATCGATGTTCATCAGGGATATTGGTCTGAAGTTTTCTTTCTTAGTTGGGTATTTGTGAGGTTTGGGTACCAAAGTTATTGTGGCCTCAGAAAAGAGTTTGGCAATGAACCTTCTGTTTCTATCTTGTGGAACAGTTTGAGGAGTAGTGGTACTAGTTCTTCCTTAAATGTCTGGTAGAATTCTGTGCTGAATCCATCTGGCCATGGACTTTTTTTTGGGTGGAAGGCTTTCTATGACTGCTTCTATTTCATTGCGTATTATAGGTCTATTTAAGTTGTTTGTCTGTTCTTGATTTAACTTTGGTAAGTGATAGTTATCTAGAAACTTGTCCATTTCCTTTGAATTTTCATTTTTTGTGGAATACAGATTTTCAAAGTATTACTTGAAAATCGTCTGGATTTCCTCTGTGTCTGTTGTTATGTTCCCCATTTTGTTTCTGATTTTGTTAATTTGCATGTTCTGTCTCTGCTATTTCGTTAATTTGGATAGAGGTTTGCCTATCTTGTTGATTTTCTCAAAAAACCATCTCTTCGTTGCATTGATTTTTTGTATTGTGTTCCTGGTTTCTATTTTGTTGATTTCAGCCCTCAAGTTGATTATTTCCTGGTGTCTACTCCTAAGGGGTGAGTTTGCTTCTCTCTGTTTTAAGGCTTTCAACTGAGATGTTTATTGTCTTATGTGACTATCCTGTTTTCTTCATACGGGCACTTAGTGCAATGAACTTCCCTCGTAGCACTGCTTTCAAGGTGTCCCATAAGTTTGGGTATGTTGTGTCTTCATTCTCATTGAATATTAGAAAGTCCTTAATTTCTTTCTTTATTTCTTCTTTTACCCAGGAGTGGTGCAATTGCACATTGTTCAGTTTCCATGAGTTTGCAGGTTTTCTGATATTTGTGTTGTTGTTGAATTCCACTTTGAAAGCATGGTGGTCTGATCAGATCCAGGAGACAATTCCTATTCTCTTGTATCTGTTGAGGATTGTTATGACACCTAGTATGTGGTCGATTTTAGAGAAGGTTCCATATGGAGCAGAGAAGAAGGTATATTCTTCTGTGTTTGGATGGAATGTTCTATAGATGTCTGTTAACCCCAGTGGAGACATACATTATGTTAGTTCTTTTGTTTCTTTGTTGAGTTTATGATTTGTGGTCCTGTCTAGTGTTGAGAGTGGTGTATTGAAGTCTGGCACTATAAGTGTGTGAGGTTTTATATGAGCTTTGAATTTTAGTAGTGTTTCTTTTACGTATGTGGGTGACTTTCTATTAGGGGCATAGATGTTCAGAACTAAGACGTTGTGTTGATGGACTTCTCCTGTGATGAATACCAAACTCCAGTGATTTTCAAGGAAGTAATAATTAGATAATTAAATAATGCCACACGATTATCTCCAAAGGAGGAATTGTCAGACTCCAGTCATGAAGGACAACACCCTCTTCGATTTAAACAATTAATATATAATTAAAATAAATAAATAATGACATGGTGGTACATACTTAAGTCCCACATGGAGAAATCAGACTGATCTCTTCCTGGAATAATGATTTATTTAAAAAAATTAATTGATAATTAATTAGTTGGCATTTTATATTAACTCTGACAAGATTGCAACAAAGTCATAAATCTATGGCTGGTGCAATGATCCATTAAATAGCTAAACAATCATGTACTGTGACGATGTTACATCATTCACTCCCAAAATCTGATTCCAAATGGACTTATAGTCCATAACATCATCCTTATTTTAAATATGTCTTAAAAGATGAATTGTTATTTAATTTCCTAATTTTACAGTTAAATAAGTAAGTGTAGTGTTAGATGATGTGATGGTGTGGCATGATTGACTCCTAAAAGGAGGCTCAAAACTCCAGTGATCACTGAATAAATAAGGACATATTTTCATAATTCAGTGAATAAAAATTAAACAAGTCGATGATGTTTTATACCTGACTCCTACAAGATTGCTCAAAACTGAAGAGATCATTGAGTTTTTAATTATATATTTGAACCAAAAACTGAATGATTAATGAGATAATTTTTCATAATTCACCCCTAGAGAGATAACAAAATGATATCAATATTGATTTAAATAAATAAATAATGAAATCACAATTAACACCATCAAGTTGGATCCAGACTCCACTCTTCATGGAGTAGAAAAAGATTTGAATAATGAAATAATCAGATACATGAAATAATCTGTTACAGTTGAATGACACAAGGAGGCATCAAATTTCAGGTTTCACAGATTTTATAATGAAATAATTTAATAGTTACATATTTAAATATAAAAATAGCTGAAATCTTTTGTATCATCAATTCATGGGCAGACATGATAAATTATGCTGTCAACACGGATTTTTAAATTACATAAGTTAAAAATCAGATAATCATACTGTCTTGCCTGATTAACTCTGTGGCCTGACATCATCACCAGCACCTTAATCTCTGTTATGGTGCAGCAGGACCTGTGATGATATGCCCATACCTGGCATAGCAGTAGTAGCTGAAATATTGCTATCAGCTGACAAAATGTCTGCAGCAGGGGCATCACCAGCAGAGCTGAGAGAGAGCATTTCTTTCGTGTTCTGTGTTATCATCCTTTGGCGAGTTCTCACTGATGGTGCCGACCTCCTTGTGCCACTACTTCTTCTAATCATAGATCACAACCAATGTGAAGAAGTGGAGGAAGAGCAGGGAGTCAAACACCCAGACCACCATGCCTGCCTTGGTGAAGTCCTTGTACTTCTTGGAGGTCACCCTGGAATCTTCTGGACTCAATCATCCAGCATCCCTTGTACTCTGAGTGATGCATAGATCATTCAGAAAATGCTCTGCCCATGTCTACATCTTTCCTAACCTTGTCCCTGACAGATATTTGCACCCTAACCGTAAAGGGTGATGTCATTGTCGGTCGTTTACATATCTTAATGAATTTAATAAGTCAGTAATACCTAACTGTCACAATAAATAGGTGATGTAGCATTTAACTGGCAGTGAAGCATGGCCAGACTCCAGTCATGAAGGTTGTCATCATCATCAATTTAAACAATTAATCACAAAATGTGATGATATTGCATATTAACTCTGCAATCAGGAGCTCTACAGGACTCTTCATGAAATGGAGGATTATTGGTTTACATAATTATACAAATATTTACCTTATCTTAGGTATTATTATGAATTGTCAATTTCAATAATTTATGTAATTAGATGATGTGTCGCACTTGATCCCAATACGTGGCACTAAATTTCAGGTGTCATGAATGATATAATCATTGTTTTCTATAACTAAATAATCAAATAAGGAGTTGATGTAATATCATCAACTTCCATAAGGTGGCTCATGTCTCCTTTTAAATTCTGATTTTATTAATTGTTATATACTGTCTGTTCCTTAGTTTTGATAATGTTTTGTCGGTATGGTTGATTTTCTCACAAAAGTCAAATATATTTTTCATTCAATAATTTTTTTACTTTATTTCTTGTTTGTTATTTTGAACCATGATTCAATAGTATCTTCCTGTCTATTCCTCTTGGGTACATTTCCTGATCATGTGTTTGGGACATCGATATTAAGAATTAACATGTCATATTTTTGTTTTCCTTTGAATATGAATTGTTCTTCCCAATTTCTTTTAATTAATTTTTGTTTGAACCCTATATTGGTAGATATGAAAAACACTCAAGAAGCTTTCTTGTAAAGAGTAGTAAATACATTTTAGAACTAAAAGCTACAAGAAATGTAATCAGCTAGAGATGGGGAGGGTCAAATGGGAGAGTTGTGTGAGAAGAAAACAAACAAGGAAAGCACATAATCACAAGTATATAAAGATTCCACGATGGAACCCAATATTCTGTATTTAAACTAAAACTAAAATTTAAAATTAATACTTATTGAGGTATGTCATTGGGAAGTGGCACTTTATACTCAATTGAACAAGATGAATTAAATTCCACTGTCCCAAGTGGCTAGTAACAACTGCTCAGTGTTTCCTTTTTAAATCTCTATGATAGCACATGTGTACAGGCATGTGCTTGATCACAAAAAAATAAATAAATAAATAAAAAACTACACATGTAATTAAACTACACAAGAAAATATCTTTCAATTAAAAATTTAAATTAGGAGCAGTAGAGCTAGATCAGAGGCAAAATGTATTTACTGCTATTGTCAAATACGTGTGTTCACTTCCCAGTATCCATGCCTAGTGGCTTATAAACTCGTATACCTCCAGCTGCATGTAATCCAGTGCACTTTTATGGCTGCTGCAAGCAGTCACATGCATTGTATGCAAAATTCACATAAGGAAAGCAAATATTTGTATTAAAAAGTTATTAAATAATGAACTCAACAAAGTATCAAAATACAATAAGGCAAGATTTGAAAGGGTAATGAGGATAAAATTATTTTCAGAGCCAGTATAGAGGACCTGAGTTAAATGTCTGAGATTCATGGTGGAGAGAATAGGCTCCAAATGTTGTCTTCTGGTCTACAAATAAACACACAAACAAATACACAAACACACTCACACACACACAAACACAGCCTCTGGGAGTGTGAATACACCCAACAAGCTGAAAAAACCTTGAGTGTTGTTTATTAAAGTTTAATAACACTGTGCACCACAAATACTCCTTGTTGGAGAAAAGAAATCACCAGTCAGAAAAGAGAAAAGCCCATCTCCAAATTGTTGTACATGAAAGACATATTGCAAACAAGTTTTCCCCTGGGAAAAATTGCAAAAGAATTCCCTTAGGGCAAGGCTTGATGTGTAGGAAGACAATTAGGTCACATGGGGTATTTTATTTATCATTTTGAGGTATAAATGAAAATGTATTTGCTGCAGGGGTCTTTTGTTTGCTTTTCCAGACTTGGGTTATCTGTGAATCCCAGGCTGTCCTGGAAATCATAACTAGCCTCAAATAGAAAGACTTCCCTCTGCCTCCTGGTTGCTGGAATGAAAAGGCCTGTGTCACTCCACATACAGCTAGTGTCCCTTGTAGCTTTTTATGATTTCAATGTTTTGTAATTAACAAGGGAAATAATATCACACAGAAATGTATGTGCTACCTAATAATAATAGTATTATTGGGTTCTACTTCCTGAGGGGTTGTGGGCAACTTGGCCCTCTTCCTGCTCCCAAACACTCTTCTTCCTGTCCTGGTGGTTTCTCCTCAGCACCTGACTATCATCCCACACAAGTCCTCTCCAGGGCCTGTGTTTTCTTCTTAGGGAACTTTTTCAGGTCACATGGCACTCTAATGCTCAGGTTCCTTCCATGCACTGGAGTCTATCTTCTCTGCTTGCCACAGGTGACCTTCCCTTCCCTCCTGGATATGTCATTCAGAGATGACCACTTTACACTGACATCTCAAAGGTTCTCAAAGTTTGGATGGCTAATCCATGCATTCATTAAGTGACTGCATAAAGTGCATGCATGCTAAGTCCACGAGGACCTGGGCCAATGGAACCCCCATAACTCCAGTTTCAATGGCCCCAACTTCAGACCCTGGTTCTAAACTGCCCCCTTCCTCTTTATAATCAAGCACCTTCTGCCAGTTTTCTCTCTCTTTCTATTTCTGCACCCAATTGTTTAACAATTATTCCTTCCTTCACTCTCCATCCCAATAAACTCCTGGAGGTTGGTTGAGTTTTTTGGATCCAGTTTCTTTCATTAAAACTTCAGCAAAGTATGACAAGAACAATTAAAAATAATAATAATCTGCAGAATTACTGTAAGTAGTGACTTTGTTGGGCTAGCATAATAGTTTAGGTTAAGAGGACTCCTTCCTATTCCAGAGGACTGGATTTCTACTTGTAGTCCCCAACCCGTGTGTCTCTAAACCATCTGTAAATGCAGCACTTAGAGTATATGGTTTCTCCTGATCTCCATGAGTACTTGCATATGTATTTACATATGTATACATAATTTAAAGTATTAAACACACAAACGCACACACACACACACACACACAGAGATATGTTTTATCATTGTAGCCCTTGCTGTTCTTAAACTCAGAGATCCAACCCCCTCTGTATCAGGAGTGCTTCATTTAAAGTCTTGAACCACTACTTCTTAGATGAATTTTTGTTTTGTGTTGTTATTGTTTTTCGACACAGGGTTTCCTTTTAGCTTTGTAAACTGTTCAAAAATTTTGTCTATAGATCAGGCTTCCCTCAAACTAACAAAGATCCAATGGCCTCTGTCTCCCAAGTTCTGGGATTGAATGCAAGTGCTAGCAATGCCTGGCTACTAAATTCTTTTTTATGTTCATTCCTTTTCCTGTTGATTAAAAAGAAATCCACAAATTAAGTAACATTAGTAAAGTTCCAGAGCACATTGGTTAAGCAGCTTTGTCTAGACTGTAGGTCACTGCCACACTTCTCTGTGATGTTTTGTTTAAAAATGTGGCCATCCATGGATTCTCGTAGCTCAAGCTCAAACTGCCTGTAACTGCAATCTCAGATGGCTAATGAGGGAAGACAGCCAGAATTTGAGGCAAGTCTAAGCAAAATAGAAAGAGTCTTAAAAAAAAAAAAAAAAAACAACGTAAAAAGCATGATGAGATTGAGAAACTAAGTGAAACACACTTGTCCCCCCAGCACTTAGGAGGTAGAGGCTGGATTATCAGGACTGCAAGTTCCTCTTTTTCTGAAAGAGAGAGCAAGATGAGTGTTCACTATAAGAAATCTTGTTTATGGAAGGAAAACATACAGACAGGCACAAACATTACAAAAAACATCATCAACAACAACAAAAGAACAAAGCATAACCTTATCATTTTGATACCTATAGTTAGTCACTATAGCTTAGCAAGCTGTTACTTACATACTTTGAAAACATAAAAATATTTCAAATCGGAGAGTATTTTCTGACTGAAAAAATAAAGCTGCAATGTCATCTTTAAACAATAACAAAAGCATATGTAACATATATACACACTCATATATAGAGACATCCTCTAAAACATTGAATAAAAAAATGAAAGCCTAACCCTGACATGTATATGACAAGTGGCATCCTTTGCCTACAAGTTCAGTTTACAACTGGGTAGTGGGGTACCTCTAACCATGATCCAGCAATCCCTGGTTCCACAGAGACTAATACATTTCAGTAGGCTACTTTATACCAGGAGTTCCAGCCCAGCCATGTCATCAAAACAAGAAGTAAAAGAAAATTTAAAATTCAGGTCAGCACTTTGGATATCAGTCAGGAAAAGAGTTGAATCCCCACATCCTCCCTCTGCTAAAACTTGACTTTTGACAAAGACAGATATAATGGAGAAATATATTGACCCACTTTACAGCTGAACCACCATTATGTAAATTCAGTGGTGTCCACTCAGTTATCTTTGGGTACTGGTAGGGTGGATATCTCATCACAATGTCCTCTTGCATCAATATTAAGATAAACCTAAATGTTGGTCCTGCATGGACAGCCATTGCAGATTCCATGGAAAGAGCAGGTGACCAAGGTGTGGTATAAACATGCCAGGCAGCCAGAACTTGAGTGAGAAGTTTTATTACAGAAGGGGAAAGACAGGGAATTGAAAAGAAAAAAAAAATATAAAGAGAAACAGGCACACAGAGAGGTGACAGGAGAGAATAGTGAGAAATGAGCAGAAAGAGAAGAGAGGAGAGAGAGCAGAAATATCAGCAAGAGAACAAAGAGCCTGAAAGAGAGAAGAGGGAGGGAGTGTAAGTGGGCAAGGTCTGCTTTTTAAATGGGACTTCTGCCTCTGTGTGCACACTAGTATTCAAGTAACTCTAGGCAGAGGAGAGAAAATTCTTCAGTGCATTCTCCAATGTAACAGAGTCAGGCTACAATAATGCCTGAGTCTTATAGGTTGATTAGAGGCTAACAAGCTGTTGCATCTAGAAAACAAACCCAGCCATTGATTTTTCCAATAAGTAATGACACAAAGTCAAACACCAGAGTGGCTGCAAAGTAGGTATGAACTTAATTCCTAAACTGCCAGCAGTAACTGCTGTGTCAGGAGCTCATTCCATCTTCTGGGTCTCCTTGTGCTAAAAGTGGGAGAGATGTAAGCTGAAACTAATCATCTGACTCAGCAGCTCATTCCTACACTATGGAGGACAGAGACAAAGAGCTTCAGAGAAGTATCTGGGATTATATTCCAGAGAGTAGTGGTGCAAAGGAATTGGAGGCAGGTAGGCACCTCCAAAGGTGTAAGCTTTTTAGAGCAGGAGAGATTGAGTGACTAATTGAAAGAAGTGAGAAAATCAATTTGAAAGTACAACACAATGGATACACTCTCTCATATCTGGAGGGCTGGACTACTTGACTGTGGTGAAATGTGAGATCAAAGATTCCAAGGAGGATCAAGAATATTGTATTAGTTCTGCTGTCTGGGCAGGAAAACAAGAGCAAAGCCTCCCTGTGCACTTAAAAGTCCTGGTGAGTGGAAAGGAAAACTGTAACCAAGAGTTTCTGATGCAATGTTTTAATAATACTGAAATAATGAATCCATACTTAATCAGAGCTTAACTGTCCTGGGTTGCCCTGGAGAAAAGGAAACAAGGAATCATGTGGTGGATCTAAAAGTGGATGCCTTTGCATCTGCTCCACATCCCGGTCGAGACTCTAATGACAGCTTTTTCAGGGAAGACTAAACTTAGGTGAATTCAGATGAGGGTTTGCATTAGGTACATTGAGGTTGTGGAACGGAATGGTGCTACCTGCAACACACTGTTATGGCTGAAGCATCACTCAACCCACCTTATCCACCTACTCAAGGAACACATGCCTAAGGTCTCCAACCTGTCAGCTAAGAGAAAACTTCTCTATGCACACCTCCTGCTGAGTCCACCAACACATTTAACCTCCACCGCACATTGTCCATTGCCAGCAAAAAGAAGCCAGACTCAGACCAATGCCCCCACAATCAGGGCCTCAGGGTAATTTAGGTGAAAGCCCTGTGGGCTTCTATGTGTATACAAAAGGTGGGATTATTTGGTTACCATTTTACAAATCCCACTCTCAAGCAGCTGTGTATCTTCTGCTTGCCTGGTCCTGTCTCTTAGGCTATAGGAACCACTAAGAACCTCTAGTGGACCCACCATTTAGAGGGGGGGTGTTCTTGTAAATCCAGGTTTTCTGCTCAGATCATCTCATGAATTTATTTCTTACGTAGTGCCTTTGGTTCTGTGTATATGAACAGAAGGTTGAGAACCTTGGGGTAAACCTCTCTCGGTCGCAACCTGTCTGTAACTCTCTCACTCCCCCACCATCTATTTCTCACTCCCTTTCCACATTTATGTCTCTCACTTCTCTCTACTATGTTGCAGATCAAATCAGAAGGGCAGGGACTGCATCCTTCTAAGCTGGAACATCTCCGCAGTTCTTTATTATCATCCGTGTAAGTTGCTCCCCAATACTACCTAATATATCATTTGTATTCTATCTAGTGAACTTACTAACAGATAATCTCCACATGAATAAATTTTATTATTAAGACTAAAGTCAATTGCTCTTATTATGTTTAGGTATGTTTCTGTTATCTCTCATCTCTCCAAGACCTTTATCATGAAAGGGTGTTGAAATTTTTCGAAGGATTTTCTGCATCTAGGGAGATAATCATATGGTTTTTCTTTTTCTGTTTGTTTGTATGGTGGATCACATTGATAGATTTTCATATGTTAAACCATCCCTGCATTCCAGAGGTGAAGCCTACTGGGTCATGGTGGATGATTTCGCTAATGTATTCTTGAATTCGGTTTGCCAGTAATTTATTGAGTATTTTTGCATCGATGTTCATCAGGGATATTGGTATGTAATTTTCTTTCTTAGTTGGGTCTTTGTGAGGCTTGGGTACCAAGGTTATTGTGGCCTCATATAAAGAGTTTGACAGTGAACCGTCTGTTTCTATCTTGTGAAACAATTTGAGGAGTCCGGTATTAGTTCTTCCTTGACTGTCTGGTAGAATTCTGCATTGAATTGAGCTGGCCCTGGACATTTTTTGGTAAAGGTCTTCGAGAGGTCAGGAATAACAGAAACATACCTAAACATAATAAGAGCAATATACAGCAAACCAACTGCCAACAGAAAACTAAATGAAGAGAAACTTAAGTCAGTTCCTCTAAAATCAGGAACAAGACAAGGCTGCCCTCTCTCTCTCCATATCTCTTCAATATCATACTAGAATTTCTAGATAATTCTATAAGACAACAAAGGGAGATAAAGGGGATCAAAATTGGAAAGGAAGAAGTCAAACTGTCTCTATATGCAGATGATATGATAGTTTACATAAGCGACCCAATAAACTCTACCAGGGAGCACCTACAGCAAACTAGCAGGATACAAGATAAACTCAAAAAAATCAGTAGCCCTACAGAGAAAGAAATCAGAGAAACATCACTCTTTACAATAGCCACAAGCCACAAACAACATAAAGTATCTTGGTGTAACACTTACCAAACAAGTAAAAGACCTAATAATAAGAACTTTGTGGCTCTAAAGAAATTAAAGAAGATACCAGAAAATGGAACGATCTCCCATGTTCTTTCATAGGTAGGATAAACATAGCAAAAATGGCAATATTGCCAAAAACAATCTACAGATTCAATGCAATCCCCATTAAAATCCCACCACAATTCTTCACCGACCTTGAAATGTTAATAATCAACTTTATATGGAAAAACAAAAGAGCCAGGATAACCAAAACAACCCTATATAATAAAAGAACTTAGGAGACATCAGCATTAATGACTTTAAGCTCTACTACAGAGCTATAGTTCTGAAAACAGCCTGGTATTGGCATAAAAATACAGAAGTATACTAATGGGATCAAATTGAAAATCCTGATATCAACCCACACACGAATGAAAATCTGATTTTCCACAAAACAGCTAATATTATACAATGGGGCATGGACAGCATCTTCAACAAATGGTACTGGCACAATTGGATGAGGGTATGTAGAAGAGTGCAAATAGACCCATGTCTGTCGCCATGCACAAAACTCAAGTCCAAATGGATCAAAGACCTCAACATCAATCCAGCCACATTGAACCTCTTAGAAGAGAAAGTAGGAGGTACCCTTGAACAAATTGGTATAGGACACTGCTTCCTTTACATAACTCCAGGGGCACAGACACTGAGAGAAACAATTAATAAATAGGACCTCTTCAATCTTAGAAGCTTCTGTAAGGCAAAGGACACAGTAGACAAGAACAAACGTCAGCCCACAGACTAGGAAAAGATTTTCACCAATCCTATATTTGAAAAAGGGCTGATCTCCAAAATATACAAAGAACTCAAGAAACTAGTCAACAAAACACCAAATTACCCTATTTAAAAATGAGGTACAGAACTGAAGAAAGAATTCTCAATAGAGGAAATCAAAAAGGCTGAAAGACACTTAAGAAAATTCTCCACATCCCTAGCTTTCAGGGAAATGTAAATCAAAACAACTTTGAGATACCATGTTACTCCTGCCAGAATGGCTGAAATTGGAAACAACAATGATGACTCATGTTGGAGGGGATGTGGGGAAATGGGAACACTCCTCCACTGCTGTTAGGAGTGCAAACTCATACAGCCATTTTGGAGATCACCATGGTGGTTCCTCAGGAAAATGGGAATTAGTTTACCACAGGACCCAGCAATCCCACTCTTAGGCATATATCCAAAGGATTCCCATCCTTGAAACAAAGACATCTGTTCAACTATGTTCAAAGCAGCACTCTTTGTAATAGCAAGAACCTGGAAGCAACCTAGATGACCCTCAATTGAAGAATGGTTAATGAAGATGTGGCACATCTACACAATGGAATACTACTCTGCAGAGAAAAATAATGGTATCTTGAAATTTGCAGGCAAGTGGATGGCACTTGAAGAAAACATCCTGAATGAGGTAACCCAGTCACAAAAAGAGGAACACAGTATGTACTCACACATGTATGTATTTTACACCTAGATCAATTGATCACCAGACTATAATTCACACCACCAGAGGAACTAGGATATAAGGTTTATTCTAAGAGATTCACGTAAAGTCCCTCACAGAACTGGAAATGGACAAGTCCCCCAGAGCTCAGGGGAAGTGGGGGGGCAGCGAATGGAGAGAGAAGTAGGAGAAAACGACGGGGAGGAAAGGAAAAGATGTGCGACCAGGAAGATTGAGCCTGGTTAGGAATAGAAGACAGGAAAGAGAGAGAGAGAGACAGAGACAGAGAGAGAACATAAAAGAGGGAGTCAATATTGGTTTGAAGATAATATTGAACACAAAGCAAGGTCTGTAGAACTACAGGTTAGCTGCTAACTAACCATTTGAGCTTCTATGAAAAGGCTATCCTAAATGCCCTTCCCGGAGAGTGAGATCAACAACTAACTTCTCCATGGAGACCTCAACTAATGCCTGTTGGAAACAGAAGCAAACACCCATACATAAACAGTGAGCCGAAGTAGAACTCAGATACAGAGGGAGAGGACAAGACCAGGCGGCAGAAACACATAGAGACAGCTTACCTGAACAAGGAGGAGCTAAAGAGCCACCAGACTGATAGCTGGGAAGGCAGCATGGGACTGCCTCAGGCCCCCCTGAATATGGGTCTCAGCCAGAAGGATTGAGCAGTCTAAGTGCCCTCAGACAGTGCAGCCAGGATGTATTCCTGGACCACAAAAGGACTTTGAAAACACATCCCCCATGGAGGGATAACTGCCTTTATCTAGAGACAGGAGAGAAGCCCTAGTCCCTACTTCACATGACCTGTCAGAACTACATGACCCCAACTGGATGGCATTCCCCTACATTTGTTATTGTGGTGGGGGGTTGGGAAGCGAGGGTGTTTAGAGTGCATGTGAGAGGGCAGAGAGGGCTAAAGGGAGGGAAGGAGGGAAGAAGGGCTGGAGGGGAGGGAAGGAGGGAGGGAGAGGGAGCTGGGATCGACATGTAAAATAATAAATTAAAAAATAAAAAATAAAAACGCTTTGACTCCAAAATTTAAGTTGAAGAACAAGTTACTGGGGAAAAGGATTTCTATTTTTGTTTCCACAGAAAATGAAAAGATGTGGATTACTTCCAGACTAAGGTGGTTTGATCACGCCAGACCGCCTGAAACAGAGTACAAGCTGATCCTACATTCAAACAGCTGGACAAAACAGCCCTACAGACTACAGCTAGGATATCTGAATCTTCTTCGAATCCCCCAAGACAGCGCCCCTTACCAGCAGAAGTAGTTTGGAAAGAACGATGCCCAAATTCCCAAATATTGTGTATAAATGTTTGTTTCCATTTAATTGGACTTTGTTATATAAAATTAAATAAAAAATTATATAAAAAAATAAAAATAATAAATAAAAAATAACAAATAAGTAAAAATAAATAAAAATAAATAAAAAAATAAAAAAGAAAAAGAAAAAATAGAATTAATTATGAGATAACTTCTCATACTTCACTCATAGAGAGATAACATAATGATATCACAATTGATTTAAATAATTAATTACTTAATTAAATCACATTAGACAATTAACACCAACAAGGTAGATCCAGACTTCACTCTTCCTGGAGTAGAAGAAGACAGATTGGAGAAATGAAATAATCAGATATTTAGATCGTTGTCACAATTGAATGGCACAGGGTGGCGCCAAACTTCAGGGTTCACAGTTTATATAATGAAACAATTTAAGAATTACATCTTTATTTATGTAAGTGGTTGAAATTTTTTGTATCATCAATTTCTGGGCAGACATGCCAGACATGATAATATACGCTGTCATCACGGAGTTTTAAAATTCCCTGGGTCAGTAATCAGATAATCATTCTGTCTTGCTTGAAGAACTCTGCTGGCCTGACATCATCACCAGTGCCTGATTCTCTGTTGTGCTGCAGAAGGACCTGATATGATGGGACCAAACCTGGCATAGCAGTAGTAGCTAAAAATGTTGCTATCAGCTGAAAAGATGGCTGCAGCAGGGGCCTCACCAGCAGAGCTGAGAGAGAGATGCTCTTCTGTGTTCTCAGTCGTCATCCTTTTGTGAGGTCTTGGTGATGGTGCTGACCTCTTTGTGTCACTACTTCTTCTAATGGTAGATCACAACCAATGTGAAGAAGTGGAGGAAGAGCAGGGAGTCAAACAGCCAGACCACCATGCCTACCTTAGTGAAGTCCTTGTACTACTTGGAGGGCACCCTGGAATCTACTGGCATCAATCACCCAGCATCCCTAGTACTCGGGGTGATGCATAGATCATTCAGAAACTGCTGTGTCCATGTCTAAAGCCTTCCTAAACTTATCCTTGACAGACATTTGCACCCTGATTGTAATCGGTGATGGCATTGTCTGTCGTTTAAATAATTTAAAGAATTAAATAATTAAGTTGGTAATAGCTAACTGTCACAATAAATATGTGATGTAGCATTTAACTGGCAGGGGAGAATGGCCAGACTCCAGTCGTGAAGGATGTCAACATCATCAAAGGTAACAATGAATCATAAAATGTGATGGTATTGCACATTAATTCCACAAGAGGGAGCTTTACAGGACTCTTCATGGAATAGAGGATTATTGGTTTACATAATAATACAAATACATTGCCTTGGGTGTTAACAACAATTGTCAATTTAAATACTGTAATTATGTAATTAGATGATCTGTTGCACTTGGCCCCACAAGGTGGCACCAAATTCCAGGTGTCAAGGATGATATAATCATTGTTTTATATAATTAAATAATCAAATAATGTGTTCATGTAACATCACCCCTTCCCTAAGGTGGCTCCAAACCAGACTTGTGAACAATGCTGTCACGATTAATGTAAATAATTTAATTTCATAATTAATATTAAATGGTCTAAAATTCTTGACTCAAACATCATGGAACAATAATCCATTGATCATGGATTATCTAAGGTGTGGGTGAAGAACTTTTCTCCTAGCTGCCATCCTGTTCCTTGAGGGGTCATAGAATGTGGTTTGGGCAAGGTACAGTTAGCACCGTTCCAAACCAGATCTCTATGAGTTCAAGGCCAGCCTGGTCTATAGAGTTCCAGGACCAGCTCCAAAACTACAGAGACCCTGTCTCAAAGAAACAAATAGATAGATTGATGCTGCCCATATGTAGATGTTGTCTGAGAACTGTAACCTGACACATACATTTACAATCAATGATCTGTTTCTCAAACCTCTGTCCTGACATAACTGTGTCAAGCAGGATTGGACACATGACAGTCTCCTCATTGCCAATTAAATATTAATTGCCTCAAAATAACCTTCCAAAATTGTACAACCAAACTGATCTGCATTCATACACATGACAGGGATAAAAACTTGCTGAAAAATTACAGAATCACTACCCCTATCACAGTCTGGTCCTTTCTCATAAAGATTAATAAATCACCTGAATTTTTTCTCAATTTTTCCTACAGTGTACACAATAAACCATGCCTCCTACTCTTGCGTGGAGGCAGAAAAAAAATTGGTCTACAAGTGAATTGTTTTCCTATGACCACATTGTGTATGACTTCATGATGGAAAGTGGAAAATTTTAAATCTCTTATGTGGAATAGTTACTTAAGAAATTTGGAGATGTAATATATAGCACAGATGTTCATTGTTTTGGAGAGTAACAGACTTGTGTCAAAGCCAATTGATTCGACATGGAGAGTTCGCCTCAGCAACATTATTTTCTAACAGGATGAAAATGCAGCTGTTCTCCCTTCCTAGGGAGAAATCCTTTCACACACTTGGGAGATTAATAAAGAAAAATCTCTTTAATGATGGCATGCATACATCTCTAGCTAATGCTCAAAGTAGACCCAGATTAGATACATTCACATTCCACATACACAATCTTCCTTAAATGTCTTTTGGGTCCATGGTCCAAGTTACACTTTGAACAAATTAAAGAGAGGCAGGGAACTTATAATTGTAAGCACTGAGATATATGGGAGGATCATATGGCATTGAAACATCCTAGAGTAATTTCTTAAATACACAATTGACATGGTCTTGAACTCATTATGATCTGCCAACCTCTGCCTAAAGAGTGCAGGGATTTAAGCTTCTTCAGAATAGCATTTTGTATACTACTCCAAGGGGGGGGGGGTGGGAGGAATAGAAGAAAATAGGGGACTTCTATGAAGTAGCAGGAAGCATCAGACCATGGGACAAATTCTGGAGGCAGCTACTCAAATAACACTATACAAGAGGAATACAGGGTATCTCAAGAACATTACTGACTAAGCCCAAGATGGCACTTCCATCAATAATGACAGCTCTACATGGTTGGAAAGCTTAGGTTCTCAGGATCTAAAGCAAACCCTCCATGAAAGCTGTGACTGCAGACCATTACCAGCTCTACCAAGCACACTCCTGGTTTTAGAGAAAGCTCTGCTTTTTTTGTCAATATATTAGGCCCTTAGGGAAGCTTCCCAAGAATGTTCCTCCTCCCTGAATGAGTGCCTAAATGAAAGCCATGTGATGAACTGCATGAGAGGGCAAGTCCTTAAAATGACAATGATTTGATTCTCAAATAGTTTTCACCTGGTGTCCTATTGCCCACCTGGAATAACAATGCTTGTCTCAAGAAGAACACTGTAACTTCATGGCACAACTGGCTTTAAGGTTGCTTTTGACAGTGTAATGCCTCCTTGAGCACCTTGTTAGAGGCCTGTTTTTCATAGAACAATGGGCATAGTAGCAGATTATAAATCAACGGTGGCTCATTTGTAACAGTTTGGACCCAAATGTCTAGACAATCCTCTTAAATAAATGTGTATTCTACCATCCTGATTTCTAACAGAACTGGTTATTATACAATTGTTTTTGGAGTGTCTTAGAGGCAGTCGTCTGTAAGCAAAAATCTACCTTGTGAGACTTACTATTTATTTCCAACATTTGGTAAATCATTTATACAAACAATTTTACTCATCTACATCATGGCATGTAAGTAGAGTACACTGAACAAAAGGGAAGTCTTTTACAACAGCCACAGTAATGCATGACAACAAATAAATGTAAAATGCAAAGTGCTAAATGTCTTGAAGATACTAGAGAAATGAGGCCTCTCCAAGGTTGGCAACCTTTCCATGGATGCAACTAAAACAGATTGATGTTGAGTAGAGACATATTGCAACACACAGTTCCCTGCTCCCAATGCTCTGAGCACATTCATCCCACAGAGTGAAGTGATTCAGAGGCCTACACCTGGGCACAGCAAATTGCAAGGACCTTGTGATACATCACAGGACAGTGAAACTGGCTGCAGTTTCCCATTCAGATTCAAATTGGTTCAGGAATGTCAGGATCTGCCCCTCCCCAACTGGGAACAGCAGCACCTCATTCACCATGTCATGGTTAGCAGCTCTTCCAATATATCCAGTCAACTCCCTGTGGCAGTAATTTAAGCACACCAGAAACAAAACATTGTACCAGCTTCATTTCAGAGACAAACGTGAAACTGGCACCGAGATGGGACTTGTACCAGTTGGAGACACACACCTTTAATCCCAGGACTGGAGAGGCAGAGGAAGGTGCATCTCTGTGAGATTGAGGCCACCCTGGTCTACAGAGTTACTTCTAGGGAAGAGACTCTGTAAGGATGGAAAAATTTATCCTAACTCTCCACTGACCACAGGAGTAGGCAAAAGGTCACATTCTTAACTGTTTATGACAGGGCTGTTTAAGACATCACCTGTGAGCGAGTGAATACAGGAAATGAGCCTTGTCACCCCACCCACTTCCTGGGTTAAGCACGGTCTTGGATAGTTCAAATTGATCGGTCTGCACTGGATGCTATGAGATTATTGGTTTAGGATGCGTGGGCTTTGTTGTAACCCTATAAAAGCTGTCTCAATTGTGTACCCAAGATTCCCCCAGTCCTCTACTGCCTCATGGAATATGGCTGCAGGCCCCAATGCTCTTGAAATATAAGAAACCTCGTGATTTTTCATCAAGACCGCTTCTCATGAGTGATTTGTCAGGGGCTGAGTTGGGGCATGGGTGTATATGTGCTCTGTGGATCTTTCAGCTCCAAAGCTACTGAGAAACCCTGGCTCATAAAACAAAAAAACAAACAAGCAAACAAAAAAACAAAAAACAAAAACAAACAAAACAAAACAAAACAAAAACCATACAAACAAAAATATGCCCTAAAATATTCATAATGACAGGTTACCTGAAGGGCCTGATTGGATATTGAGGCCTGAGTGACAAAGGTTACACAGTCCTTAATGACACAGTACAATGATTCCTGACACTGTCTTCCACCCCAGACAAATATATTTTCTAGTTCAGCAGAGATATGCATTTATATAGCACTTGTTCCAGACTCCAAAATCAAACCCTGGTATCTTCCTGTACTCTTTTCTTCCTTCTGGATACAATGTGGCTAGCTAGCTTGCACAGGACAGTAAACAATGTTATTGAAGTGATTATTCCCTGTCCCAAATTAAGAGGATTCCAGGACACAACAGGAGATATTTATTCTGTAGTTTCACACTGAAATCACATGAACTAAAGGTACTTGTTGCCTGGTTCTCACTTGGACTTCAGACTCACAAGGTAGAAATACAAAAACCAGATCTCAAAGAAGAAAATCCGTGTTTATACAATCAGAAGGCTGGGTGAAGGCTGCATTGCTTTAGAAATATGAACCCAGTCCTGTTCAAGTAGAGAACACTGAATAATGCAGATGTTTTCTCATCTGCCCACTGAGGAAGCTGTGCTGGTTCACCATAGTTCTCATAGAGGCTTTCTTCCCAGCCCCATTCTCTACAAGTATTCAACTAACCATGGAGACAACAATTTTTATTGTTATTAATTTCTCAAGAAGTTGTGCAGAATTTCAGGAATAAATTCCCAATGCAATGGACCTATCATCCAGTCTTCTGGCAGGAGAAAGATTTATCGTCTTGTTTGTGCTATGGTTCCTGCATTTTTCTAATGTTTGTCCAAAGGGCCTGTGACAACCAGGTACCATGACTTCTCCTAACCTAAGCAAGAAGCCACAGATTAAATATCTTCTTTTGGTGTTCTAAAATCTCTCTTTAGTTTTTAATATTCTTGAGCACATTTTCAATCTGTTAAGTAAGAGAAGCATTCCAGTCTGCATTGTATAATCATCTCTGAAAGCTCTTCATATTGTGTGGAGGACGAAGGAGAATGTGAACCTGTGCACTGCAGGAAAAGAGCTGGGTCATCATTGCAGACAAGAAAGTGACATTAAAGTTCCTTATGGGCCAGGTGGGGGTGCCCCATGCCTTTGATCCCAGCACTCAGGAGGTAGAGACAGGCAGATCTCTGTGACTTCAAGGCCAGCCAGGTTTAGAGACCAAGGACCAGGACACTGTGGAAAACTGTGTATAAAAACCAAAAATAAATAAATAATTCAATTAAAGAGAAAATCTACTGAAAACAACAACAGTAATTACAATAATTATAATAATTGGGATGCAATATTCCAGCCTGGTCTATAGAGATAATTAAAGGACAGCAGGTTTCTCAAAGGGAAACCTGTCTCAGAACATGAAAAATAAATAAATAAATAAATAGAATAGAATAGAATAGCGTCTCTGCGGATCTGAAGATCTCTAAAAGTGTAGGTCTGCAGTAGAAGCCAGTGTCAGTGACCCCTGTGCTTTGACTTTAAGAACACTCTAACCCTGGAGGAAGTGCTCTTGTCACTGAAGCTTCACTAGCCAATCAGGGGCATCAAGGCCACCCTCCAAGTCTCAGGGTTTGCAGGACACTCCCTGGAGACATGCTACAGGCTTGGTTTTATAGCAGAACAGGCACCATTGGACTGACTTCTGTGTTGATTGTTGCTGTGAAGAATTCTGAGCATGGAAGAGTGCAGAAGCCACAGCATTGTGAATGAGAGGATGTTACCTGAAAATAGGGAGGTCATAGTAGACAGTTTGGCAGGGCCTCCTGCAAGCTTGTTGGGAACCTGTCACCATATTCTGTGAGGTCACATGTGGTCCTAGCAACACCCCAGTTCTGGATGTTGACCTATGAATAGTTCAGTCTATGGTCTGCACTTGTGGAAAGCATTTCAATCAGGAGTCTTTGTGTAGAAAAGTCTTTGTACTCAACACCAACTTACTTTTTGTAGTGTCTGCACTATCATCGCTTCCATGAATTGAGTAAAGGCCTAGAGATTGAAATTAAAAAAAAAAAAGACAGTGTGTCATTCATTCAATGGCAATGTTGGAATACCAAATGCCAGATGAAGTTTATTGAGGGGAAAGAATGGTCTTAAATACTGACTTAAATCATAGTGGAAAAATTACAGGAATTTTAGGTTTAGCTCCTCCGTAATAGGTGTGTATTGTCACTAGGTGCGTGTCAGGAGGTGTGTGTCATCAAAAAATGGTAAGAGTACCAAAAAAGCCTTGGGGCAAGGAGTTCCTGCCAACAGCTTCAGGCTAGCTCAAGGCACCTCAGGGGTCCATGCAGGGCCCTACAGGTCCTCCCCTTTTTTCAAATGTAAACTAACACCTGCCTTAGGTGGCAGAGGACATCAGCATAATTCCTTTCCCTGAAAGACCCCTGCCAATCATATTGTATTAGCTTAGCTTAGCTGCTGCAGCACCATTATGAAGGAACCCTTGTGCACGTAGCCCCGGGTTCAGGACAGGGTCAGCAAGCCAGGGCTGCCAAACAGGATATCTGTGCCAGCCAGGAACGGAAAGTACCTGAAAAACACCCTGTGTACCCTAGATAGAGCCATTCATCTGGTTGCTATTCATCTGGTTGTTATTCATCTGTTTGCTATTCACCTGGTTACTATGTACTAAGGGAACTTGTCCTCAGAATAACCCTGGCCTCATTTGAATTGACCAATGGCATCCCTGTAACCATGCATCTCGCTTCTATACCTGCGCTTTTGCTCCCCTGTCTCTATAAAAATCCTTTTCCCCAGCCTGTCGGCGCGCAAGTCTTCAAGGAGATCTTGTCGCCCCAGGTACCTGTGTATCTGAATAAAGCCTCTTGCTGATTGCATCCACACAAGTTCTCTCGACTGATCCTTGGGCACGGGGTCTCTCCCAAGGGAAGACACTCCTTGAGGGTCTTTCATTTGGGGGCTCCTCCGAGATAGGAGACCCTCACCCAGGGACCACTGACCCACCATCGGGAGTTAAGCTGGCCAGCACTTCGTTCGTGTTCATTGTTCATTTGTTCGTCTATGGCACTGCGAATCTGAATTCTGTACGATTCAGCTGAGTCGGTCAGTATTCTGGCGGAATAGAGAAGGAGTTGACGAACTCGGACTTCTCTCCTGCAGCCCTGCAAGACGTTCCAGGGGTATCTGGGGCCCAACTTTTTGGGACTCATCTATATGAACCCACTACCAGAGTGGGACTCGTTGGGGCACAGCCCTCTTCCGAGGGGCATATGGTTCTTCTGGGAGGCGAGGGATCCGGACCCTCTTCAGAGTCTCCGTCTGTATTTTTGCTTTCGGTTTTATGCCGGAGCCGCGCTGCGCATTTGTTTTGTGTTTGTCTCTGTCTCTTGTTTGGTGGCATTATCTTTGACACCCTCCTCTCTGAAGGGATGGGACAGTCTATAACAACCCCTTTAAGTCTCACTCTCCAGCACTGGGGCGACGTCCAAGACACAGCCAACAACCAGTCATTGGATGTCCGAAAGAAGAAATGGATTACTCTCTGCTAGTCCAAGTGGCCAACCTTTAATGTTGCCTGGCCGCAAGACGGGACATTTAACCTTGATACTATTTCACAGGTGAAAGCCAGAGTGATGGATCCAGGGCCACATGGCCACCCGGACCAGGTTGCCTACATCGTCACCTGGGAAGCCTTGGCTTCTGACCCTCCACCTTGGGTTAAGCCTTTCACAACCCCCGCACGTCCTTCCCTGACTCCTACCGCTCCTTCCTTACCTCCCCCTCCTCTTACCACCCCGACCACATCCTCCCTTTATCCCACCCTCACAAAGAGTACAGTGACAGGGAAACCTTTGGGAAGCTCTAAGGCAGACAAGGAGAAGTCCAAAAGAGCACCCACTGAGGTGTTACCGCCCAATCCTGACTCTCCTCTTATTGACTTACTCTCTGATGAACCTCCCCCATACCAGGGTCCGGGACCTGAACAACAAGGAGAAGCTGCGGCTGCAGTTTGTGGGCCTCCCGAGCGACCCCCGACCCCGGAAGCGCCTGCCCCTTCGCCGATGGCTGGGCGACTGAGAGGTCGGCGGGAGCCCCCGCCAGATTCCACTTCTCACGCTCTCCCACTCCGGACAGGGCCGAATGGCCAACCTCAGTATTGGCCCTTTTCGGCCTCTGACCTCTATAATTGGAAAAATAATAACCCTTCCTTTTCCAAAGACCCCACCACCCTAACCTCTTTGATCGAGTCCATTCTAGTTACTCATCAACCCACCTGGGATGATTGCCAGAAGTTGCTGCAGGCCCTGCTGACCTCTGAAGAGAAACAGCGGGTCTTCCTCGAGGCTCAGAAAGACGTTCCCGGTGAAAATGGCCGCCCCACGCTATTGCCTAATGAAATTGATGCTGTCTTCCCCTTGGAACGCCCTGGTTGGGATTTCACTACGGTTGAAGGTAGGAACCACCTGCGCCTCTATCACCAGTTGCTCATAGCGGGTCTCCACGGGGCAGCACGCCACCCCACCAATTTGGCCCAGGTAAAGCAAGTCATACAGGGCTCGGAGGAAACTCCGTCAGCATTTTTAGAAAGACTTAAAGAAGCCTATCGTATGTATACTCCCTATGATCCAGAGGATCCAGGACAGGCTACCAATGTCTCTATGTCTTTTATTTGGCAATCAGCTCCTGATATCAGAAAAAAATTAGAGAGGCTTGATAACCTCAAGGAAAGCTCCCTACAGGATTTATTAAAAGAAGCAGAATGCATCTTTAATAAGAGAGAGACAATTGAGGAAAGAGAGGAACGGCTGTGTAAGGAGTCAGAACAGAGAGAGGAGAGATTTAGAAAGGGAGCTGAGGAGAGAGAGAATGCTAGGGAACGGAAACGGAACAATGAATTTAGCAAACTGCTGGCCACCGTCGTTTCAGGTCAGGATAGAAAAGGACTTAAGACAGGGGGAGACTGGAAGGGACCCCGAGTTGAGAAGGACCAATGTGTCTATTGCAAGGAATGGGGACACTGGGTAAAGGACTGTCCAAAGCGACCCAGGGGGCCGAAGAAGCCAGGCCCCCGACCTCCCTTCTGACCCTGGAGGATTAGGACAGTCGGGGCCAGCAGCCCCCCCCCTGAGCCCAGGATAACTCTCAATGTTGGGGGGCAACCAGTCACCTTCCTAGTAGATACCGGAGCCCAGCACTCAGTCCTAACCCATACCTCGGGACCACTCAGTGACCGATCGGCCTGGGTCCAAGGAGCTACAGGTGGTAAGAGATACCGATGGACGACGGATCGAAAAGTACAGCTGGCTACGGGTAAGGTGACACATTCTTTTCTGCATGTCCCGGATTGCCCTTATCCACTATTAGGAAGAGACCTCCTCACTAAATTAAAGGCTCAAATTCACTTTGAAGATAGAGGGGCTAACATAATGGGCCCCAAAGGGCCCCCCTCCAGATTCTCACACTGCATCTGGAAGATGAATATAGACTTTATGAAACTCAAAGACCCCAGGGACCTGACATGACTCCTTGGCTTGATAAATTCCCACTGGCATGGGCCGAGACTGGGGGAATGTGATTAGCACTGCGACAGCCTCCGCTCATAATACAACTAAAGGCTACAGCTGCCCCCGTCTCCATTAAGCAATACCCCATGTCTTATGAGGCGTATCAGGGAATAAAACCTCATATAAGGAGGCTGCTGGACCAGGGCATCCTCACCTCCTGTCGCTCAACCTGGAATACTCCCCTACTGCCGGTAAAGAAACCTGGTACTGGGGATTATCGGCCAGTGCAGGATTTAAGAGAGGTCAACAAGAGGGTAGAAGACATATACCCTACGGTCCCCAACCCTTATAATCTACTGAGCACACTGCCACCTTCCCACACTTGGTACTCTGTATTTGATTTAAAGGATGCTTTCTTCTGCCTACAGCTGCATGCCTTTGAATGGAAGGAACCAGATCTTGGGCTCTCAGGCCAATTAACTTGGACCAGGCTTCCCCAAGGGTTCAAGAACAGCCCAACCCTCTTTGACAAGGCTTTGCATCAAGATCTGGCAGATTTCAGGGTGCAGCATCCTGCCCTGTTACTGCTCCAATATGTCTAATGCTGGAGCAGCATCAGAAGAGGAGTGCAGGGAGGGCACAGAAGCCCTCTTGCAGACACTAGGACAATTAGAATATCAGGCATCAACAAAGAAGGCCCAAATATGCCAAAAAGAGGTCATCTACCTAGGCTATCAATTAAGGGATGGACAGAGATGGCTGACTGAGGCACGTAAACAGACTATTACTGACATCCCTGCCCCTAAAAATCCCCGCCAGCTGTGGGAGTTTCTGGGGACTGCAGGGTTCTGCCGCCTCTGGATTCCAGGGTTTGCGGAGATGGCTGCACCCCTATACCCTCTCACCAAAAAAGGGACTCTGTTTAATTGGGGAGAGGAACAACAGAAGGCATTCCAGGATATTAAAAAGGCCTTGCTGGCCTCCCCAGCGTTGGGCCTCCCTGATACCACCAAACCCTTCGAATTGTTTGTGGACAAATGGCAGGGCTATGCTAAAGGAGTACTCACACTCAGAAACTGGGCCCCTGGAAGCGTCCAATAGCTTACTTATCCAAGAAACTTGATCCAGTAGCGTCGGGCTGGCCACCCTGCTTGCGAATGATAGAAGCCATTGCAGTCCTTGTCAAGGATGCCGGCAAATTAACTCTGGGTCAGCCTTTAACTATCCTAGCACCCCATGCAGTAGAAGCCTTGATTAGACAACCTCCAGACTGCTGGCTCTCCAATGCCCGCATGACTCATTACCAGGCCATGCTCCTGGATGCGGACCGAGTCCAATTCAGTCCAGTGGTTGCACTTAACCCCGCCACTCTGCTCCCCCTGCTGGGAAAGCCAGAACTGCATGACTGTCTCCAGATCCTTGCAGAAATGCACGGGACCAGACCGGACCTGAGGGATCAACCCCTCCGAGATGTAGACTACACCTGGTACACGGATGGCAGCAGCATCCTGGTGAACGGGGAGCAGAAGGCGGGAGCAGCCATGACCACAGAGACGGAGGTAGTCTGGGCAAAAGCCCTTCCGGCAGGCACCTCAGCCCAGAGAGCTGAGCTCATCGCACTAACCCAGGCCCTTCAGATGGCAGAAGGTAAGAGACTGAACGTCTATACAGATAGCCGATACACCTTTGCCACTGCCCATATACATGGGGAAATTTACCGGAGGCGAGGACTATTAACTTCAGAAGGAAAAGAAATTAAAAACAAGGCTGAGATCCTGGCACTGCTAAAAGCCTTGTTTCTGCCTCAGAAATTGAGCATTATGCATTGCCCTGGCCATCAAAGAGGCAATAGCCCGGAGGCAAAAGGGAACCGACTAGCAGACACAGCTGCAAGGGAGGCTGCCCTAAACTCCCTCAGCACCACCCGAGCCCTTCCTTTGACGTGCCCAGGGGAGAATCAGGAACTCAGACGCTCCCTGTCATATAGCCAAGAGGGCATAAGTCTCCTAAATAAAATGGGGGCCACTTATGACCCCAAAAAGGGACATTGGATTTTCAAAGGAACAATCGTTAGACCCATGAGACAAACCTACGAATTGATAGACTGTTTACATAAACTAACCCATCTGAGCCCCAAAAAGACGAAGACTCTCCTAGAATGCCAGGAGATGGGACAATACCTCCTAAATAGAGACGGGGCCATACAAAAAGTAACTGATGAATGCAAAGACTGCGCCCAGGTAAATGCAGGCAGGACTAAGCTCGAACCAGGGATCTGAGTTCGAGGACACCATCCCGGTACCCATTGGGAAATCGATTTCACAGAGTTAAAGCCTGGATTATATGGATACAGATACCTACTGGTGTTCATAGACACCTTCTCTGGATGGGTAGAAGCTTTCCCCACAAAACATGAAATGGCAAAGACTGTGACCAAGAAACTCTTGCAAGAAATCTTCCCCAGGTATGGGATGCCCCAGATCCTGGGTACTGACAATGGGCCCACCTTCGTCTCCCAGGTAAGTCAGTTGGTGGCTAAGCTTTTGGGCATTGATTGGAAATTACATTGTGCATACAGACACCAAAGTTCAGGACAGGTAGAGTGCATGAATAGAACAATTAAGGAGACTTTGTCTAAATTAACGCTTGCAACTGTCTCTAGAGACTGGGTGCTCCTCCTGCCTTTAGCCTTATACAGGGCCCGAAACACACCGGGCCCATATGGACTCACCCCATTTGAAATATTATATGGGGCCCCGCCCCCATTTATGAATTTCTTGGATTCCAACATTGCTGATTTTGCTAATAGTCATTCTCTGGAAGCTCATTTGCAGGCATTACAGATTGTCCAGAGAGAAGTCTGGAAACCACTTGCAGCAGCCTATCGGGAGCAGCTAGATAAGCCGGTGGTACCACACTCCTACCAGATAGGAGACACTGTATGGGTACGCAGACACCAGACTAAGAACCTGGAACCCCGGTGGAAAGGACCATACACTGTCCTCTTGACTACCCTGACGGCACTAAAGGTTGACGGCATCGCAGCCTGAATCCACACTTCCCACGTCAAGGCCGACCACACCACGGGAGAGAAGAAACTGACCACGACCTCACCATGGAGAATTCAGCGCACCCAAAACCCGCTAAAGCTAAGATTTACAAGTGGGGCCCCTTAACCATTTTATGGGCCTTGTTGGGACTAGGAATTGCGATGCAGGAAGGAAGCCCTCACCAAGTGTACTCTTTGACATGGCAAGTTTGGTCCCAGAGCTGGCAGGTTGTTTGGGAAATTCAGGGCAACCATGTGCTTAACACCTGGTGGCCTACATTCACCCCCTACTTTTGCCAACTGGCTGCCGGCCTGGACACTTGGGTTATCCCAACTATGGGTCCCCATAACTTACAATCATCATACATGGGAGCCAGACCCCAACAGATGACGGCCCATGGATGCAGCAGCCCCACCGCTAGATGCACATTAGCCCAATTCGGTTTTTATATTTGCCCCCGAGATAATAGAGATCGAGCCACAGCCTACCGATGTGGGGGATATGAGGCATACTTTTGCTATGAATGGGGCTGTGAGACCACTGGGGACGCCTACTGGTGGCCCCTCCTCTTCCTGGGATTTGATCACAGTCAAACGAAAATATACTCTACCTGACTCTGATGGACACACTTGTTATTACCAGAGAGGAACTGATGGAAATGCCAATTGGAAGAAACCACTGTCATTACCTCTCAGGATCGCATTCACAAGGCCAGGACGGCAGGCCACTGGATGGCAACAGGGGTACACTTGGGGTCTCAGATGGTATCTCCCAGGGACAGACAAAGGTGTCACTTTCAAAATTAAACTTAAAGTGAACACAGCAACCCATTCCATCGGACCCAATATGGTCATAGCAGACCAAAAACCACCCTCCCAGCCGGCCCCAGTTGTGCCCCCCTTATTACCCCCTGTTGCCCCAACAGCCTCCTTAGCCAGCAATAGCATCCCTAGTGTGCATACCCCTACTACCACTACCTTGGCTCCCCGCCAACCTGGGACTTGGGATAGACTACTCAACTTGATACAAGGAGACTATCTGGCTCTCAACCTCACAGATCCGACAGGACACAAGATTGCTGGCTATGTCTGTTGTCAAGACCTCCCTATTATGAAGGGATGGCCATTCTAGGTAATTACACCAACCACTCCACCACACCCACCAGCTGCATTTCCACCCCCCCAACACAAGCTGACCCTATCTGAAGCATCTGGGCAGGGACTCTGTATAGGGACTGTTCCCAAAACCCACCAGGCCTTATGTAAAACAACCCAACATATGTCCACAGGAGCCTATTACTTAGCAGCCCCCGATGGGACTTACTGGGCATGTAGCACCGGCCTGACCCTATGTGTGTCTGTTCAAGTACTGAATACAATGATTATTGTATTCTGGTTGAATTATGGCCCAAAATAACATACCATGATCCAGAACACATTTACAGTCATTTTGAAGGGAAACCCCGATTTAAGAGAGAACCAGTATCTCTAACTCTGGCCTTGTTACTGGGAGGTATCACCATGGGGGGAATAGCGGCAGGAGTGGGTACAGGCACTGCTGCTCTTATAGAAACCGGCCAATTTAAACAACTGCAGGCTGCCATGCACACTAACATCAAGGCACTGGAAGAATCGGTTAACCTCCCTCTCAGAGGTGGTCCTACAAAACAGGAGAGGATTAGATATGATATTTTTACGAGAGGGAGGATTATGCGGGGCACTCAAGGGGGAATGCTGTTTCTACGCAGATCACACCGGGTTAGTAAGAGACAACATGGCAAAACTTAGGGAAAGATTAAAACAAAGACAAAAGCTATTCGAATCTCAGCAAGGATGGTTTGAAGGATGGGTCAATAGGTCCCCCTGGTTCACCACCCTATTGTCCTCTTTGATGGGTCCCTTGATCATCCTACTCCTAATCCTCCTGTTTGGACCTTGCATCCTCAACCGCTTGGTCCAATTCATGAAGGATAGACTCTCTGTCATCCAGGCTCTGGTTCTCACCCAACAGTATCAGCGATTAAAACAAATAGACCAATCCGACCCTGACTTCATAGAACTAACATAGACCACATGAATGGAAGATTCCATTCAAAGCCAGAAGAGAAATGGGGGAATGAAAGACCCCCGCCAATCATATTGTATTAGCTTAGCTTAGCTGCTGCAGCACCATTATGAAGGAACATTTGTGCACATAGCCCCGGGTTCAGGACAGGGTCAGCAAGCTAGGGCTGCCAAACAGGATATCTGTGCCAGCCAGGAACAGAAAGTACCTGAAAAACACCCTGTGTACCCTAGATAGAGCCATTCATCTGGTTGCTATTCATCTGGTTGTTATTCATCTGGTTGCTATTCATCTGGTTGCTATTCACCTGGTTACTATGTACTAAGGGAACTTGTCCTCAGAATAACCCTGGCCTCATTTGAATTGACCAATGGCATCCCTGTAACCATGCATCTCGCTTCTGTACCTGCGCATTTGCTCCCCTGTCTCTATAAAAATCCCTTTCCCCAGCCTGTCAGCGCGCAAGTCTTCAAGGAGATCTTGTCACCCCAGATACCTGTGTATCCTAATAAAGCCTCTTGCTGATTGCATCCGCACGAGTGGTCTCGACTGATACTTGAGCACGGGGTCTCTCCCGAGGGAAGACACTCCTGGAGGGCCTTTCATCCCATCATTGGAGAGGTCACCCAGGCCCGTAACCTACCTGTCTTTGTTGGATATTTGCCCCCTCTGCCTTACCCATTACTGGGGAATAGTTTGTCAGACACAAGTGGGCAGAGGCATTTTCTCTTGAGCCAAAGACAGTATCTGTGTTGTTTGAAAGTTGTCGTGGGCCTCTCTAATGCTGTGGCAAAGTAGCACCAAGTGCAAGGGCTACAAACCCCAATGATCTGCTCACATGTTGAAGTCTTGTAAAAGGCCTTCTGCATTGGCAAGTGGCACTCAGGTTTCATAGATGTTAATGATCTGCATGGGTAAAGCATGTGTATAACTTAAAAACTGATCACTCCAGTATTTCTGGAGAAAAATGATGCATTAACAGAGATATGTGTAAAAGACAGAGAACAAGAAGCCATATGAGCTCCTCACAAAAATTCAAGTATTCCTACAAGAGGTTAGTTTGTAAATTTAGTTTAAAAATGCCAATTTGTACTAGATAATAAGTGTGATTTCGGTGGCTAAGGCTTAACCCAAATCACCTGATAGTTGATCAGTGCTTGCAGTATTTACAGATTGGGAGAGGGCTATGGTAGAAACTGTTGCTTCAGTGGTGAAGGCAGCACTAGCAGTCATGATCATAAAATCTCCTTTCCTCTCTGCTGCACACCTGGGTACATGGCCCACGACAGCTTTTATAGTTGGCAGACCTGCTGAGAAAAATGAAACTTTCTCCAAAATTAGTAGCATTAGTTACAAAAAAGAACGGAACCAGAGTACAATGCCTGAGATAAAGGTGAAATTCTTGTCCTTTGGATCAAAGTGTAAATTTATAGCCACTGGATCCAAATTATAATTAATAGTCAGGAAAAAATGCCACATATGGCTACTCAGACCCACAGGCATCAGGATGGGTAGATTCTTGAAGACCCATCAGACCTTCGTTCTGGCTGTTACAATCACTGTCCCTCCACATATGGCGAATCAGCCACTCAGGCACCCAAACAGGGTTATCTGCATCTTGTGGAAAGACACAAACTGACCTTCAGGCCCAAACTAGAACTGGGTTGGGGCCGCACAGTTTTCCAGTAGGGACAGTTTTCCACATAACTAAACCATAGTCAGATGACTAAGGGCGCCAATGACTGTTGGCTGCAGATCGAGCAGCACCATCAATAGTTAAAAATTTTTAAATATAAAGGACAAGAGAAAGGTGACTATGAGAAGACCCTGTAAACTCCACCTTTTTTGTTTTATGAAGTAGGCTTTAATTGTGCAAAGAGCACCTTCCACCATGTCCTGACCCTGAGGATATTAGGGGATACTCATCTTATGTGGGATAAAAAAAAAATTTGCAAAAAGAGTTAAAACTCTGACTAGTATAAGCAAGGCCATTATCAGTTTTTAATTGTCTGGGCATTCCCATATAAGCAAAGGCTTATAAACAATGGCTTTTAACTTCCTTAAGCCTTTCTCCAGTATGAGCAGAGGCAAATATGAGATGAGAATGTGTATCCACAGATACATGAACAAATTGTAGTCGACCAAAGGAAGGAACATGGGTAACATCCATCTGCCAGATATCATTAGGTGTGACATCACGGGGGTTAACTTCAAGGTGTGGAAAAGGTAAGAACTCTGCACATAGGGGACAATTCTTAACTATATCAATAGCTTGTTATCTAGCAATTTTAAAATGGAACTTAAGTGACCCTGCATTAATTGGAAGGTTGTATGAGCTGTGCAGTCTGCTTCAAAACCAGACTCTCTCATCATCATGATGGCATTATCTGTTTTAATATTAAAATTAGCAATGGCATTTCCTTCACTTAAAGGGTGGGCTAAATCAGAATTTGCTTGGAGATGTCCTACAGAAATTGGAGGAGAGCGCCTCCATAGTAGGCTTTGTATGTCTAGTAAGTGTTCTTGTACATGAGAGACTGGAGCTATATAAGCAGAAGTTTCTAAGGGAGCCAATATATGATACACATATTTACTGTCTGTGTATAAGTTAAATGGCTGATTAGAAAAATGTTGAAGGGCTAATAGTACTGCAGATAGTTCCACAAATTGTGCAGACTTCACTTTAAGTATAGAGCGTTTGATAATGGGAAAAGAAATAGCTATTGCACAACCATTTGAAAAGCCATCTGTAAATAGATTGTGGGTCCTCTTCAGAGGATTTTGGGAAATAACCTTGAGAAAACACACAGGGTGATTTTTTTTTTAATGAGCTAACTTACTGGAAGGAAAATAACTATCAAAGTGGCAGGGTGAGGAACACAAGCAATGTGCCCAATCCTCATCAAACTGTTGAAGCCATTTTATTTGTTGTTGGGTATAGGGACTAACAATTACATCCAGCATCATGCCAAAAACTTGAAGGTTCATTTTGTATGCCTTTTGAATAATAGAAAGCTTTGCCTGGGGATAAGATTTAACTGCCTTTCTTGGGGATGAATGTTCATGCACTCACATTATAGGACCAGTTTGCCAAAATACCACAGTAGGGGAATATGCTGAAGCAAAAACTAATAACATCAAGTTCTTAGAATAGTCAATATAATTTAAACGTGCAGATTGGAGGCGTTTTTGCACAAGCTGTATGCATTTCCACACAGCATGTGTTAAGGTGTGTGGAGAAGTGGGATAAGAATCCCCTTGTAAAATATCAAATAATGGTCTAAGATGCCCAGTGGTTAGGGTTACACTAGATCGAACCCAATTTATGTCTCCCAATAATTTTTGAAAATCATTAAAGGTGGTCAGTTTATCCAGCCTTAAAGTAGTCTTTAACAATTGATGACCAGCATTGATAGAAAATTCTTGTTGCACCTTTTCTGGGGCTATTCTTAAGCCAGCTACTTGAAGATGATGTTGCAATTCCCCAAAATCCTCATTCATTTCCTTAGAATCTGGGTCGCCTAAAATAATATCATCCATATAATGTAAAATATAGAGGGATTGAAATTTCTCTCTAATGGGGGCAATGGCCAATGATACATAAATTTGACAAATAGTGGGACTCTTGGCCATTCCTTGAGGCAACACCACCCATAGATAACTCTTATAGGGCTCTTTAAAATTAAGAGAAGAAAATTTCACAGCCCAGTGTGATCTCCGGCTATTATGATAATTAAATTATTAGATACAACAGACTGAGGGTCACCTTGTATGAATTTACCCAGTCCTTTTCATTGTACATAACATTGGTTAGCCAGCATATTTTTAACAGGCTCAGTTGTAAGGACCACTCCCATGGCCTGAAGCACATCTCTCCCCCAAAGATTAACAGGGATATGACTTAACACAAAAGCCTGAAAAAGACCTGTATGTCCTTCATTATCTGACCATTTAAGAAACTGAGTACTACATTCTGGAGCCACAACCATGTCCTTGTTGTCCACACCAACAGCATGTCTTTGGCCTGGCTCCTCCATTGTCCCCACCTCTTTTAATAACTGAAGCTATAATCTGGACTATAATGTGATGACAATCTATGTACCGACATATAAGTATATAATCATTAAGACCGTTGGCCTTATGGAGATGTAAAGCCTCTTTACAATACTTGTTTGCATTTTCAAATGCCAATTGTTTAACTATGGGCATGGCATTTCCATCATCACCAAAAATGTGGCCTGGCAGCTGTAGGAGGCAGTCTGCAAAATCTGAATAGGGCTCAGACAGTCCCTGCAATACCTTAGATAGTTTATCTCCTGCAGCCTTAATAGGCAGGGCTTTCCAAGCTCTAGTAGCAGCAACAGCATTTTGTGCATGGACTGCTGGGTCAAAAAGAATTTGAGCTACAAGTGTAGAATATTGCCTAGTGCCTGCGAGCATATCTAAATACCTAGCAGGAAATCCAGCAATAGCATTACTTTGTATGGTTTCCTTGCAAAATTCTTGAAATTTGTCTTTCCATAGCAAATAGTCACCCCTACTCAGCAAGGCTCTACAGTGCTGCATCCAATCAATACAATTTAATCCTGCGAAAGACTCAAAAATTGTCTGAGTAAAAGGAGCATGGGGCCTATAAGCAGTGACAGCCTCTTTAAGCTGTTTTATATTCTTAAAATTTAATGGGCTGTGCTCCCTCACTCTGTTATCCTGCGGATCCACTGTCTCAATCACTGGAAACACTTGTCTTTCCTATTCTAACACTTCTACCTTGGTTATTAAATCTTTGGCCTCTTCATCTAACCCTCGAGGTGCAGAGGCCCTACAAAAGGAAGCAGAATCACAAAAGTGGTTGTGCCTTGGGAGTTGAAATATGGGCTCGCCAGCTTCATTTTCTGATTCCAAAGTATCCAGTTCATCAGTTACAGCATGACTATCATATCCTAGTTGGGATCCCTCTTGTCCCCTGATAGATATTGTAATTCCTCAAAAGTCCTATTCATCTCTCCCATTTTTCTTTTTAATTGTGGCAATGAATTCTTTAGCTGTCTTTATTTAATCCTATTGCCCTATCTTTTCAATAGGGCCACTAATAGTCCACTGAGACTTTCTTTAGGGTCACAGGAACCCATCCTTCATACACCCTCATTCACTTAATTTTGCTGGCCGGCCTCCGAGGGTGATTTCTTAGGTTATCCTTTCTTTCCAAATCTTGGTGGGCAAGATCCACTGGTATTGCTTGTGCCCTGATTTGTTCCACAAATCAGGTGATGGCCTAGAGATTGAAATAAAGACAAGACAGGGGGTCATTCATTCAATGGCAATGCCGAATGCAGTTTATTGAGGGGAAAGAATGGTCTTAAATACCAACTTACAGCAAAATGGAAAATTACAGGAATTTTAGGCTGAGCTCCTCCCTACGAGATGTGTGTCCTGAGGTGTGTTATAAAAATGGGAAGAGTTCCAAAACAGCCTTGGGGAAAGGAGTTCCAGCCAACAGCTTCAGGCTTCAAATTTCCGTTGTTAGGCATTGTTAGAGTATGTGGCCCTCAGCTTCCGAGACAGCCCAATAAATCCACTTTCAACAATCACAGTTTTCCTCTACAGAAAATTATGTCTGCCAGAAAGAAAACTTGAGACCAGGTGACATGTTTGTGCATCACAGGGTTGCTTTTGTGTTTTGTGGGAACATTCACTGGTAAACTGTAAGTTTGGCTTCTGGAAATTATGAAAATCTCATTCAACATTCAGGTTTTCTTACATGATTTACTCAAAGTATAGAAACCGCTAAAAAGAGGTGATGGGGATCTTCCTTCAGCAATACGTGACCAGAGTGCTATTAACACTCAGTCAGCCTGGCCTAGAACTCATAGTGATCTGTCTGGCACTACCTCCCAAGTGCTTGGATTACAGTTTTGCAGCACCACAGACCAGTATGGATACTGATATCACAGCTATCTCACTCTCCTCAGGGAACATATATACAGGTAGGCTCAGAGCACAAGGGCCATTGGCCCTGGGCAGCACAAGTCACATGGTCCCTCACAATCCCAGCAGCAATTACAGCTAGGCAGAGCTGCTCTTCCTGCACAGAATCCCAGACACTGAACATGCTGTGTGGCAGTGGTTTACATGGGAGCTCCTACAAGAGAGCCTGCAATTTCTTTTCATGAAAACATCTGTCCATTATCACCAAGAAATTCCCAGTCAGGCATTTTGCAAATCATCTAAAATTGATTACAGTTTCCACAATGCTAATTTCCACCGATGGAAAGCACGAAATTGCTCATGTTCCTTCTGTCTCCCACTTCTTTCTGCACAGTGTTTACAGCAAAATCAAAGTTCTTAAATGAACTCAATTCTTTCATATTCCTCTCTTTAATTGCAGTCCCCAATACCAGCCACAGTGTTTGGTAAACAGTCAATAAATGATCTGTATTTGCTTCTCAATGAACACCCAAAGCCTCATGCTGAAGGATGCAGTAGTTTCTTCCCAGCACAGGATAGTACAGGCACAATAAAATGTGATCCACGCAATTTTCATACCTAACCCTGTATGTCATGCCCCAGCTAAATATAACCTTCCAAAATTTTGATCACACAAATCAAGTCTGTCTTCATTCATGTGACATGCATTAATACACCCTGAGGATTAAAAAAAAAAATCACTGAATATTAATTAGTTAAGATTTTTTTTATTGCTGTGTATAAACACAAAAAAATTTCACAAGTCTTGTTGTTTTTTAAGAAAGAGTTTCTCTGTGGCTTTGGAGTCTGTCCTGGAACTAGTCTCATATACTAGTCTCGTCTCGAACTCACAGAGATCTGCTTGCTTCTGCCTCCTGAGTAATCCTCTCCCAGTCAGGGAATCCAACCCCGGTCTAACTAATGACAGGCAGGAATGAGATATTCACCACTATTCTATGCATGAGAGATCTTATACAGAAGACACTTAATTGGAGTGACTCACAGTTTCAGAGGTCCAGTCCATTGTCATCATAAGAGAAAAAATGATTTGAAGAAGAATGTCATGCTGGTTTGATCTTGATACACAGGCCACAGTATGTCATCTTACACACATTTGCTCATATCCAGCACATGGAAACCCTGACAGCCCGAAACCAGTTAAACTCTTCTTCCCAAGATGCCAACCTAATAGCATCAATGCCACAACTTCTAATAGTACCACTCCCTATGACATCATCTGCCCAATCTCACTCAAACCATCATATTTCCTGAAGCAGGGCCTTTTTCATGATAGTAACTTAAGCAGCTGACTACCTACCCTGATTCCCCTTGAAACACACACACACACACACACACACACACACACACACGCACACACACACAACTGTTCATTATACTCTAGTCTGAAGAAATAAAGCATGCTACACATGATTTTTTTTTCCTGTAAGTGCAATGCATGGTTGACTCCATGATGTCCATGATATAAATGGACAATTAAAACATGATGGACATAATTTTTCATCTTCTGATATCTTTACATCATTTGTGATTTTGGAGTGGTTTATATTTTAAATCAAATTGCAGTGTTACAGATTAATGATTTCTGCTTATTAAATATTTCTGTAAAAATAATTGGTATCCACATATAAAATGTTTAAGATGCTTGGTCCACAAACAGGTACTGAAGGAATACATTCACTTATTTAAGAAGGGATAATCAAGAGATCAGCAAGGACATTGCCCTGGAAGCAACAAACTGGGATCAAGGACACCTACATCAAAAAGAATGAGCCTGTCTCAGAAACCTAATTCTGAAAAACTGGAAGAGCAGCTGTTCTATATTTGCCTTTCAAATGAGAAATAACTCCATAGACTTAAGAGATATGTAAAGAATATCTCTGTAATGATAGCATGCATTCTTTTCTAGCTAATGGGCAAAGGGGACAGAGCCTAAAACAGATGTGTTGGGAGATTTTGAGACAGGGTTTCCCTGAGCAAAAGCCTTAGTTGTAGTGAGACTACCTGTGTTTATGTCACTGGTCTGAATCTCACAGAAATCTGCCTGCCTGTGTCTCCTGAGTACTGGGTTTAAAGGCAAGCACCACCACAACCTGGGTCCTAAAACAGACTTTAGCATTACAAAGTTACTGCCATTTTTAAGTTCTTCCAGGTTCAGATTACAACTGACACTTTGAAGAATTTAAGTAGTAATAAGAAACAGGAAGTAAGGCCAGGAATGCAATTAAAGTTTTCAACAGAAAAATTAGTACTATAATTATTTAATAATACATGAGTAACATAAAACACAGGTTCACACTCCACTGACAGGGCTTGGAGTGGAGGACCAGAACATGAGGAAAAGAGGAAAGGCAGAACAAATTAAAGATAAAACCTGTGAAAGGGACGTCTTGCTTAACCTATGTCTTATTCTAAGTACGCTTCTTATGAGGAATAGCTTACTGTTCTCTCCTTTCAGGGGGAGATGGAAAAAAAATGGGAGATTTTAGGAATTCAGTAGGAGTTATCTTTCAATGAGACCAGCTCATGAGAATACTACTCAAGCATTGCATCATGAGGAGAACACAGTGCATCTGGGGAACTTTAGTGATTAAACCCACAGCACACTTGGGACTAGTAACCACAGCTCCATGTGGTGGGAATAGTAGTGTTCACAGGATATGAAACAGCCTCACCACAAAGGCTCTGGTTCAGACAATTTCATTCTCTCCAAACATGTTCATTATGTTAAAGGAAGGGATCTATTTCATTCTCAATACCTGAGTGTCTAAATCTAGGTGCCCAGGATGATACTGGCTCTACTAAGCTCATTAGTAGGTTTGAGAAAGAGCTATGTTCCTTCTTTGTGAGTCAGGACCTAAACAGATGTCTTGCTTGCTCAGTCAACCCCTCAACACAACAGTGTTTACTTTTTCAAATAGTTCTCCTCTGGGTTCATCTTGCCAATCTGGATGAACTATGATTTTCTCTAGAAGAAAACTTGACCATCTGGCAGACCATTCCAGTAATTCCCCCTTAAGCAGCTTGAGAATGACCTCTTCTATGATATGAGGATGGGCCTAGGGGTACTTTGTTAATCAGGAGTTTCTCCTTTTACATGATTTTCAGCCAAACTACTACAGAGAGATTTAGGGATACAAAAAGAGATAATTGTTATGTAGCTTAAAATTGAGTTTAGGTGAACTGAACTTGCTCTTTACCTGGTTGTTACAGTCACTTAAAATCAGGAAAGAGAAGCGGGCTCCAGATGGCAAACACGATAGTAGCTCTTTCTCCTCCTAGAAAGCTGGATGATGGCTCTAAGAATGTAGGAGTTTTATCCCTGAAACTCAGAGAAAATGGTTGGAAAAAGCATAGTAATGAAAACAGTAGTCTTCCTAGAAATAGTTGGAGAGGAATGAAACTAGGAAGTTTGTATTTGTGAGCAATATTGTTAGTCAACACATGATCAGTAGCAGGTTAAAAACAAAAGAAAGCAAAAACTAACTGCATTATTCAAGGTTCTCTGCATGGACAGGGATGGAAGGATGAATTTCTCCATCTATGTAATACATGGATTTATTATAATGTCTCATAGGCTTTGGTCCAGGTAGTCCAAAAATGGCTGCTTAACAATGGGCACCTGGAGACTACAGCAGTTGTTTAGTTCACCAGGGTGCATGTCTCAGCTGGTCATCATTATATTTGCCAAGCCCAAAGAAGAAAGCTCTAAATCTAGCAAACTAATAAACTTGGTAGCCATAGCTAGGGAAAGCAGCAACAGAAGAAGAACTTCCTCTTTCAATTCCCTTTAGACATGCAGTAGACCACCAGATGGTGCGACTCATATAAAGGTGGATCTGATTCTTCATTACATGTTTTGTTTTATTAATATATTTCATTTTTGATTACTGGCACCCTCCTTATTTGTGATATTAAACGCAGTGCCACCAAGTAGTTAAAGACAGATCTCATCATCTAATTCCATATAAATCTTCCCTGAGTGGCTTTGACAGTTCTGGAACACATTCTGCCTGCCGGTCCCATCTGAAATCCTATACGGGAACCCATTCCAACTTGTTATGGGTACAGAGAGCTCAAATAACAACTGTGGTCCATAAGATATTATCTTTCCTACCATACGTTGTCTGGTCGTTTTTGGTTATTTATCTCCTATTTAAAAGCAATATATTTGGGCCCATACAGGCTTATAGACACCTTTTAGGCAGGGAATACATGCAAGTATGGGTTTCCTTAACATAGATAATATGTGCAGTTATGGAGTGTCTTTAGTATTAGGTGAAATAATTCCTATTTGCTCTTTATATATATTCATAGAACACCTCTGCCATTGACCGACCATTGGTTGACTAAATTCTGACATGAATTAAATGGAGCATTCATTATCTGTAGTGAGATAAGCACCTTGGCCCTGCCTGTGGCATGGACCACGCCCATGGGGGGGTGGAGACAGGGCCTGATATGACCGGGGGAACGAATTTTGAGGAGGATACTGGGAGAGCTCTCTTTCCTGCAGCACAGGAACAGCTTCCTGGGACCAGGAACCTGCTGGTGTTCGTCTTTCTATAATGTAAGTTATTTCTCCCTGAATAAACTTGTATTCAGCCTATTTTTTCTCCTGATCCTTATCGAACATCAATATCTGGTGTCAGAAGCAGAATCTGGATTTATACCGGACCTGGTTTTCACCAAGTCGGCAGACACTGCTTGCTTCCCACACCATCCCTGAATGAGCAGGGTTCCTTGCCTAACCAGGTGGATATACCATACCTTGTGGGACATTTGCCTCTGCCCTACAACTTTACATCCACTGTGGCACTGAGAAAGCTATCACTGCTTCTCATCTTTTGCCTATTCCCCACTTTGCATTTGCAGCTGTGGTGCACATGGTGCCTGCCCAGCTGGTGTGTTTTCTGTGGCCCAAAGGTGCCAGTAAGTGGCAACACCTGTTAGCCCTGGGGGTCCTAGAAATTTGCACAAAGCTCCTTTCACTCATGAGTTTAACAAAATTTTACTTGCCTTAGTTTGTTAAGAGCTATTCCACAGGGAGAACGATCAGAAGGATTGTCTGCTGCTGGATGCAATTTGGTGGGACACCGCCAGGCACTACCACCACAAATTGAGATCAACAAGTAAAACCATCAAAGTTCGAGGACACCAGAATTATACCTAAGGTAATTGCAACATTCTTCGCCATTTAAGATGATATAATATGAGACCAATTGTTCCATACATAGGGTGGATAATCTTATGATGCAAGACTTTAGAAATTCTTTTACTTCAAATATAGAATGTATTTTAACATAAGAAAAATCATGCCTTAACAAATAAATACATTTTTTTGTAATAGCAATGGGTATCAACATTAAGATATTCTAAATGGTTTGAGCTTAAAGCAAACAATAAGAAAAATTTAAAAACCAACAGAGACTTAGTAACAGGGGTTCAAAATATGGAAAATAACAATAGGGAGCTAAAAAACCAAATGCAGAATATTGAAAATGACAATGGAGAGCTGACAATTAGAATGAAAACCTAGACTGTTAAAAAAAGGTTTAGAATATTGAAAATGACAATATTAGAAGGCAAAACATAGAATGCTTAGAAAAACAGTTCAGTCTATTGAAAATGGCAATAGAAGGATGAAAAACAACAGAAAACATACAATGTTTGGAAAAAATTGTTTAGAATTTTGAAAATGAAAATGGAGAGCTTAAAATTAGAAGACAAACATACAATACTTAGAGAAAAAGATTCAGAATATTAGACATGCAAATAGAGAGCTGACAGGTAGACCAACTAGAAACCAGAATTTTTTTATGTCTAATGCTTCAAAAATCAAAACTGAAACAATGCAATGCATTAACATGCTGACAGGAACAGCTGATTCCTGGTTGAACAGAGCTGCTAATAAAGTTAAAACCTGGAACATCAGATGCAAAGAGTAGCAGAATCTGTTCCATGTCTTAGGATTAATTGAAAGCTAGCAGATAGAACTTTGTGTCTGGAAGGCAGTTTACATTTCATTCAGATTTTATCTAAGAATGAGAATATTAAAAATATGGACTCTTTAGTAGTTGGAGAAAGCAAGGGACTTACTGATTCAATGAAGTCTCTAGAAAGTTATGTGATTCATTATCATACACTCAAAGACAAAATGCTGAATAGATTTCAGGCCTTAGAAGACTGCTGAGCCCTGACAAATCAGGGTAAGACAGCCATTTTACCTCCCTGCCTTTGTTGTGGTCTGTCAAGTACTCTAGGCCTTAGCAAAAACTGGCTGTACCAACCTTGCTGTGAGACCTTTGGTAACTGTCCATGTAGCATGTTGTTTCTGCCCTTGCTGCACCATTTGGAAGTTGCCCATCCATACTTCCTGCCTCCCCTAGTATTGGTATTTTCCTTCTCAGGTCTCTGATGAGGTTGAAGATTAAATTATTACAACTATAATTCTCTCTTCCTAGTTAGATATAACAGGTTCTAGACTTATTCTTTCCAGCTTAGGACAACTCTATTGTAAACACTGTTTTGACTTCACCCTAGGACTAGATTGTTAGGTCTTAAGATTGTATATTCTCAATTTTCCTTTTGATAGAGCACAATTTCTTGTTATTTATTTTATTATTTTACATGTTGATCTCAGTTCCCTTTTCTTCCCTCTCTCCCTCCATTCCTCCCTCCCTCCCTTTTACCCCCTCTGCCCTCTCACATTCACCCTAACCACCCTCCCCTCCTATCCCCCCACCCCAATTCCATATGTAGAGCAATGGCATCCAGTTTGGGTCATGTGGATCTGACAGGTTATTTGAAATATGAACTAGGGCTTCTAACCTGTATCTAGGTGAAGGCAGTTATCCCTCCCTGGGGGATGTGTTCGCAAGGTCCATTTATGCACCAGGGATATATCCTGGCTCCACTACCTGAGGTCTATCGCGGTAAATAAGGATCAGGATAAACAAATAGGCCGAATAGATGTTTATTCAGGGAGAAATAACTTACAACCTAGACAGATGAACACCAGGAAATTCAACCCGATCCTCTCCTCTCCGAGTCACGCCAGAAAGAGAGCGCCGACCTGGCCCCCTCTGACCTCCTTCCACAGGTCACTTCCGCCAAGCTCCACCCCCAAATGGGCGTGGTCAGTGCTACAGAAGAACTATCTCACTACAATTCCCCTTTTAGTCTAAAGAAAAGATTTAGGCTTAATACAAAACTATATATAAAACAGTGAATAACAAGTGTGCTCCAAGAAAAGGAAAATCGAAAACAAAATGACCTACATATCTAGTCCTAGGGTGAGAGCATAATGGAGTTTACAATAGAGTTGTCCTAAGCTGGAAAACATAAGTCTAGTACCTAATATATCTAGCTAGGAAGACAGAATAATAGTTGTGATAGTTTAATCTTCAACCTCATCAAGACCTGAGAAGGAAATTAACCATACTAGAGTAGACAGGAAAGGTGGATGGACAACTTCCAAAAGGTGCAGCAAGGACAGAAACAGCAAGCCAACTGAACAGTCATGGTAGGTCTCACAGTGACGTTGGTACACCCAGATTTGGCTAAGGCCAAGAGAACTTGACAGACCACATAAACAGCAGGGAAATAGAATGGCTGTCTTACACTGACTTGGCAAGGTCAAGCAGTCTTCTATATTTGTCTCCTGCAAGCACATAGGACTGCATGTCCAAATCAGTGGTCAAGGTGGGGGCAATTCTATGCCCAACAGGCCATTAGCTGAGGCGAGATTGAACTCCAGCAGGAGCAACAACAGTGTCCAACATATTTTCGGGAAAGTGCATGGTGCTGTCAGGAGCAACAGTGACTCATGTCAATGGAGTACTAATATTAAAACATTTAAATGCCATGTTCTGCATGTCTATGAAGTGATTGAAGATTAAGCATCTATATCTGACTAATCTCATAGATACAGGAAATGTGAGTGAAGATAATCTGTAATACTCGGGAACTTAGCTAAAAAGACTGATTAAAACTTTCCTGAGTAAAGCAGGAACAAATACTTAAACAATATAACTATTTACATATACCTACATGTAAATCCCTAAAATAGAGGTAGAGTATAAGTGTCAAGACAAGAGGTAGAACTATAAAGGGCAGCAAGATAAATATCCCAAATTGTATCAATATACAAAATGTCTTGAACACAAGAAAAGTATACATACATAGAATATGGTAAAAAATAATGTGCATAAATATTATAAGTGGAAACATTTAACACAATATAACAAAAAATAAACTTAATTTTACATAGCTTACCACATAAGAATACACAACAATGTAAGCTGTAAAATACTATCTCATTCTTACTCAAATTCTCAAGAAAATAGGCTAATCTACCTATATCCCATCTAAACCATACCTTTACCAACCATTCCCTATTCCTGTCTAAAAGATAAACCCGAGTGTAAGCCTCACCCAATCCCAAATAACTAAAACCAACCCAAAGACGATGACTATTATCCCAAAATTCCAAGGGTAGGGGGCGTAGTCATATTAAGATTACTTCCTGCTGAAATGGGACGATGATTGCTCCAATGGATCCTGTAGGAAGAAAATTTTTAGCAACCAAATTTCTCAACAGAACTGGCTGTGACATATGTAGTTAGTCACTGTGTGGCAGAAAATTCTTGACTGTAGTTCTATTTGAAACTCTGGCCAGGGTGTAATAAAAAGGTGCACCATTACAGCTAGCTAGTCATGAGTTGTCTCGAGCAAAACAGTCTCAAACCGGTTTTAGGGTGATGTTTGTAGTTCCGATGCATCATGTTGAGTCAAGTGAAAACGATGATGTGGGGCCCAAATTCCCAAATATTTTTTATAAATGTTTGGTTTCATTTAAATGGACTTGGTGATAAATGGGTAGTGATCACAGCCAATTATTTTTAAAGGTAAAAAGGGAATTATGGTATAGATATGCATAGTTTGTTTTGGAATGGATTTTCATTTATTGGTACATTTTAAGGTCAATTTTGTGATGTGTATATTTCTCCTTTTGTTTAGGTATTGTGTTTATATAGTTCATTGAGAAACATATTGTATAATGTAGTACAGATTATAGATAATTACCTATGATAGTCAAAGCTTAGAGTTAAGTAAGTTAGGGTTTTCAAGATACACAGAGATTTATTTAAGATAGATAGCAATTCTTCAAACCTTTCAAAGACCTACAGAATATGGCATTTAAAATGGTTTAGGGTTTTCATGACAGTGAGACATAATTGCTCTTGGCAATACCACCTGCACCAGAAAAGAAGATGGACATTGAAGAAACTCGTTATGGAGTTTACTTCCAATATGGCAAGACTAGCCATTTGGACAAGATACTGCTCTTGTCTGGACTGTTTGACTTTGTGCTATATAAACTGGACATGCAGGACCCACAGAAAAGTGATTGCTGATTCAAGACGCATATTGCTACAGAGTTCTGCTTCATGGAAGAGTCTGCCAGACAGTCTGCAGGACACAGAGAAAAGTGACTGACAAAGTGCCAAGAAGACAGTTTAAAGCTTCCTGCTTTGCTGGAGAGTTTGCCAGACACACTATGGCCTATGGGCTGAAGATGGAAGATTACAGAAGAACTTCAGGTGACTGACAAAGGCAAGATATCTCTGTCATTTGTAGAGTTTATATATTATCCTTCTGTGGTTTTTGAAGGAGTTGAAGACAGATAGTTATGGTATAGACTTTAGACACACAAAGACAGAATAGATGATGGAATATTTTCTTAAATCTTGCTAAATGTTAATGGGCTAAATATTGTTAACTGTGATTCTTATTTGATAACTGTTATGTGATATATTTTGCTATGTTAAGGTTAAAACCCTTCTTTTTATTTAGACAGAAAAGAGGAGATGATGGGATATGTCATTCTGTATATGTTTCTCATACTGGTTAATAATAAAGCACTGTTGGCCAATAGGAAAGGAAGATAGGAGGGACTAGGAGACAAGGAGGAAATAGGAAGTAGGAAGGAGGAATCAAGATGGAGAGTCTGGAGAAAGCAGTATGCCGCCGGCTCCCCGGTAAGAGAAATACATAGATCAGCAGAAATGGGTTAATAATTAAAGGCAGAGCTAGCTGATGAGAAACAAGTAACCGGGCCAACAGTATTGTACCAAATACAGAGCCTCTGTGTATCATTTGGGGCTGGCAAGGCAGCAGGACAAGACCGGGCGGCGGCAGGCGGAAAACCCATACTCGTTACAGAGGTCCCTTAGACTGCTCAGTCCATCTGGCAGAGACCCATATTCAGGTGGTCCTGAGTCAGTCCTATGCTGGCTTCCCAGTGTTCAGTCAGTTATTAGAGCACAATTGTTATTCACTGTTTTTTATATAGTTTTTGTATCAAGCCTAAATCTTTTCTTAGACTAAAAGGGGAACTGTAGTGAGGTATTCACTTTGTTCACATGCACATTGTTGTGGAGACAGAACAGGAGATTACCTGGGGGAAATAAGTCTGAGGAAGGGGCTCAGAGAGCTCTATTGCTTGCAGCATGGGGACAGGAGTACATCTGGAGGCATCCTTGGGACCAGGAAGGAACCTGCTCATATTCCTCTTTCTATATTGTACGATATTTCTCCAGAATAAACATCTATTCAGCCTATTTGTTTCTCCTGAACATTATTAAACATCAATAAAGGAGAGCTGATGTACACACATGAGCAGAAACAGGAACCAAGAGTTAAGAGAACAGAGGGTGCAGAGAAATTCAGGGGAAGGCACCACACTGAGAAGGTACACTCAGGATTTAAATAAATAAATACGATATTCACTTCAGCCACACACCTCTGAGTAAGAGTCACTGATAAGAGGAAAAAAGGAAAATAGAAAAGGAGAGTATTGTCTATGATAACGATGTTTGAGAAAATCAGAGAAAGACACTAAAGGTAATGTAATAAGATTTAGAGGTTCAAAGAAAAGTAGTAGAAAGTTCATAGGAAGATGTAAACTGTTGTGTGCTCTGATATCTACAAATATAAATTTAAGATTAGTAATATGTGTAAAAAATTTTGACCATACCAGGTTAATTGTTTAAACATGCCTTTTATTTCTCTAAAGAAAACTATATGTACTTGTTAAAAAGTTCTAGAGTTTGCCTCTAATACAGCAAGGCCAGCCATTTGCGCAAAATACTGTTCTTGTCTGTACTGTTTGACTTTATGCTTTATGAACTGGACATGCAGAACCCACAGGAAAGAGACTCTGATACAAGGTGGACATTGCTACAGAGTTCCTTCTTCATGAAAGAGTCTGCTACACATTCTGCAGGATGTGGAGAAAAGTGCCTGACAAACTGCCAACACAGGTGGGACATTTTTAAATGTTTTGCTTTGCTGAGAAGTCTGCCAGACACACTATGACCTATAGACTGGAGATGGAACATCACAGAAGAATGTTGGAACTGACCTGGGGAGTTGTCTCTTTCAATTCTAGAGTTTATATATTATCCTTCTATGTTCTTTGATGGACTTGAAGACTGATAGTTAAGGTTATAGTTTTCCTTAGTTAGAATTAAAGTTACATATAGGACTTTAGACTCATAAAGATAGGATAGATAAAAGAATATTTTCTTTAAATATTACTAAATGTTAAAGGACTGAAATAAAAGTCTATCTGTGATTCCTGTTATAAACCTAAGTTTTATTACAAGAATAAAGAGAACACAAAAAGGGTTTAAATGTTTTTAGGGTCTAATGCTAACAGCCCTCAGGTCAAAATTCATCTCTGAGCTCTGGTCATCTGATTAAGATGATGAGAAAATCAGATATCCTTTTAATGTAGATGATATTAACACTGTTTTTTTGGCTAACGGGGTTAAAAATTGAAACTAATTAAAAGGTTACAATTAGTCACACTAGAAATTAACATAAATTTAACAGTCACCCAGGTCATAATGTGTTTGAAGACATAAAGGGCACTTTATTTTTGATATCACAAAAAGACATTATCAGATGTGTAATTTTTTATGAAAACATATTTAAATGTTTAAATTTATAAGGTTACAGGATATTTGTGCTTTTAATATATTGTTAATGTTTGTGCTATATCAAAGGGCTTAAATATAAGATCACAGCTGTAAGCTCTATATACTAACCAAAAGTTGAGATGCTCATTTTTTTATGATACAGAAGGCAATGCTTCCTTGTTTTTTGCTAAGTTTGGTAAGTGTAAAATATTTAGATAAATTGAGTCACATAGATGTTTCATGTTTCCCTAAAAGGAGTTCCAAATTAAAATCAGTATTTTTAAAGCTAAACCTGACAATACGAAGTTCTAGTTTTGTAAATGCTGTTTCATCTATTGTAAAACGTTAAGAAACTCAAGTTACTAGCCATTCTTATAAATTAACTGTTGATTATAATCAAACTAAATGTTAATGAATAATAACAGGGATAAACCTCACTCTGTTGCCTATACATGTTCTAAATGATTAAGGTTAAAACAAGTACCTGAGACAAAGTTGTCTGTTCATATACACATAGAAAGGCTTCTAATATTATAGAGATCTGTATAGAATAAGGCATTTAAATGTTAACTAAATAGCTGTAATAATATCAGACAAAGAATCACAGATCCTAACAATGACCCTAGGCCTCTAAAGAAGATTATGGGGCAGCATGGATTGTTATGACACTGACCAGGGAGCAAGATGCTCAAATACCATGTCTACTGCCAGGCAGGACCCAGCTTAGTCTTTGTAGATGCTGAAAAATTATTTGCACCACCTTTGCCTAGACAAAAGAAGGTCAGTCTTTTCCATGTCTCTCTTCCACAGAGAAAAGACAAACAAACAAACAAAAAGCCTCTCATATTTTGCATTTAGTGAAGAACCCCTCCCTCAATCCCATACACAATTGGTTATGGCTAGAAATATAAAGAATGGTCCCTGTCAGTTTTTTTAGTAGATTGAACAGTTAATTAACTATATCCTTCTCACATCTGATAGTTTTGATGGCTGGGCTAACCATAACTTTGTCATCTTAGCAGTATTAGGCAGCATTAATATGGCTCTAAATAAGGATCTAAAATCATAAAAGTCATTTTTGAACATTTATTTATTAATTTTGCGTACAGTGTTCTGCCTTCATTTGACTGCAGACAAGAAGAGGTAGTCAGATCTCATTATTGATTTTTGTGAGCCACAATGTAGTTTCTGTTGATTGAACTCAGGACTTCTAGAATATCAGCCAGTACTCTTAACCAATGAGCCATCTCTCTAGCCCAAGAAATATACGTCTTAAAATATATAAAATTAATTTACGATATAAAAATTCATAGCTTAACTTTTAATCAAGTTCTGAAAAGCTAATCTAGCAGGAACTCCCAGCTGTTTAGTCACAAACTCAATGTTTTATGATTTATGTTGGGTGTCATCGAAGTGTAAATATGAAGGATATTTCCTCAGGCCTAAGGCACCACGGACCAGTCTATACATCGCTCTCTCTTGACAGAAGATAAATGTACAATTTTTTAACCCAAATCTGTAGTTTTGCTAGGACTCAAAGGCATAAGTACATTCCTGCTGTTTTACAGATAACCAATGTCTACTTTTTCTATAGTATAGATTTCAGAACAGAGTGGTGATGATAATATATCTCAAACTTATGTTCTAAATTTAACCATGTCTCAGCAGATTTGTGCTTCTGGCAGATGAGCATCAGTTACTGACTACATTCTGCTCTAAATACTGCTCTGGACTTACTGTGAACCAGCACAGCCAATGTGAATCTTCAACAGGGTCTATAAACTAATGCCTCTGATAAATGTGCAATTTGCTGAAGCCCCCCTCCTTTAATACTTTTTTTATTGGTTTTATATCGCATTTTAGCCATCTCATGCCCAAGAAACACTGCAAATGTAAACAGGAAGTAGTACAGGAAAAGAATACATTTCACCTTTTCCCTGGTTGAGATGCTATATCAAAAGTAAATAAAAGTAAACTAATATACATAGGAGGCAATGTGAGTAACCTGTACACCAAAAAACACCAGAAGTCTTTTACCAATTGGAGGCCCAAAAATGGGCCTCTAATGTTTGTTGCAAAGAGGAAATGTGATGGAAAAATTAATAACTAAATGTTATAAAATTACGGCTTATTGCAAGACGGAAAAAAATAATGGGTACAAGAATTTCTGCCAATAGATAAATCCCTGACTACAGAGTACAGAACCCACATCCTCAGGAGAAGAAGTAAAAACAAAGAAAAAACACCAACCTTTCAGGTGTGCTCATCAATCTTGCCTAAACAAATGATTGAAAATATTAACTTAGTTCCATGTTGACCTTGTAAATAAATTTCAACTCTATGAACTGCCTGTATTTTGGAAACCTTGTGAACTGAGATTAGTGGTCTCAAGTTTCCCTTTCTGTTTACCCTGTTATAAACCCCTCACAATTTTAAGCCACTACCTTACTTTTCTGACAGAGTGAGTTCCCATCTGGTTTGATTTTTACCAGTAAAAACCTTTTGCTTTTGCAGCCAGGAGTCACTTCCTTGGAAGTTGAGGAAACCAGTAGGCATAATAGTAACAATCTGCTCAAGGAGGCTTTATAGAACTCCAGGTGACAGCTATTTGAAAATCAAAACACTGTTGTGCCAGCAACATGCCTGCACTACTTCTTGCTTACTTTTGCAGAATTTTCTTAGCTGCAAGTAGGCTAAAATGCTAGACAATACCAATAAAAGGATGTGGGATTCAGGAAATGGACCATTTATCAGAGGCATCGGTTTGTAGACTCTGTTGAAGATTCACTTTGACTGGGCTGGTTCACAGTAAGGAGGGAGAGCATATAGAGGAGCAGGCTGTAGTCAGCAATTGATACTCATCTGCCAGAAGCACAAACCGTCTGAGACATGTTTAAACTGGGAACAAAGTTTAAAATGTATATATTTAATTGGAACTCTTTGTTCCTTACCTTTGGTGATCAAGAAAGACATCAAGACCAGGGAGAAAATTCCATCCTCAGGATAGCTGTATTAATCTGCAGTACTTTTGACCTGTAAGAAGTGGATAAAAGCTTTATGACATTTGACCCTCTGAAGCCTATATGAACTGTGTTATATAAAAGGACATAAAAGTTTTAGATGTATTATCATCACCAATCTGTGCTGAAATCCAAATTGTACAAAAAGTAGGTTTTGGGTATCTATAAAACAGCAGGAATGTACTTATGCCTTTGAGTCCAATCAAAATTTACAGATTTGGGGTAGAACGTTTTTCTTCTGTCAAGAGCAATCCATGTATAGATTGGTCAGTGGTGCCTTAGGCCTAATGAAACATCCTTCATATTTACACTTTGATGACACCCAATATAAATCATAAAAAGTTGAGTTTGTGACTAAACAGCTGGGAGTCCCTGCTCTATTAGCTTATCAGAACTTGATTAAAAGTTAAGCTCTGAATTTTTATACTGTAAATTAATTTTTTATATCTTTAAGAAGTATATGTCTTGGGCAAGAGAGATGTGGCAGAGGTTAAGATTACTGGCTGCTCTTCTAGAAGTCCTGAGTTCAATCCCCAGCAACTACATTATGGCTCACAAACATTTATAATGTGATGTGGTATCCTCTTTGGGTGAGCAGACATGAATGCAGGCAGAACACTGTATGCATAATTAATAAATAAATGTTCAAAAAAGACTTATATATCTTTATATTTTTAAATCCTTATTTAGGAGCCATATCAAGTCTGCCTTATTGCCAAGTTTACAAAGTTTTGGTTAGCCAAGCCATCAATAGAATTAGAGATCTGAGAAGGATAAACTATATGTTACTTTTGAATCTATTAAAAAAATCACAGTGACCATTCCTTATATTCTTAGCCATATCCAATTTTCTATGGCATTGAGGGGAGAAATTTTTCACCAAGTACATAATGTGAGAGGTGTTTCCCCCCCACTGTGGAACCTGTAATTGGAAAAGTCTGAACTTATTTTGTCCAGGCAAAGGTGTAGACAATTTTCCAGTACCCTGCAGCCTCTACACAGTCCAAGTTGGGTTCTATCGTGCTGCAGGTATTGTGTTTTAGCATCTTGCTCCCTGGTCAGTGTCATCACAATCCATGCTGCCCCACAATGTTCTTTAGAGACCTTTCTTTGGTCATTGTTAGTTTTTGTGATTCTTTGTCTGAAATTATTACAGTTTTTTAGTTAATATTTAAATGTCTTATTCCACAGATCTCTGTAGTATTAGAAGTCTTTCTAGGTAGGTCTTAATAGACAACTTGGTTTTCAATTACTCGATTTAAGCTTAAACTTTTAGAATATGTATAGGAGACAGAGTGAGGTTTATTCCTGTTATTAATCATTAATACTTAGTTTGACTATAACCAAAAGTTAATCTATAAGGATGGCTGTTAACTTGTGTTTCTTAACATTTTATAGTAGTTACCAGATTTTATAAAACTAGAACTTTGCATTGTCAGTTTTAGCTTTAAAAATACTGATTTTAATTTGAAACTCCTTTTAGGAAAACATAAAACAGCTATGTGATTCAGTTTATCTAAATAACTTATGCTTACCAAATTTAGCAAAAACAAGGATGGATTGCCATCTGTATCATAAAAAAAATGAGCTTCTCAACTTTTGCTTAGTATATACAGTGTATGGCTATGATCTTAAATTTTAGCCCTTTAATTTAAGTACAAATATTAACAATGTAATAAAGCACAAATATAATGTAACCTTCTGAATTTAAACATATAAAAAACTGTTTGATAAACCAATTAAACATCCTGTACTGACTTCTTATAATATCAAATAATTTTAGCATCCTTTATTTCGTTAAACCCATTGTCACCTTAGTGCCTGTTAAGTTTATGTTAATTTACAGTGTTAATAATTGTAACTTTTTAACTAGTTTCAATTTTTAACAGCTTTCGACATAAAACAGAATTTATGTCATCTACATTAAAAGGACATCTGATTTTCTGATAATCTGAATTTAATGACCAGTGCTCAGAGGTAAATTTTGAGCTGGGGGCTGTTATCATTAGACATCAAATATGTTTAAACCATTTTTGTTTTAGCTCTATTCTTGTTACAAACAGGTTTCTAACAGGAAACACTGACAGAACTTTTTAGCAAGTACATATATTTTTCTTGAGAGAAATAAACAGAACTTTTAAACCATTAACCTGGTATGGTCAAAAATTTTAACTCATATTACTAATCTTAAATTTATATTTGTAGATATGAGAGCCCACAGCAAACAGTTTACATCTTTCTCGACATTTGACGACTTTTCTTTGAACCTCCATAACTTTTTACGTTACCTTTGGTCTCTCTCGATTTTCTCAGACATCCCTAGCGTAGAAATGTCTCTCCTTTTCTCTTTTTCTTTTTTCTTATCAGTGACTCTTACCCAGATATGCATGCCTGAAGTGAAATCTTATTTATTTATTTAATTCCTGACTCTACCTTCTTACATTGGTGCTTTCCCCTGAGCCTCTCTGTACACTCTGCTCTCTTAACTGTTGGCTCCTTTTATGGATTTTTTGGGTTACACCAGATCTTCTTTTATGTTATCTTTCAGTATTATAATTTTATTTTTATCTCTTTTCCACTCTTCTGGATCTTGTCAATCCTTTTTCCTGTTCTACATTTTATTGCCCAGAGAAATGGAATCATACTCGTAACACATGAAGTTCCTTCTGATGTTCTCTGTTCTGCTTTGATGAGTTGCATTGACCTATAAATCTGCAGGCCACTTGACCTGTCTACTAGACCACTGTTATCTTATTTTGTCTTCTTTGCTTCAGACTGATTGTAAGAAGTCTGCATATAGCTATCACTTCTAATTACCATATATTTTGTTATTTTTATTTTTTTTTTAGTTGACACAAAAATCTTTACCAAAGTTGTTCTCCCCAACACCCCTCATCATCCTCCTCCCCATTCTCACACTCACCCCTTTCCCTAAGGTCACAGTGATGCCACCTGAGGAGAGGAGGGCTGGGCGAGGAGCTGGTTCTGTCATTAGCCCCTAGGGATTCAGAACTCCTCTCCTCTCTGACTGCCCACCACATGGCCCAATGCACCTGGACCTTCAGCATCCCAGCATGGATCCTGGATAAGCATGGCTTAGGGCTTCTGTACCAGGAGGAGCCTAGTGCTGTTTACACTGGTATTCTGTATTACCAGCCGCCTGTAAGATTCTGGCCTGGGAGTATTTATTTTATTTTATTTTTTAATTTTGTTATTTATTTTTTATTTCACATGTTGATCCCATTTCCCTCTCCCTCCCTCCCTCCCACCATTTACATGCTATTCCCCCTCACATGCACCCTTACCACCCTCTGCTCCCAACTCCCAAGCCAATTCCACATGTATGACAATGCCATCCAGGTGTAGTCATGTAGATCTGTCAAGTCATTTGAAGTAGGAACTAGGACTTCTCTCCTGTTTCTAGGTTAAGGGAGTACCCTCCATGGGGAATGTGTCTGCAATGACCTTTGGTGCACGAGGAATACATCCTGGTTGCACTGTCTGCAGTCCCTAGGACTGCTCATTCCTTTCTGGCTGAGACCCATATTTAGAGAAGACTGAGTCAGTACCTTGCTGGATTCCAAGCTATCAGTCTGGGTGCCTGTTATTTGCTCCTTGTTCAGGTCAGCTGTCTCTGTGTGTTTCTACAACCTGCTCTTGTTCTGTCCATCTGCATCTGGATTCTAGTTAAACTCTGTGTTTAGGTTTGGGTGTTTGCTTCTGTTTCCAACAGCACTATAGGAGGGCTCCATGATGGTGAATACGTTAGTTGTTGATCTCACTATCCAGGAAGGGCATTTATGGTAGCCTTTTCACAGTTGCTCAAATTGTTAGTTGGCAACAGTCTTGTAGGTCTCTGGACTTTTCTTTAGATTCACTTTTCTCTTCAAACCAATACTGGCTCCTTCTTTTATTCTCTCTCTCTTTCTGTCTCCCTCTCTCTCTTTCACTCACTCTCAGTCTCTCTCTCTTCTGTCTTGTATTCCTACCCTGACTCAATCTTCCTAGTCGCAATTTCATTTCTCTCCTTCCCTTTCTCCTAGTTCTCTCTACATTCATTGACCCCCCCACCTCCCATGTGCTCTGGGGGACTTGTCCCATCAACCTTCTGTGGGCGACTTTATTTGAATCTCTTAGAATACACCTTGTATCCTAGTTCCTCTGGTTGTGTGAATTATAGGCTGGTGATACTTTGCTCTAGGTCTAAAATCCATATATGAGCGAGTACATCCTATGTTCACCTTTTTTGACTGGGATACCTCATTCAGGATGGTTGTTTCAAGAGCCATTCACTTGCCTGCGAATTTCAAGATTCCATTTTTTTTTTCTGCAGAGTAGTATTACATTGTGTAGATGTGCCACATCTTCTTATCCATTCTTCAAATGAGGATCATCTAGGTTGTTTCCAGTTTCTTGCTGCTATCAACATAGTTGAACAGATGTCGTTGTTGCCGGGATATGGATCATTTTGGTATATGTCTAAGGGGGGATTGCTGGGTCGCATGGTAAACTAATTCCCATTTTCCTGAGGAACCACCATACTTATCTCCAAAATGGCTGTAGAGTTTGCACTCCCACCAGCAGTGGTGGAATGTTCCCTTTCTCCACATCTTCTTTGGTATAAGTTGTCATTGGTGTTTTTAATTTTAGCCATCCTGGCAGGAGTAAGATGTTATCTCAAAGTTGTTTTGATTTGCATTTCCCTGATAGCTAAAAATGTTGAACATTTTCTTAAGTGTTTTTCAGCTTTTTTGGTTTCCTCTATTGAGAATTATTTCTTCTGTTCTATACCCCATTTTTATTTTTGATTTTATAAAGATTTTTTTCAATCAACACTTCTATTCTTTTTTTTTCATTTTATATAACCAAGTCCATTTAAATAATAACAAACATTTATAGACAATATTTGGGGATTTATGTGTCGATCTTTCCAAACTACTTCCTGCTGGTAAGGTGCGCTGTCATGGGGATTCTATGAAGATGCAGAAATCCTGGCTGTAGTCTGTAAGGCTGCTTTGTCCACCTGTTTTGAATGTAGGATAACCTGGTATTTTCTATCAGGTGGGTCTGGCTTGATCAAACCACATTAGTCTGGAAGGAATGCACATCTTTTCATTTTCTGTGGAAAAAATAATAGAAATCCTTTTCCCAGTAACATGTCCTTGAACTTAATTTTTGAGTCAAAGCATTTTTTAAATTTAATTTATTATTTTACATGTCGATCCCAGTTTGCTCTCCCTCCCTCCATCCCTATCTCCCTCCTTCCCTCCTTTTTACCCTGTCTTCCCTCTCACATGCACTCTAACCACTCTCCCCTCCCATCCCCCACCCCAATTCCATATGTAGGGGAATGCCATCCAGTTGGGGTCATGTAGATCTGACAGATCATGAAATAGGGACTAGAGCTTCTCTCCTGTCTCTAGATTAAGGCAGTTATCCCTCCATGGGGGATATGTTCGCAGAATCCTTTTGCACACCAAGGATACATCCTGGCTCCTCTGTCTGAGGTCTCTTAGACTGCTCAGTCCTTCTGGATGAGACCCATATTCAGGGGGGCCTGAGTCAGTCCCATGCTGGCTTCCCAGCTACCTCTCTAGTGGCCGTTAGCTCCTCCTTGTTCAGGTAAGCTGTCTGTATGTGTTTCTGCAGCATGGTTTGTCCTCTCCATCTGCATCTGGGTTTTAGTTCGACTCAGTGTTAATGTATGGGTGTTTGATCCTGTTTTCAACAGGCATTAGTTGAGGGCTCCATGGAGAAGTTAGTTGTTGATCTCACTATCCGGGAAGGGCATTTATGATAGCCTTTCCACGGAAGCTCAGATTGTTAGTTGGAGCAGACTTGTAGTTCTCTAGACCTCTCTTTGTGTTCAATTTTATCTTCAAACCAATATAGGCTCCCTCTTGTATGTTCTCTGTCTCTGTCTCTGTCTCTCTCTTTCCTATCTTCTATTCCTAACCTGGCTCAATCTTCCTGGTCGAACATGTTTTCCTTTCCTCCCCCTCATTTTCTCCTACTTCTCTCTCCATTTGCTCCCCCTCACTTCTCCTGAGCTCTGGGTGACTTGTCCCTTCCCAGTTCTGTGAGGGACTTTATGTGAATCACTTAGAATACACCTTGTATCAAAGTTCCTCTGGTGATGTGAATTATAGGCTGGTGATCTTTGATCCAGGTCTAAAATCCATATATGAGTGAGTACATACTTTGTTCCTCTTTTTGTGACTGAGTTACCTCATTCAGGATGTTTTCTTCAAGTGCCATCCACTTGCCTGCGAATTTCAAGATTCCATTAGTTTTTTCTGCAGAGTAGTATTCCATTGTGTAGATGTGCCACATCTTCATTAACCATTCTTCAATTGAGGGGCATCTAGGTTGTTTCCAGGTTCTTGCTATTACAAAGAGTCCTGCTATGAACATAGTTGAACAGATATCTTTGTTTCATGGATGTGAATCCTTTGGGTATATGCCTAAGAGTGGGGTTGCTAGGTCCTGTGGTACACTAATTCCCATTTTCCTGAGGAACCGCCATACTGATCTCCAAAATGGCTGTATGAGTTTGCACTCCCACCAGCAGTGGAGGAGTGTTCCACTTTCTCCACATCCCCTCCAACATGAGTCATCATTGGTGTTTCAAATTTTAGCCATTCTGGCAGGAGTAAGATGGTATCTTAAAGTTGTTTTGATTTGCATTTCCCTGATAGTTATGGATGTGGAGCATTTTCTTAAGTGTCTTTCCGCCTTTTTGATTTCCTCTATTGAGAATTCTTTCTTCAGTTCTGTACCTGATTTTTTAATAGGGTTATTTGGTGTTTGGTTGACTAGCTTCTTGAATTCTTTGTATATTTTGGAGTTCAGCCCTTTGTCAGATTTAGGATTGATGAAAATCTTTTCCCATTCTGTGGGCTGTCATTTGGTCTTGTGTACTGTGTCCTTTGCCTTACAGAAGCTTCTAAGTTTGAAGAGGTCCTATTTATTAATTGTTTCTCTCAGTGTCTGTGCCCCTGGAGTCATGTTCATGAAGCGGTTTTCTATACCATAAGATGGATCCAGAGTCCAGTGATTGTCAAGGAAGTAATACTTAGATAATTAAATGAATAAAAATCAAACTAGTGAATGGTGATTTATACGTGACACCTAAAAGATAGCACAAAACTGAAGCGAAAATTGAGTTTTTGATCATAGATTTGAACAAAAATTGAATGAATAATGAGATAATTACTCAAATTCACCCCCAGAGAGCTAAAAAATGCTATCACCATTCACTAAAATAAATACATAACTAAATAATGATATCACCAAAAGGGACAATTACCACAAAAAAGGTGGATCAAGACTCCACTCTTCCTGGAGAGGAAAAAGGCAGATTTGAATAATGAAATAATCAGATAGTTAGATCGTCTGTCACACCTGAGTCACACAAGGTGGTACCAAACTTCATGGTTCACAGATTATATGAGGAAACGATTTAATAATTACATATTTAAAGGTGTAAGTCGTTGAACTTTTTTGTCTCATCAATTCCTGGCAGGCGTGCCGGACATGATAAATTATGCTGTCTTCATTGATTTTTAAAATTCCATAAGTCAATAAAGAGATAATTGTACTGTCTTCCCTGATGAACTCTGTTGGCCTGACGTCATCACCAGCTCCTGAATCTCTGTTGTGGTGCGGCAGGACCTGAGATGATGGGCCCACACCTGGAACAGCAGCATCCCTAGTACTCTGGGTCCTGCATAGGTCATCCAGAAACTGCTGTGTCCATGTCTACAACCTTCCTGTCCTTGTCCCTGATAGAAATTTGCACCCTAAACAGAATCAATGATGTCATTGTCCATCAATTAAATGAATTAAATAATTAAATAAGCCAGTAATAGATAACTGTCACCATAAAGAGGTGATGAGCTTTAACTAGAAGGAAAGACTGGCCAGACTCCAGTCATGAAAAATGTCATCTTAATCAATTCAAACAATTAGTCATAAAATATAATGATATTGCATTATAACTCCCGAAGAGGGAGCTTTACAGGACTCTTCATGGAATAGAGGATTATTGGTTTACATAAATATACAAATCTTTACATTATCTTGGGTATTAATAGTATTTGTCAATTTAAATACATTAATTATGTAATTAGATGATCTGCCAGACTTGACCCCACTAGGTGGCAACAATCTCCATGTATCATGGATGATATAATCATTGTTTTCTATAACTAAACCATCAAACAGTGAGTTGATGTAACATCATTAACATTCCTAAGGTGGCTCCAAACCATTCTCGGGAACAACGCTGCCTCAAAAAAGATGGACTGCAATCCAATCATCCCTAAGTCTACTCTAACAAATGGATTATCACTTTCCTAAAGGAAGTTAACAATGGAAAACTCACCTTTTGATGAGTAAATGTGAGTCTTATTATCATTTAAACCATTATATTACTTCTTAGGAGAGAGAGAGACCATTCATAAACAGAAGTCTTTGAACTGTTTCGCCACGGACTATGTTCTCTCATATTAGGTAATCTTGAATTGGGTAACCAGTAAAAGCTGTCGGCAAACTTCCAGTGATATGGCTATGACTTACTGAGGCGAATTACATGATATCATTAAAAAGTTTAGGGGATAGTGTTGTTGGGAGATTGTAGTATGCCATGATAACACTTTATCGAAACTGCTCTCTGGTCCTTGGTCCATGATACCAGGATATAGAATGCAATCAGGATTTCCACGCAATATTTATGATCCAACATTATGTCACATTCTAGAGCACCTTCTACATGCTAAAATTAGCATACCCACCCATCGACTAACCTTAACCTCACTGATTACTGATTTTCTCACAAAAACAAAAACAAAGCAGGGCCCTGTTTTTTTTTTTTTTTTTTTTTTTTTTTTTTTTTGAATTACACATATTTACGAGTCTCTTAAGCTACAACATGCCTATAGTAATATAAGCATAAAAACGAAAGCATCATTATGCCATTCTAGTACATTGATGAGTATTTCCACCTATTTTTTATGCTTCAATTTTCTCATTTCCAGAATGGAAACACAGCTTGATCCCATGGTTTCTCAGAGTTGTTTAGATTTGCATTTGGCTGATGACTAAGGATTGTGAGCACTGTCTTATTATTCTTTCAGTCATTTTGGATTCCTCAATTGATAGTTCTCTATTTAGTCCTGTACCCTGCTTTCTAATATGGTTATTTAGAGTTATTTATTGCTGTTGGTGTGCCATGTTATCAGTACGCCCTAGTCCTTTAGATAAGATTCTCTGATCATGAGATTATCAAATGATTCAGTTTTTAAAATCGGTGTTGACAGTGTCCTTCATGGGTCAATTCTGTTGCAACCTCTCAGAAAATTAGGATGCGAAATATTACATTTTTTAAAATCGTTTAATCATTCGATCGTTAAAAAATAATTATTACATAATCAGTAATCACTAGATAACCCAGTCTCCCTCATTCTCTGGGCACTGCTTCTGGTACCAATCTCCTGTATGTGTCAATCACACACCAGCCAAACCCACAATGGATGACACCATCATTATTTATGTAACAAAATAAGTAAAGAATTGCATAGTCCTGCATACATAACTTTCATAAGATGGAGCCAAACTCCAGCGACGGTCAAGGAAGTATTACTAAGATAATTAAATAATGCCACACGATTAACTCCCAGGGAGGATGGCCAGACTCCAGTCATGAAGGACAACATCTTCATCGATTTAAATGATTAATATATAAGGAAAAATAATTGAACAATGACATGGTGGTGCATACTTAAATCCCACATGGAGAAGTCAGACTCTTTTCCACCATGCCTGCCTTGGTGAAGTCTTTGTACTTCTCGGAGGGCACCATGGAATCTTCTGGACTCAATCATCCAGCATCCCTAGTACTCTGGGTGATGCAGAGATCATCAAGAATCTGCTCTATCCATGTCCACGACGTTCCTAACCTAGTCCCGGACAGATATTTGCACACTAATCGTAATCGATGATGTCATTGTCTGCCGTTTAAATGATTTAAATAATTAAATAAGTCAGTAATAGTTAACTGTCACAATAAAGAGGTGATGTAGCAGTTAAGTGGCAGGGGAGAATGGCCAGACTCCAGTCATGAAGGATGTCATCATTGTCAATTGAAACAATTAATCATAAAATGTGATGATATGGCATATTAACTCCACAAGAGGGAATTTTACATGACTCTTCACGGAATAGAGGATTACTGGTTTACATGACTATACAAATACGTACATTATCTTGGGTCTTAACACGAACGGTCAATTCAAATACTTTAATTATGTAATTAGATGATCTGTCACACTTGACCCCACAAGGTGGCACCAAATTCCAGGTGTCACGGATGATATCATCATTGCTTTATATAACTAAATAATCAAATAATGAGCTGATGTGACACCATCCACTTCCCTAAGGTGGCTCCAAACCAGACTTGTGAACAATGATGTCATCATTAATTTAAATATTTTAATTACATAAATAATATTTAGATGGTCTAAAGTACTTGATTCCCACATTGTGGAACAATAATCCACTGATCATGGATAATCTAATGTCCTATTTTAATAATTAAATAATAACATAATCAGAGAATGAAATGGTCTGCCATACTCGACACAAGTTTTCTCCAACTTGACTCCCACAAGTTTGTGTGAAACTCCCCAGTTCATGGCTTATTTACTCACAGAATTGAGTAGTAAAATGTGTATATGCTGAAATGTCATTGTGTATGCAGGGTTTTAGAACATATCACACGTTTCATGTTGGACAGCTGACTCAAAAGAGATGAACTGCATTCCAATAATCCCTATGTCTACCCTAACACACGGATTATCACCAACCTGATGGAAGTTACCAAAGGAACACTCAACTTTTGATGAGTAATTGTGAGTCTTATTATCTTTTAATCCATAGTTTTACTTCTTAGAAGAGAGAGCATCCATAAACAGAAGTCTTTGAACTGTTCATCCACAGACTGTATTCTCTGATATTAGGTAATGTTGAATTGGGTAACCAGTAATAGCTCTAGGCCAACTTCCAGAGATTTGGTTATGACTTGGTTAGGGGAATCAAATGCTGCCATTAAAAGTTTTAGGAGATAGTTATCTTGGGAGATTGTGATGTCCTATGACACCACTTTATCGAAGCTGCTCTCTGGTCCTTGGCCCATGATATCAGGATACAGAATGCAAGCAGTGTTGCCCGGCAACATTTATGATCCAATATTCTGTCACAATCTAGTGCACCTCCCACATGATAAAATTAGCATACCCACCCATCCACTAACCTTGCAGCCTCACTGATTTTCTCACAAAAACCAAAGAGGGATCTTTTTTATTTTTGAGTTGTACATATTTACCAGTCTCTTAAGCTACAACATCCCTATAATGATATAAGCATGAAAACGAAAGCATCATTATGCCATTCAAGCACAATGATGAGTATCTCAAACTATTTTCCATGCTTCAATTTTCTCATTTCCAGAATGCAAACAATTCCATTAATCGTGTCTACAAGAATCCTTTCCTAAGTGTTGAAAATAAATTAAATTTCTCTTCATTTAGAGCATCTTGTTCTCATTGTTTCTCAAAGTTCTTTTGTTTGCACTTGGATGATGACTAAGGATGTTGAGTACTGTCTTATGGTCCTTTAAATCACTTTAGATTCCTCAATTGATAATTCTCTATTGAGTCCTTTATCCCCATTTCTAATATGGTTATTTAGAGTTACTTGGAGTTGGAGGTGTGTCATGTTATCAGCCCGACAGAGTTCATTAGGTAAGATTCTCTGATCATGAGATTATTAAATTATTCATTTTTTAAAATCGGTGTTGACTGTGTCCTTCATAGGTCAGCTCTATCGCAACCTCTCAGAAACTGATGATGCGAAATAATACAATTTTTTTTTCAATCGCTTAATCATTCGATCTTTGAAAATCTATTATTACATAATCAGTAATCACTGCATAACCCAGTGTTCCTCATTCTCTGGGTACTGCTTCTGGTAAACGTCTCCTGCTGCGTCAATCACACAGGGGCCAAACCCATAATGGGCCCTTGACCTGCCCCTGGCCCTGACCTTGCCCTAGCCCTGCACCTGGCCCTGCACTTGCCACTGCATCTGGCCCTGGTCCTGCACCTGGCTCTGGCCATGGCCCTGGCCTTGGCCCTGGCCCTTAGCCTGGCCCTGGCACTGGAACTGGCCCTAATCCTAGCCCTGCACCTGGACCTGGACCTGGAATTGAACCTGGTCCTGGCCCTGGCCCTGGCCCTGCACCTGGCCTTGGCCCTGGCCCTGCACATGGCCCTGGCCCTGCAACTTACCCTGGACATAGCCCTGAACCTGGCCCAGGCCATGGCCCCGCACCTGGCCCTGGACCTGACCCTACCCTTCACCTGGCCCTGCACCTGGCACTGGCCCTGCACCTGGCCCTGGCCCTACTCCTGGCCCTGGCCCTGCACCTGGCACTGGCCACAACCTTACCCTGGCCCTCGCCTTGGCCCTGCACATGGCCTTGGCCCTGCACATGGCCCTGGCCCTGCAACTGGCCCTGGCCCTGGCCCTGCACCTGGCCCTGACCCTTCACCTGGCCTTGCACCTGGCCCTGCAACTGGCCCTGGCCCTGGCCCTGGCCCTGCAACTGGCCCTGCAACTTGCCCTGGCCCTGGCCCTGCACCTGGCCCTGCACCTGGACGTGCACCTGGAACTGGCCCTGGATTTAACCTGGCCCTGGCCCTGCACCTGGCCCTGGCCCTGCACCTGGCCCTGGCCCTGCACCTGGCCCTGTCCCTGCACCTGGCCCTAATCCTGCAAATGGCCCTGGCCCTGCACCTGGTCCTGGCCCTGCACCTGGCACTGGCACTGGCCCTGGCCCTGACCCTGGCCCTGCACCTAGATCTGGCCATGCACCTGACCCTGGCCCTGGCCCTGCACCTGGCCCTGGCCCTGCACCTGGCCCTTCCCAGCACCTGGCCCTGGCCCTGACGTAGCTCTGGCCCTGCACCTGGCCCTGGCCATGCACATGTCACTGGCCCTGGCCCTGAACCTGGCCCTGGCAATGGCCCTGCATCTGGCCATGGCCGTGCATCTGGCCGTGGCCGTGCACCTGGCCCTGGCCCTGCACCTTGCCCTGGACATGGCCCTGAACCTGGCCATGGACCTGACCCTGCACCTGGCCCTGGCCCTGCACCTGGCCCTGGCCCTGCACCTGGCCCTGGCCCTATACCTAGCCCTGGCCTTGTACCTGGCACTGGCCCAGCGCCTGGCCCTGGCCCTGGCCTTGGCCCTGCACATTGCCCTGTCCCTGGACCTGTCCCTGGCGCTGGACCTGCACCTAGCCCTGGCCCTGGCGCTGCACCTGGCCATGGCCCTGGCCCTGCACATGGCCCTGGCCCTGGCCCTGCACCTGGCCCTGGCCCTGTCCCTGGCCCTGCACCTGTCCCTGGCCCTGGCCCTGTCCCTGGCCCTGCACCTGGCCCAGGCCCTGGCCCTGTACCTGGCCCTGTATATGACCCTGGCCCTGCACCTGGCCCTGGCCCTGCACCTGGCCCTGGCCCTGACCCTGCACCTGGTCCTGGACCTGGCCCTGCACCAGGCCCTGCACCTGGCCCTGGCCCTGGAACTAGCCCTGGCCCTGCACCTGGCCCTGGCCCTGGCCCTGCACCTGGCCCTGGCCCTGGCCCTGCACCTGGCCCTGGCCCTGGCCATGGCCCTGTCCCTGGCCCTGCACCTGGCCCTGCACCTGGCCCTGGCCCTGGCCCTGTACCTGGCCCTGCACCTGGCCCTGGCCCTGCAAATGACCCTGGCCCTGCACCTGGCCCTGGCCCTGCACCTGGCCCTGGCCCTGACCCTGTACCTTGTCCTGGACCTGGCCCTGCACCTGGCCCTGGACCTAGCCCTGGCCCTACACCTGGCCCTGGCCCTGTACCTGGCCCTGTCCCTGCACCTGGACCTGTCCCTGGCCCTGCACCTGGCACTGCAACTAGCCCTGCACCTGGCCCTAGCCTGCACCTGGCACTGCCCTGGCCCTGCAACTGGCCCTAGCCATGCAACTGGCCCTGTCCCTGCACCTGGTCCTGGCCCTGGCCCTGCACCTGGCCCTGTACCTTGCCCTGGACATAGCCCTGAACCTGGCCCAGGCCCTGGCCCCGCACCTGGTCCTGGACCTGACCCTACCCTGCACCTGGCCCTGCACCTGGCACTGGCCCTGCACCTGGCCCTGTCCCTACACCTGGCCCTGGCCCTGCACCTGGCACTGGCCCACAACCACACCCTGGCCCTCACCTTGGCCCTGCACATGGCCCTGACCCTTCACCTGGCCTTGCACCTGGCCCTGCACCTGGCCCTGCAACTGGCCCTGGCCCTGGCCCTGCACCTGGCCCTGCACCTGGCCTTGCACCTGGCCTTGCACCTGGCCCTGGATTTAACCTGGCCCTGACCCTGCACCTGGCCCTGGCCCTGGCCCTGAACCTGCTCCTGGCCCTGGCCCTGCACCTGGACCTGACCCTGGCCCTGCACCTGGTCCTGGCCCTGCACCTGGCCCTGGCCCTGAACCTGGTCCTGGCCCTGCACCTGGCCCTGGCCCTGCACCTGGTCCTGGCCCTGCACCTGGCCCTGGCCCTGCACCTGGTCCTGTCCCTAGCCCTGCACCTGGCGCTGGCCCTGCACCTGGACCTGACCCTGGCCCTGCACCTGGTCCTGGCCCTGCACCTGGCCCTGGCCCTGAACCTGGTCCTGGCCCTGCACCTGGCCCTGGCCCTGCACCTGGTCCTGGCCCTGCACCTGGCCCTGGCCCTGCACCTGGTCCTGGCCCTGAGCCTGGCCCTGGAACTGGCCCTGGCCCTAGCCCTGGCCCTGGCGCTGCCCCTGGCCCTGGCCCTGCAACTGGCCCTGGTCCTGCACCTGGCCTTAGCCCTGGTCCTGAACCTGGCCTTACACCTGGCCCTGGCACTGGCCCTGCACCTGGCCCTGGCCCTGCACCTGGCCCTATCCCTGGCCCTGCAACTGGCCCAGGCCCTGCACCTGGCCGTGACCCTGCACCTGGCCCTGTACCTTGCCCAGGCCCTGCACCTGGCCCTGTCCCTGGCCCTGCCCCTGGCCCTGGCCCTGCACCTGGCCCTGCACCTGGCCCTGGCCCTGCACCTGGCCCTGGCCCTGGCCCTGGCCCTGCCCCTGGCCCTGTCCCTGGCCCTGCACCTGGCCCTAGCCCTGTTACTGGCATTCACCCTGGCCCTGGCCCTGGCCCTGCACCTGGCCCTGGCCCTGCCCCTGGACCTGTCCCTAGCCCTGCACCTGGCGCTGGCCCTGCACCTGTCACTGGCCATGGCCCTGCAACTGTCACTGGCCATGGCCCTGCACCTGGCCCTGGCACAGACCCTGCACCTGGCCCTGGCCCTGCACCTGGTAATGGCTAGGACTGCCAGGGCCAGGGCCTATATCAGGGTCAGTTCCAGTGCCAGGGCCAGGGACAGAACAGCCAGGGACAGGGCCAGTGAAAGGGCAAAGGCAAGGGCCAGGGCCAGGGCCAGGTACAGAATGGCCAGTGACAGAACTACGGTAAGAAAAGCCAAGGCCAGTATGGCCAAGGCAATAACTGCCAGGCCCAGATCGTTCATGGCAAGGGCCAGAATGGCCATGTCCAGAATTGCCATGGCCAGGGCCAAACGTCCAGGGCCATAACTACCATGGCCAGATCGTTCAAGGCTAGGCCAGAACAGCAAGGGACAGAAAGGCCAGGGCCAGGGACAGACCGGCCAGGTTCAAGGATAGCACAACCAGACCCAGTTCCAGAGCAAGTGCTTCGGCCACAGCAAGAAAGGTAAGGTCCAGGGCCAGGGCAAGGGCCAGGGCCAGGGCTAGGGCCAAATCAGCCAGGGCTAAGTCCAGATCAGCCAGGGCTAAGTTCAGAACAGCCAGGGCCAGAAATCCATGGGCAAAACCAGAAAGTCCAGGGCCAGAATGGCAAGGGCCAGGGCCAGGGCCAGAAAGCCCTGTACCAGAACCCAGGACCTGAACGACCAGGGTCAGGGCAAGAAAAGTCAGAGCCAGAAAGGCCAGTGCTAGAATGTCCAGGGCAAGTGCCAGAACGGCCATGGATTGTATGACCAGGCCAGACCCAGAACGGCCAGGGCCAGTATGGCAAGAGCCAGAATGACCTGGGTAAGGGTCAGAATGGCCAGGGTCAGGAACATGGCCAGGGCCAGTGTGAGGGCCAAGGACAGAACAGCCAGGGTCAGTTTGAGGGCCAAGAACAGAACAGCCAGGGCCAGGGCCAGGGCCAGGGCCGGGGCCGGGGCCGGGGCCGGGGCCAGGGACAGGGCATAGGCCAGGCCTACATCCAGATCAGACATGGCCAGAAATCCCTGGGCAAAGACCTGAAAGGCCAGGGCCAGAAAGAGCTGTACCAGAACCCAGGACCTGAATGACCAGGTCAGAGCAAGAAAAGCCAGAGCCAGAAAGGCCATTGCTAGAATATCCAGGGCAAGTGCCCGAATTGCCATGGCTTGTATGACCAGGGCCAGGCCCAGAACGGCCAGGGCCAGTACGGCAAGAGCCAGAACGACCTGGGTAAGGGTCAGAACGTCCAGCATCATGACCATGGCCAGGGCCAGTGCCAGGGCCAAGGACAGAACAGCCAGGGCCAGGGCCAGGACAGCCAGGGCCAGGTCCAGATCGGCCAGGGCCAGAACGACCAGGGTAATGGCCAGATTGGCCAGGGCCAGGGCCAATATCAGGGCCAGGTCCAGTGCTCTGGCCAGGGACAGAAGAGCCAGCGATAGGGCCAGTTACAGGGCAAAGGCCAGGTCCAGGTCCAGGGCCAGGTTCAGGGCCAGTGACAGAATGGCCAGGGACAGAGCCAGGGTGAGAAAGGCCAGGGCCTGAATGGCCAGGGCCATAACTGCCAGGGCCAGATCATTCAAGGCCAGGGCCAGAACGGTCAGGGACAGAATGGCCATGTCCAGAATTGCCATGGCCTGGGCCAGAATGTCCAGGGCCATAACTACCCTGGCCAGATTGTTCAAGGCTGGGCCAGAACAGGAAGGGACAGAAAGGCCAGGTTCAAGGATAGAAAAACCAGACCCAGTTCCAGAGCAATTGCTTGGGCCAGAGCAGGAAAGGAAAGGGCCAGGGCCAGGGCCAAATCAGCCAGGGCTAAGTCCAGATCAGCCAGGGCTAAGTCCAGAACAGCCAGGGCCAGAAATCCAAGGGCAAAGGCCAGAAAGGCCAGGGCCAGAACGGCAATGGAGAGGGCCAGAAAGTCCTGTATCAGAAACCAGGACCTGAATGACCAAGATCAGGGCATGAAAAGCCAGAGCCCGATAGGCCAGTGCTAGAATGGCCAGGGCAAGTGCCAGAATGGCCATGGCTTGTATGACCAGGGCCAGGACCAGAACGGACAGGGCCAGTACGGCGAGAGCCATAATGTCCTGGGTAAGGGTCAGAATGGCCAGGTTCAGGTACATGGCCAGGGCCAGTGTGAGGGCCAAGGACAGAACAGCCAGAGCCAGGGCCAGGGCCAGGCCCAGGGCCAGGACCAAGGTCAGGGCCAGGGCCAGGGCCAGGGCATCAGCCAGGCTAAGTCCAGATCGGCCAGGACCAGAAATTCATACCATGTTCCCCTTTTTCTGACTGGATTACCTCATTCAGGATGGATTCTTCAAGTTCCATCCTTTTGCCTCTAGATTTCAAGATTCCAGTGTGTGAGTGTGTGTGTGTTCGCATCATAGTTCTCCATTGTGGAAATGTGCACCACCTTCTTTATCCATTCTTCAGTTGAAGGGCATTTAGGTTACTTCAATGTTCTTGCTATTGCAAATAATGCTGCTCTGAACATAAACATGTCTTTGTTGCATAGATGTGGATTATTTGGCTATATTCCTAACTGGGGGATTGCTAGGTAATGTGGTAGAGTGATTCCCATTTTCCTGAAGAATTGCCACACTGATCGCCAAAATGGTTGTACATGTTTGCTTTCCCACCTGCAGTGGAGGAGTGTTCCCCTTTCCCCACATCCTCTCCAGCACAAGTTGTCGTTGGTGTTTCTAATTTTAGCCATTCTGGCTGGAGTAATATATCTCAGAGTTGTTTTGATTTGCATTTCCCTTATACCCAAGGATTGTGAGCAATTTCTTTAGTTTTTTTCAGCCATTTTGGATTCCTCTATTGAGAATTCTCTCCTCAGTTTTTTTTTTAAATTCAACTTTTAATAGGTTTATTTGGTGTGTGTGTGTGTGTGTGTGTGTGTGTTTAGGCCAGGGCTATCAACTTCTTTTCCTAAAACATTGCTCCCCTGTGACTGGGGTGTGTGTAGGTAGGGAGGTACATGTGGAGGTGAGGGGAGAGTTATGAAGAGTCAGTCTCTCCTCTCATCTTCACAGGATTTCTGGAACTCTAAATCAAGCTGTCAGGTTTCTATGTCAACATTTTTACTCATGCAGCTATCTTGTCTGCCCCATAACTATTTCTCATCTTCTATCTATCTATCTATCTATCTATCTATCTATCTATCTATCTATCTATCATCTCCTATCACTTATCTGGCTATAGTAATCAATTATCAATCTATATACCTATGTATACATGTATCTATCTATCTATCTATCTACGTATTTATGAATCAATCATCTAACATCTATCACCTAACTCACTAGGCACATAGCCTCAAAAAGAAACAACCAGCCTAGAGGCACTGGCTGGCTGGCCAGCAGGCCCCAACCATCTCTACCTACAAGTGCAGGATTACACATATGCAATACCATCCCTGCTTTTCTGTGTGACTGCGTAAATGGGATTGTACTTAGATCCACATGCTTCTACAACAAGACATTTACTGACTGATCTGTGTGCCTAAGTTCATATTCCAGTTTTAATTTTTAGCTTTTAAGCACTTTTTCTGTAAGTGTTAGTATTTGGGCATTTTTACTGAACTGCCCTTGAGGTTCTGACATGCTATGTGCACAGCTACATCCACTAAGAGCACCACCTGTGCACATTCTCTATGTTCCCTTTTTAAAGGGTCCTGCCTACCTCTCTCTCTCTCTTCCTCTCTCAGTTCCTGGTGTCTGGTTCATCTCAGTTCCTGGAAGGAGTGGAACAGACCACTGTTTAGCAGTTTTCTGTTTTACCAAGATAAGGCTCAATTAGAATTTTAAGGTGTAAGTGATTCTGCAATAGTATGTGACTCAAGGCTGGATTCCAACATCTCCCCCTATTTTATTCTTTTTTTATGGAGCGTCTATCTTAGGCTATGTAGTGGGCTCCCACGATCGGGCCCTGGGGATGGGCTTGTCATTATAGGACAAATGGTAGGACCACTGTCTTAATCTACATAGGGTGCATCCTCACTCAGCACTCAAGGACATTGTCAAAAATTGGGCAAGAAACTCGGGCAAGATGAGTGGGCTCCTGAGAGATGGTCCTATGCTACTGCTGTCATTGAGCGACTTACAGCCAAAGAGAAAGATCTGCCTCCATTTTGTGGCACTGAGATATTCCCGTCATTGACGTCTTCATATTTGAGAGAACCAGGTCCTCTGTTGTTCGAGTCCTGTGAAATTGATTCCTTGTCTAGGTGGTTCAGGACTGGCACTGTCACCATCCTCATCAGGTTTCTCAGAAGATCCCTGTTCCCTTTCCAAAAGCTGATGGTAGTGTACTTAAATAGCATGAAATCAATTTGAGTTCTGATCAATTGAGTTAATTTCTGGAATGCCCAAAGCCCAAAAGTCATCATCAGTAGCAATCCCATAAATGGTCCCAGGAAAGAAGGAAGCAAGGTAGAAAGCCAAGGGGAGGTGGAAAGCCAATTTTTATACCAGCACTCGGCCGGTTCCCACTGCCATTTACATTCAGCAAGATTTTTCTGCATTCTATCTAAGCTGTCTTCCATTAAGCCAGTCTTATCAGCATAAAAGCAACATTACTCTTTGATTATTGCACAAATTCCTCCTTGTTGTAAAAACAATAGGTTTAAGCCTTGACTGTTCTAGAGAATGACCCTTGAGAGGAGAGAGAGAGAGAGGAGGTATTACACTTCTGAGGTCTCAGGTCCAGTTTTCCTGTTCCGCACATCTCCACCAAATGTTCTGGCAGCCACTGGACCTCATCTTCTTCCTGCAAGAAAACACAAACATGCCCTCACCCCCCTCAACCCCCTATTAGGAGAAAGTTGGGCCCTTTCCATAGTCTCAGACATGGATCTTTCCATTTGACTTGAGTAAATGTCTCTTGAGTTTCATCATATCAGAATCTGTCTGCGACAGATTGCTCATAGGCTTCCACATTCAAAAAATTTAAATGAAGAGAGCATCATGTAGGGCACCACTTGTCCTGACCAGCAGGGCCTAGATATTCGTGGTTGCTGGGAACCAAAATCTTATGTTTTTGGTTGTGAGCCTAGCCTTTAACAGCTGAGCCATCTCTACATATTAAGAGCACATGAAGCTATGTTGTGAAATAATGGTGTGTAGTACATTGGTGCCATTGCTGCTTGACAAAGATCCAGCATTTCAACATGGAAGACCAACCAAAGAGCTGAAGCACCTGCAGAGGCAGGCAGAATTCTTTGAGCTTAAAGTCAGACATGCAGAATAAGTGCTAGGACAGCCCAAGACACAGAGAGGAACCCTGTTGTGGAAAAGTTGATGAAATCCACCTTTAGCTGTTTGGTGGCAGTGCACATGTTTAAGCCCAAATCTCATGAGGCTGAGGCTGTCTGATTTTCATGATTTGAGGATATCCAGGTCTACTGAATGAGTTCCAGGACTAAAAAGATAAAGCCTTTCTTGAAAACAGCAATGCAAATCTACACAAATCAAGAAAGAATCCGATGCACCTTTAATATGGATCGAATCATCTGGTGTTAGCCTGCATAGGTAAATGAGGAAGCTCTCTTTTTGGCTACTTCTCCTAATTCTGATTACAATTTCATCCCTATACTAGCAATAGAGCCACATTCTTTGAAAAATTTATTATATATTGAAGAAAAGTTGAGACATCCAGCCTGATGAACTAGACAACTACTGTACTCCTAAGATTTCACATGGTAGGCAGGCATTGCTGAACTACCTGAGAAAGATCTTTTGAGACATCCTAGAATATCTGCTTGGAGAGATTAATCCTACCAGTCCTGTGTATGTAGAGAAGCATGAATCCATGAATAATGCAGATAGTTTAACACTGCTCACTGAGTAAGTTGTGCTGGCTAACAGTAGTGTTCATAAACAAAAATCTTCCTAGCTCCATTCCTCTCTAAATTTTCAACTTTCCATGAAGAACGCTCTTTTTATAATTTTGCATTTGTCAAGCGGTTTTTCTGACATTCATGAATAAACACCTACAGTGATAGAACAATCATCAAGCTTTCTTATGAGAGAAAGACAAATTATCATCTTTTGGAAGTGGTTCCTGCTATTATTTCCTGACAGTTGGAAGTTCCTATACAACCAGGCCAATAACACCTCATGCTGCACACTGCTCAGTGGGTGATGGGTCTCCATGGGTACCAAAACTCGATGACCAGGTCAGTAGTGGCTTTGGATTGACAGACAGACACAAACACACTGGAGGAGGTTTGCACCTGCTGCGATTTTTCATTTAGAGTATTAGGTTTTTATACAGAAATTACAAGGAACACATTTTGGTCACAATTTACAGACATATTATAAAATGCCAGTAATTCTTTTGAAGCATGAGATCCAAAAACACTTATTCTGACCTGCCTGTGGTCAGTACACCAGAGATTAGGTTTACTGAGTTTAGATAAAAGTCATTGTCTCTGATCAGTGAACTGTTAACAGCATTGAAAAGAACATTTGCATTGCTTTATTAATTTTAGAGGATAGTCCTAAATTTTTTATTTTATTATTTTATTTTATTTTATATAACAAAGTCCAATTAAATGAAAACAAACATTTATACACAATATTTGGGAATTTGGGCGTCATTCTTTCCAAACTACTTCCGGCTGGTAAGGGGTGCTGTCAAGGGGATTCGAAGAAGATTCAGAAATCCTGGCTGTAGTCTGTAAGGCTGCTTTGTCCAGCTGTTTTGAATGTAGGATCAACTGGTACTCTGATTCAGGCAGTCTGGCATGATTAAACGACATTAGTCTGGAAGAAATCCACATCTTTTCATTTTCTGTGGAAACAAAAATTGAAATCCTTTTCCCCAGTAACTTGTCCTTCAAATTAAATTTTGGAGTCACAGCATTTTTTTTAAATTTAATTTATTATTTTACATGTCGATCCCAGTTCCCTCTTCCTCCCTCCCTCCATCACTCCCTCCCTCCTCCCCCTTCTTTTACCCTCTCTGCCCTCTCACATGCACTCTAACCACCCTCCCCTCCCATCCCCCCACCCCAATTCCATATGTAGGGGAATGCCATCCAGTTGTTGTCATGTAGATCTGACAGGTCATGTGAAGTAGGGACTAGGGCTTCTCTCCTGTCTCCAGATTAAGGCAGTTATCCCTCCATGGGGGATATGTTCACAAAGTCCTTTTTTGCACCAGAGATATATCCTGGCTCCACTGTCTGAGGTTCCTTAGACTGCTCAGTCCTTCTGGCTGAGACCCATATTCAGGGGGGCCTGAGTCAGTCCCATGCTGGCATCCCAGCTATGAGTCTAGTGGCCTTCAGCTCATCCTTGTTCAGGTAAGCTGTCTGTATGTGTTTCTGACTCATGGTCTTGTTCTCTCCATGTGCATCTGGGTTCTATTTTGACTCAGTGTTTATGTATGGGTGTTTGATCCTGTTTTCAACAGGCATTAGTTGAGGGCTCCAGGGATCTCACTCTGCAGGAAGGGCAATTATAATAGCCTCTCAAAGGAAGCTCAAAGAGGAAAGAGAGAGACAGAGAGAGAGAACATAAAAGAAGGAGCCAATATTGGTTTGAAGATAAACTGAACACAAAGAATGGTCTAGCGAACTACAAGACTGCTCTGAACTAACAATCTGAGCTTCCGTGGAGGAGCTGACTAAAGTGTGACAGACGATCTAACTATCTGATTATTTCATTATTCAAATCTGTCTTTTTCTTCTCCAGGTAGAGTGGAGTCTGGATCCACCTTGTTGGTGTTAAATTGACTCTTGTGATTTCGTTTTTTCTTCCTTCCTTCCTTCCTTCCTTCCTTTCTTCCATTCTTTCTCATTTTCTTTCTTTAAATTAATGTTGATATCAATTTGTAATCTCTCTAGGGGTGAATTATGAGAAATTATCTCTTTATTCATTCATTTTTTTGTTTATCTCTATGATTAAGAACTCAATGACCCCTCAGTATGGAGCAATCATTTAAGCTTCACAATTAAAACACCACCCACTTATTTAATGTTTATTAATTTTATTATGAACATCTGTCATTATGTATTCAGTGATCCCTGGAGTTTGGGCCTCCTTACACTTCCTTAGCTGTTAAACTAGGAAATTGAATGATAATTCATCATTTAATAAACAAATTTAAAATACAGGTGATGTTATGGACCATAAGTCCCTTTTGGAGTCAGATTTTGGGAGTTGATGTAACATAATCTCATTACTTCATCATTAAGCTATATAAATAGATCTTTACATCAGTGATAGGTTTAGGACTTTGGTGCCACTTAGTCAGTGTTAATATAAAATGCATACTAAGTAATTATCAATTTAAATTTTTAAACACATAATTATTCCAGGAAGAGATCAGTCTGACTACTCCATGTGGGATTTACGTATGCCCCACCATGTCATTATTCAAACATTATTCATTGTAAATTTATTATTTAAATCGATGAAGAAGTTGTTATTCTTGACAGGGGTCTGGCCATTATTCCACGGAGTTAATTGTGTAGCATTATTTAATTATCTAAGTACTACTTCCTTAACCATCACTGGAGTTTGGTTCCATCTTATGAACATTAAGTAAGCAGGACTATCAATTTATTAACTTATTTGTTTGCGTAAGTAATGATGGTGTCATCCGTCAATTGGCTGCTGTGGGACTGACACAGCAGGAGATCGGTACCAGAAGCAGTGCCCAGAGAATGGGGGACACTGCCTTATACAGTGATTACTGATTATGTAATAGTAGATTTTTAACAATCGAATTATTACACGATTTAAAAAAAAACTGTACGGTTTCGCATCACCAGTTTCTGAGAGGTTGCAACAGAACACACCCATGAAGGACACAGTGACCACCGATTTTAAAAATGGAATAACAGAATAATCTCCTGTTCAGGGAATCTCATCTAAAGAACTCTGTCGTTTTCAAGCTTATGTCACTATAGCCAAATTGTAGCTTGAGAGACTGGTAAATATGTAGAACTCAAAAGAAAGAGCCATGCTTTGTTTTTGTGAGAAACTCAGTGAGGCTGTAAGGTTAGTTCATCAGTGGGTTAGTTTATCGGCTAGCTCTGCCTTAATTATTAACCCATTTCTGCTGATCTATGTATTTCTCTTACCGGGGAGCTGGGCGGCATACTGCTTTCTCCCGATCCTCCATCTTGACTCCTCCTTACTACTTAGTATTTCCTCCTTGTCTCCTAGTCCCTCCTATCTTCCTTTCCTATTGGCCATCAGTGCTTTATTTATTAACCAGTATGAGAAACATATGCAGAATGCCATCTTTTAGCATGTGGGAGAGGCACTAGAATGTGACAGAATGTTGGTTAATAAATGTTGCCTGACAACACTGCTTGCATTCTGTATCCTGGTATCATGGGCCAAGGACCAGAGAGCAGCTTGGAGAAAGTGTTATCATGGCACGTTAGATCTCCCAAGATAACTATCTCAAAAAACTTTCAATGACAGCATTTGATTCGCCTGACCAAGTCATAGCCAAATCTCAGGAAGTTTGCCTACAGTTTTTAGTGGTTATCAAATTCAAGATTACCTAATTATCAGAGAACATCTTCTGTGGAGAAACAGTTCAAAGTCTTCTGTTTATGAATTCTCTCTCTCCTAACAAGTAATACTATGGAAACAAAGAAAATAGACTCACAATTATTCATCAAAAGGTGAGTTTGCCATTGTTACCTTCCTTCAGGATGGTGATAATCCATTTGTTAGAGTAGACTTAGGGATTATTGGATTGCAGTCCATCTCTTTTGAGGCAGCCGACCAACATAAAATGTGTGGTATCTTCTAAAACCCTACATACACAATGACTTTTCAGCATTTAAACATGTTAATACTCTGTTCTGCGATTAAATAAAGGATGAACCTGGGAGTTTCCCACAATCATGTGGGAGTCAGTGAGAGTCAATTGTGTCGAGTAAGGCAGACCATTTCATCCTCTGATTATGTTGTTATTTGATTATAAAATAGGACATTAGATAATCCACGATCAATGGATTCCACGATGTGGGAAGCAATTATTATGAACCATATAAATATCAATTTTGTACTCAACATATTTAAATTAATCACGACAGCATCATTCATGAGCCTGGTTTCAAGCCACCTTAGGGAAGTGGATGCTGTTATATGAACTCATTATTTGATAATTTAATTATATAAACAATGATTATATCGTCAATTACACTTGGAATCTGGTGCCACAGATCATCTAATTACATAAGTAATGAATTTAAATTAACAATCTGTGTTAATCCCCAAGATAATGTAAATATTTGTATAGTTATATAAATAACAATCCTCCATTCCATGAAGAGACCTGTAAAGCTCCCTCTTGTGGAGATAACTTGCAATATCTTCACATTTTATGATTCATTGACTCAATTGATGATGATGACATCCTTCATGACTGGAGTCTGGCCATGCTTCCCTGCCAGTAAAATGCTACATCCCCTATTTATTTGGAGAGTTAGCTATTACTGACTTATTTAATTCTTTAAATTATGTGACCACAGACAGTGCCATCACCGATTACGGTTAGGGTGCAAATTTCTGTCAGGCACAAGGTTAGGAAATTTGTAGACACGGGCAGAGCATTTTAAGAATGATCTATGCATCTCCCAGAGTACAAGGGATGCTGGGTGATTGAGTCCAGAAGGTTGCACGGTGCTCTCCGAGAAGTACAAAGACTTCACCAAGGCAGGCACGGTGGTCTGGGTGTTGACTACCTGTTCTTCCTCCACATCTTCACATCGGTTGTGATCTACCATGAGAAGAAGGATTGGCACTAGGAGGTCGGCACCATCATCAAGACCTGGCAAAAGGATGACGACTCATAACACAGAAGAACATCCCTCTCTCAGCTATGCTGGTGATGCACCTACTGCAGCCATCTTTTCAGCTGTTATCAACACTGTGGCTACTACTGCTATGCCAGGATTGGGCCCATTATCTCACGTCCTGCCGTACCACAACAGAGATTCAGGTGCTTGTGATGATGTCAGGCCAACAGAATTCATCAGGCAAGACAGTATGAGTATCTGACGATTAACTGATGGCATTTTAAAAATGCGTGATTGCAGCATACAGTTTCATACCTGGCAAGTCTGCCCAGGAATTGATGATACAAAAAGGTCAACGGCTTACATATTTAAAGATGTAATTATTAAATTCTTTCATTATATAATCTGTGATCCCTGAATTTTGGCGCCACCTTGTGTGACTCAAGTGTGACAGTAGATCTAACTATCTGATTATTTCATTATTCAAATCTGTCTTTTTCTACTCCTGGAACAATGGAGTCTGGATCCACCTTGTTGGTATTAAATAGTATCTTGTGAATTTTCTTTCTTTCTTTCTTCCTTTCTTTCTTTCTTTCTTTCTGTCTGTCTGTCTTCCTTTCTTTATTTAAATCAATGTTGATAACATTGTGTTATCTCTCTAGGCGTGAATTATGAGATACTATCTCTTTATTCATTCATTTTTTGTTCAAATCTATGATTAAGAACACAATGTCTCTTCAGTATTGAGCAATCATTTAGTCTTCACGCATAAAACACCATCCACTTGTTTAATGTTTATTCATTTAATTATGTAAATCTGTCCTTATGTATTCAGCGATTACTGGAGTTTTGAGCCTCCTTAGGGGAGACCATTGTACCAGACTATCACATCATCTAATGCTACACTTACTTCTTTAACTGTTAAACTAGGAAATTAAGTAATAATTCATCATTTAATTTACGTATTTAAAATACAGGTAATGATATGGACCATAAGTCCCTTTTGTTGCCAGATTTTGGGAGTTGGTGATGTAATATCATCTCATTACTGCATCATTTAGCTATGTACATAGAACTTTACATCAGCGATAAAGTTAGGACGTTGGTGCCATCTCGTCAGTGTTACTATAAAAGGCCCTCTAATTAATTATCAATTTAATTTTTTAAAAACATAATTATTCCAGGAAGCGATCAGTCTGACTGCTCCATGTGGGATTTAAGTATGCAACACCATGTATTATTCAATCATATTTCATATTATTTATTGAAGTCGATGAAGATGTTGTTCTTCTTAACTGGAGTCTGGCCATTCCTCCATGGCTGTTAATCACTTGGCATTATTTATTTATCTAAGCATAACTTCCTTGACAATCACTGGAGTGATTATACACACCATCATCCAGTTGTGCTAGCAACATTTGTTGAAGATGCTTTCCTCCCTCCTTTTTATACTTTCAGTGTTTTGTCAAAAATCAGGTGTTTGTAGGTATTAGGGTTAATATCAGTATTTGTTTATTGGATTAAATTGGTATACCTGTCTATTTTTGTGCCAATACCAGGTGGTTATCAGCCCTATAACTCTAGAGTAGAGCATGAAGTTGAGGATGGTGATGCCTCCTGAAGAACCTTTATTGCACAGGGTTATTTTGGCTATCCTGGGTCTTTTGTTTTTTTTCACATAATGTTGAATATTATCCTTTCAAGGTCAGTGAAGAATTGTGCTGGGATTTTATGGGGAATGCATTGAATATGCAGATTGCATATTCACAAGAACACATAAATATTAGGTTTTATAAAAAACTTTACTAATAAAAGTGATAATAAAAGTGCAAGTATCGGAATATACAAAGCTATAGTAGCATATTTGAATCTTTTTACTGAAGTTATAATTTATCTAGACAAAAAGAATTGCATCAATAACCAATAGTCCTAAGCTTTAGAAAAATTATTTCTCTCAGTCTCTACATCCCTAAGTTAATTCTAGAACTTTTTGTATTTTGGTTCTCTCTTGTTGTCTCCCATCTATGTTTTGGAACAGTCATTGTCAGATGTTGAAGTTCCCATTGAAGCTATCATACCCAGTTTTACACTGGTATAGTAGATACATTTCATTAGATTGCAGAAATTAAAGAGTGTTAATTGGGACATACTTGTAATGAGTAATCAATGAGGAAATAAATATATTCTGTCTCTAGATTTAAAAAAGCCTAAACATTTGGGGAAGATATTTAACTCCATGTTCAGAGGCCGTAGCTTCCACAGTATAGAAAAAACATAGGAAACCATCAATGAGTATTTATCCAAGAAATTGCTTAAAAACAGGGGGCCCCTTGAGGAACACTATGGGCCAGGTCAATCCACAGAGGATATTTAAAATAAGTAGTCAAACAAAGTTGGGGCAATGGAAGGGGAATGTATGAATGGAAAACAGAAATTACTTCCTTTAATTCCAAAGGCACTTCATAACTGCGCATACTATCTGCCTTCCTGCTCCCCTTAGCTACACTTACTCCCTTCCTTCAGGGTGCATGCAAACCTGTCTAGGCCAATTCTATAGTTATTTAGATAGGAGACAATCATCATCAAGACACAGGCATCCTGTAGCAGGAAAGGTAATGTCTTAAGGACAAAAGGAGTTATTGGAGCTCAATGAACTCATGAAAATTTGGAATGCAAACCCATATACCGGTTGAGAAAAATCAGACTGGCAGACTAAATTCCAGGACTGCCAAAGCACACAGAAGCCATGTAAGGATATAGATGATGAGATCTACTTTTAACTGCTTGGTGATAGTGAACATGTTTAATCCCAGGACTAAGGAGGCAGCCTGATTTTCTGAGGTTGAGGCCAGCCTGAGAGTTCTAGGGCTGCACTGACAAACCTGTTTTGACAACAAAAAACAAAACAAAACAAAACAAATCAGATAAAGGAAGAATAAGATCCACCTTCTAGTGGTAGCCAGCATGTATACAGGGTATTGAAGGAGGAAGCTCTCCCTCTTTGGCTGCTAACCCTTGCTCTGGCTACCAAATGTATTCGTTTACTACCATCAGAGCCCATGTCTTTGTAATTTTGGTATATAATGACCAGCTGAGACATCCATCCTGATAAACTAAAAAACTTCTGTACTCCTAAGATTCCCATTGGTAGGCAACCGTTGTTGGACTAACTAGATCACAGCTTGTGAGACATTATAATAAATCCACTTTCTACATATATGGTGAGATTCATCATACATTCTGTTTCTTGTAGAGAACATTGAATAATGCACTTGGTTTTTGTTGGGGGGCGGCCTTGAGTCACATCCTCTTGCCGAATTACTTATACCTTAAAACTCTAATTGAGCCTTATCTTGGTAAAACAGAAAACTTCTTAAACAAGCAGTCTGTTTCACTAACCCCAGGAACTGAGGTGAACCAGACAGTAGGAAATGAGATAAGCAGACAATGGGACATTACCAGAGCCCCAGATTGGACACAGTTACCCCTCCCCACTTCCTCCCTGCTTTGCTTTAAAAATCTCTCTTTGGCCTAATAAAATTGAGCCCTTGACAATCCATTGCTTGGTCTCATTCCTTCTTTCTCACCCATTTATTTTCAGGTTCTAGCCCACCTCGACCCACAAATAACATGGTCCCTCTGGTCGGGGTAGGTTTTTGTTTTCTTTTCTTTTTCATCTTATCAGTGAAGATGTACTGGCTTACAATAGTGCTCACAAATACATACATCCTAGTTCAATTCCTCTCCAAATATTCAGTTTTCCATGAAGACTACTCTTCTCATTATTATGCATTTGCCAAGTGTTTGCTCTCAGTTTCAGGGATAAAACTCTAGATCCATGGAGCCATCATCCAGCTATCTGATAGAAGAAAGACATATTATCTTTTTTTTTTTTTTTTTTTTTTTTTTTTTTGAGATCTGGTACCTGCTTTTCTATCCTGATTGTCTGAAGTTCCCAAGAAAACCAGGTAAAAAAAGTTACTTTAGTTCACATAAATTCAGTGTTAATCCAAATAACAAATATCAATTTTTGTATACCTACATCTCTGTGTGGTAAATAAATTTTCTGAGCTCCTATCCAACTTGTTCACCAAGAATAACTCAACCCACTTAAGTAAGTATAGTTAACTAGCCACACTGTGTCTAGGAGGAAGAAAGGAAAATTCCTGTGAACTGCAGGAAGTTAGCAGGGATCAGCTATAGAACAAGTGTTATAGAAATGCACATCTCTGCAGACATAGAAAAGTCTTTGTCTGTGGTAGAAGGCAATCAGGACCCATTGTAATTTGTCCTTAAGTACTCTGCATCCAGCTGTGAGGTACTCTTATAACTAAGGCATTACTAGCCAATCAGACGCCAAGGTGGCCTGCCTGTCAGAAGAAGTACAGAGCCATTCTGGCCTGGATTTGAAGAGAAACTGGAGGCAGTGGTTTTGTGTACTGTGCTTTTAGAAAAGGCAAATTGGAAAACCACAGCACGGTGAGTGAGGGTCTGCTGTCCTCAGATGGGTAGTGGGAGATGGTGAGGTATGGGATCCAGTGTGGAGGGTATTTCCTGAGTTGTCATACAGTCCATAAAATTCCCAGAAGTGAGAGGCAGGCCTCTAAATAACTGTTCTGTGGGCTGTACCTGCTCTGAGCACTGGGAGCAGGGAGATGTTTGTAGAAACATCTATTTAGTCAACTTCTACATACTTTTGGTGCACCCACTGAAAGCATGGCGAAAAACTTCCAGAGGCCTTTTAGGTAAGTATCTTTTAGTTCAGCACATTGCATTTTACTTTTATGTGTAAGATCCATTTATTGTTAATTTTCTGCACGTTGTAAAAGACATCTCATGTAAGGGTAGCACTTCACTATTGAGCAGTGATCTACAGGAGTAAATTGGTAACACAAAGGATTTACAAATGCTTTGGAGATAGTTTGTCTCACAAAGTAGAATTTAACTAAGGTAGTAGTGCCTCTAAAACACACAAAGATAAGTGTATGTTGACCAGACCTGATAGAATTTTGAATCCCAAATACACATTTGTTCACCATGATTTTCCAGACATTTGACTCCAAACCATTACAAAGAAGCCACTCCTGTTTTATAACAGCATGTAGTCCCTTACTGATATCAAAAAAAAAAAAAAAAAAACACATGCACACACACACACACACACACACACACACACACACACACACACAAAACTGGCCCATAACCAGCTGCTCACAGAAATATTAAATGTCCAAAAGCAACCTTTAGGCCCAGTATGCCATATAGTTGCAGTTTTCTTCTCCAGAAAAACATAGTTCTACCAGATTGGCAATAGGACACCAGATTTTAAAAAGTAAACCAATGATGTATGAGTGGCCAGATAAAGCACAGCTTTCATTTAGGCTCTCAGGCAGGCATGATGAACATTCTTGGGAGAGATAGTAACAGCCTTGTCTAGGCCTTGGGAGCTTTCCCGAAGGCCCTGGTGTATTAACCATAAAACAGTGTACCTTGTCCAAAATCAGGTATTTGCTGGGGAGAGCTGGTGATTGTTTGGAACAAAGCCTTAGTGAGGTTATTTCAGGTCTGTAGATCTAAACTACATAGAAATATGTTTCTCAGTCCCAAGGTCACTGTGGGCTTAGTCAGTAATAATCATGAGATACCCTGTGTTCCCCTTGTATGGCATTGTTTTAGTGGTCTTCTCCTGAGTGTCTCCCATTGAAAGACTTCAAGGAAATCTCCTGTTTCCTTCCCTTTCCTTCCTGGAAGTAGTATAGAACAGTCTATTCTCCTTAAGAAGCTTACTTGGCATGGGAAACTTTTCCCCATCCCAACATTTTTTTTTTTTTTAATATTTTCTACCTTCTACATTTACCAATACCTTCACCTCAGGATCCTACATGTGAAGCAAGTCCATCAGTTTCAGGTATCTGATGTCCTTAAGAAATAGTATTTTGAACACATTTGCTGTATAATCCTCTCATCTTCCTTAGTAGCCAGACATTGAAATTTTTCAATGTCTAAAATGGAGATTGAACTTAAAAAGCCATTTAAGAAGGATAGAATATATTAAATGCAAACATGTCTAGGCTGGCTCCTGTTCGAGTATTTTCTAAGATAGATACATGTTAGATATATTTGTTTTTATAGATCTCCACTGTGGGTGAAATGATTTTTCCCTGGGAAGGCATATTAAGGCTAGAAAAGATGCATTTTCATCCTGTTAGAAGAATGTTTATGAGGCAAGCTCTTGTGTTGATGCAGGTGACATTAGTTGTAGTCTGTTGTTCTCCAAACAATGGCCTTGCTGTGTTCTGTACTATTCCTTCAAAATTCTTAAATTACTGTAACCTCAGAGATTTAAAATATCCATTAGTGTCAGGTAGGGAACTATCCAGTGCAGTCACAGGAAAAGGATTCGCATGTGGAGCATTGCCTCTGCTTTCAGATCAGAATAAGCAAAATTATTTTACACTGAAGGAGGATTCACGGTAAGCAACCAGGTGCTGGAGTCACCACTATGAAAAAAGTACATGACTGTGGTAGGGGGAGTGATTTTGTAATTTCCCATCATGTTTGAATCCATGCCATGTGTATGAACACAGACCAGAGTATGTGGGTATACAGTTTGGGAAGCTAGTTCTGAGCCAATGAATGTTGAATTTGACAATAGGTAACTCTCTTTGTGGAGAAATTTTCAATCCTGCATGACACACTAATATCAGCTCAGAGGTATGAGAAGGAGATCATTGACTATGTGTAAGGTTACCATGCTCAATACAAAATAACAGCATATGGGCAGTATCAGTCTATCTCTTCTTAATTACTGCTCTATTTTGTTTGTGATCTATCAAATTTCTGAAGATCAGATTACTAAGCTGAGTCACTATTTAGCTACACACTCGGTTATGTGTAAGTCATTAGTTAGCCACAAGCTAACCCACTAGTTAGTCACACATACTAACTCACTAGTTAACTACATACACTATGTCACCTGTTAGGCACACACCTAAGTCACTTGTTAGCCAAACACATGAAGTCACTAGTTAGGCAAACACCTAAATCAATAGTCAGCCACCCACATGCCTATGCCACTAGTTAGTCACAAAAACTAAGTCACAATGCAACCACACAAATAAAGCAGTACTTAGCCACATACACTAAGATAGTAGTTAGTCACACAACTAAGTCACTACTCAGCTACATGCCTAAGCAGTAGTAAAGCACATTGACTAAGTCACTAGGTAGACAAAATTCTACGTTACTAGTTAGCCATAGGCACTATGACACTAGTTAGCCACACACACTGTACCACTACTTACCCACACATACTAAGTCACTAGTTAGCCACATATCTAATTCACTAGCTAGCCACAGACACCAAGAAAGTAGTCAGCCACACACACTAAATTACATACACACACTAAGAGAGTAGTTAACCATTCACGTAAGTCACTCGTTAGCTACATACACTAAGTCACTAGTTATCCACACACACTAAATCAGTAGTTAGATACACACACTATGTTACTAGTTAGACACATACTAAGTCACTAGTAAGCCACACACCAAAGTCAGTAGTTAGCCAAACACAGTAAGTTACCACTTATCCACCGACACTAAGCCACTAGGTAGCCACACACACTAAGTCACTAGATAGCTACACACATTAAATCACTATTACCCAGAAAAACTAAGTCACTTGTTATCTGCTGCAGACCTCTCAGTGGGCAATGGTCTGTGGGGAGACCAAGACTCTGATTAACATGTCAGGAGTTGCTTTGGCTTGACAGACAGACACAAACACACTTGAGGAGCTTTGCAACAGCTGCAATTTTTTCTTCAGATCATTGGGTTTTTATGCAGAAAGTTCAAGGAACAGATCTTTAGCCACAGTTTAAAATTCACAAACATACTATAAAAATGTCAGCAATTACTTTAAAGCATGAGATTGTAAATCCATCTAAGCAAGTGTGTAGCTGGGAAACTGTTTTTTTGGCCTGCTTGTGGTCAGCATACCAGTGATTTGCTTTACTGAGTTTAGAGAATAATCATTGTCTCTGGTCAGTAAACTTTTAACAATATTGGTAAGAACTCTTGAACTGTTGTATTTATTCAGGGGCCCTAAGACTTTAAGTTAGAGTATTGTTTTAAATCCCACAACAGCTTTTCTGAGGGCAGGCTAATTACAGGAAGGGCCATCTTGTGGGCAAAGTCCTATAGCTTTAGCTATGCTAATTTATTAGGACTTGTGCTGACACGTGAAGTCTCAACTGGCTAAGTGGGATTTGTAGTTCAGGGCACAGAGGATAGCATCCATCTGCTGTTTGCTAGTCTGTATCTCTTTCAGTTTCTGAAAATATATCTAAGTGTTTTCTGGGCTTCTCTGAATTAACAGTGGAGCTACAGGCCAAAACACCCATGATCAAAAGCATTATAGGTATCATAGCACAAAATACACCAAGCACCTGTTCCAATCAGCCAGTTAGGCAAGCACCTGCAGGAACCTGGACCACTTTTCCCCAGGAAGCATAACCACATGTGGTACAAACCTCTGGACAGGTAGCCATTGAGATTTCTCTCAGCCATTGCTACACTGTCTGCACTGGGTCTGCTGTGGCAGTTAACCACACATTAAGTCACTAGTCAGCCAGGTACCTAAGTCACTAGTTAGCCACAAACATAAGTTACTATTTAGCCACTCTTGCTAAGTTACTAGTTAGCCACACAAACTAAGTTACTAATAAGCCACACAGCTATGTCACTAGGTTCCACATGCATTAAGTCACTAGTTAGTCACAGTCAACATGTCACTAGTCAGCCACTTCTAAGTCACTAGTTAACCACAAACACTATGTCACTAGTAGGCCACACACCTAAGTTTCTAGTTTGCCGCATATGCTAAGTCACTAGTCAGTCACATTTAAGCTAGTAATTAGCCCAACACACTAGTTACTAATAGACCACACCCTAAGTCAATATTTGGCCACACAATTAGGTTACTAGTTAGATACACTAACTCATAGGTTAATCATATACAGTAAGTCACTAGTTAGTCATACACACTAAGTCACTAGTCAGACACATACCTAACTCATTAGTTAGCCATGCATGTAAGTCACTAGCTAGCTACACACCCAAGCCACTATTTCGACATTGAGGCCAATGTCTTCCCTAACAGAGCAGGGTATGGGCATAGCGTTCATACCAGCCCAAGGGGATGGAGGCAGATGGAAGTGTGCGAGTTCAAGGCCAGTCCTGGCTATTAGAGAGATGGAGAGAGACAGAGTGAGAGAGAGGGGGAGAGAGGGAGAAAAAAATCTGTCTAAAAGAAAAACAACTCACACTAAGGTGATCCAAGGACTTAGGATTTCAGTCCATTAATCCCAGCAGTAGGGATTTGAAGATAGAGTGACATGGCTGGACAGAAAGAGGAAGAAAAAGGCAGAGGAGACAGAAGAGCACCCAGTGTGATGGTTTTGTTTGAGCAGTTAGTCTGAGGGATCAACGAGATAGCAGTCAATCTGAGGAAGCAGTGTGAGGACAGGATCACATTCTTTGTTTGATAATAGGTAGAGATAAGAACTCTAGTAGCCAGGTGCTCTGAGTCTGTGATCCTTCCATTTTCACCCTCCCACTCTCTGTGAGTTTGTATTTATAAGATCTATTAGAACTTGCTCTTCTGCCAGCCATTGCCTAGAGGTGGTGAGTATGGGCCAAATTGGGGCAGCCTCTCCCCTGCAACGTCTCCCCCAACTTCCTGAGTTGGCCCCTCATCCCGCTGCTCCTGTGTCCTTTCCCCATAGAGAGCACACTTGGAGCTCTGATACATCCCCACACATCCCCACCGCCAGCCTGCCCCCACTACCCTGTGCCATACCCTGCACCTTGCCCTGCTGTTCTGGTTGAGCACTGGGACAGAGGGTGGAGCAAACAGTCTACACTACTTCAGGGACTTCTCGGATCAAATCTGAACAAAGGAGACCTGCCTATCCACGTGGGGCCACCCGTAATTTCCACCTGCTTGGTCTCTGACCCCCACCTCCAGTCCTCTGCTGGAGTCCTGGGCCCCTCCCAGATATCTGTCTATCTCTATGGGTCCACTCTGAGTTCCCTCCAGCAAATCCTTGACCCCCAAAGCAGAGATTATGCTAAAGAAAGAGAACTCAGGTAGAGAGTGCCAGTTCCATGAGAGATTGGACTATCGGTAGAGGAACATTTCGAGTATCAGCCCAGCCTTAGTCCTCTTCTGCCAGCCATTGGCTAGAGACCACACTACTTTGGGGGAAATCTTGGAGCGAATATGAACACAGGAGACCAGCCTATCCACACGGGACCAACTGTATTTCTCAACTGCTTCGCCTCTTACCCCCATCTACAGTCCTCTGCTGGAGTCTCAGGCCCCACCCAGAGACCCGCCTATCTCTGCGGGACCACTCTGAGTATCTGCAGGCATCTTCTACTTGATCCTCATCCCTGACACCATCCCTGGTCCCTGTCTGCGGAGAGACATCCTATAGAGCTTGGACCAACAAGAGAGCGACAGATATTGAAACTCTGACCCACATAAGCCCCCCGGGGAAGCACCATAGAGAGAGGGAGAGACAACACAAACACCTATTGGAAGAAGCTATGGAAAGATGGCAATACAAGAAAATAACTAACAACAGAACACAAGCATGAAACCACCAGAATCTAAGGAATCTACCCCAACTAGAATGGAACACAACAACAAAGCAGAGGAAGCAGAAGGGAATGACTTAAAAATTACCGTCAAAAAATGATAGAGGCCCTCAAAGAAGATGTGAGAAAATCCCGTAAAGAAATGGAAGAAAAAATAAACAAAAAAGTGGAAGAAATGCACAAATTCCTTAAGAAAAGAAAAAAAGTGCAAAAACTAAGAAACAAGAGAATCAAGCAGGTGAAGGAAACGGTTCAAGACTATAAAACTCAAATAGAGAAAATAAAGGCAACACAAACCCAAGGAATGCTGGGAATAGAAAAACTGGGCAAAACATTGGGAACTACAGATGCAAGCATAACCAACAGAATTCAAGAGATGGAAGAGAGAATCTTAGGTTCAGAAGATAAACTAGGAGAAATAGATTCATCGAAAAAAGAAAATCATAAATCCAACAAATCCTTAACACAAAAAAATCCAGGAAATGTGGGACACCGTGAAAAGACCAAACCTAAGAATAATAGGAATAGAGGAAGGTAAGGGAGCCCAGCTAAAAGGTGTTGAAAACATATTCAACAAAATCATCAAGGAAAACTTTCCCAATCTGAAGGACATGCCCATGAAAGTACACGAAACATAAAGAAACCCAATAGGCTCCACTTATAAAACACCATCCACTTGTTTAATCTTTATTCATTTAATTATGAAAATCTGTCATTATGTATTCAGTGGTCACTGGAGTTTTGAGCCTCATTATGGGAATCCATCGTGCCAGGCCATCACATCATCTAATACTACACTTATTTATTTAACTGTTAAACTAGGAAATTAAATAATAATTCATCATTTAATTAATGTATTTAAAATAGAGGTAATGTTATGGACCATAAGTCCCTTTTGGAGTCAGATTTTGGGAGTCGATGACGTAACATCATCTCATTACTTTATCATTTAGCTACGTATATAGATCATTACATCAGCGATAGTTTTAGGACTTTGGTACCACCTCCTCGGTGTTAATATAAAATGCCAACTAATTAATTATCAATTTAATTTTTTAAATAAATCATTATGCTAGGAAGAGATCAGTCTGACTACTCCATGTGGAATTTAAGTATGCACCACCCTGTCATTATTTAATCATTTTTCATTATATATTAATTATTTAAATCAATGAGAATGTTGTTCTTCGTGACTAGAGTCTGGTCATACTTCTCTGGGAGTTAATCGCGAGGCATTATTTAATTATGTAAGTACTACTTCTTTGAAAATCACTGGAGTTTGGTTCTACCTTATGAAAGTTAAGTATGCAGGACTATCCAATTATAAACTTATTGGATCACCTAAGTAATGATGGTGTCATTGGTCATTTGGCAGGAGATCTGTACCAGAAGCAGTTCCCAGAGAATGAGGGACACTGTGTTACCAAATGATTACTGATTATATAATCATAGATTTTTAACAGTCTCATGATTACATGATTTAAAAAAACTGTATTGTTTCACATCATCAGTTTCGGAGAGCTTGCAACAGGACTGACCCATGAAGGAAACAGTCACCACCAATTTTAAAAATGGAATAACTAAATAATCTCTTGATCAGGGAAACTCATCTCATGAACTCTGTTGGGCTGATAACATGACACACCACCAACAATAAATAACTCTAAGTAAACAATGATTTCCAAACAAGTAAAAGACTTACATAATAAGAACTTTGTGTCTCTCAAGAAAGAAATTAAAGATTTTACCAGAAAATGGAAAGATCTCCCATGCTCTTGGATAGGAAGGATAAACATAATAAAAATGTCAATCTTGCCAAGCAATCTACAGATTCAACGCAATCACCATTAAAATCCCACCACATTTCTTCACTGACCTTGAAAGGACATTAATCAACTTTTTATGGAAAAACAAAAGACCCAGGATAGCCAAAACAACCCTATACAATAAAAGAACTACAGGAGGCATCACCATTCCTGACTTTAAGCTCTCATACACAGCTATAGTTCTGAAAACAGCCTGGTATTCACATAAAAATAGACAGGTAGACCAATTGAATCAAATTGAAATTTCTGATATTAATCCACATACCTATGAACACCTGATTTTCGACAAAAGACTGATAATTATACAATGGGGCAGGGACAGCATCTTCAACAAATGGCGCTGGCACAATTGGATGAGGTGGTGTAGAAGAAGGCAGATAGAACCATGTCTGTCGCCATGCACAAAACTCAAGTCCAAATGGATCAAAGACCTCAACATCAATCCAGCCAAATTGAACCTCTTAGTCGAGAAAGTAGAAGGTACCCTTGAACAAATTGGTATATGAGACTGCTTCCTGAACATAACTCCAGGGGCACAGACACTGAAAGAAACAATTAATAAATGGGAACTCTTCAAACTTAGAAGCTTCTGTAAGGCAAAGGACAAAGTGGATAAGACCAAACAGGAACCCACAGACTGGGTAACGATTTTCACCAATCCTATATCTGACAAAGGTCTGATCTCCAAAACATACAAAGAACTCAAGAAACTAGTCAACACAACACCAAATAACCCCATTAAAAAATGGCATACAGAACTGAAGAAAGAATTCTCAATAGAGGAAATTAAAAAGGTGGAAAGACACTTAAGAAAATGCTCCACATCCTTAGCTATCAGGGAAATGCAAATCAAAAAACTTTAAGATACCATCTTACTCCTGCCAGATTGGCTAAAATTAGAAACACCAATGATGACTCATTTTGGAGAAGATATGGAGAAAGGGGGACACTCCTCCACTGCTGGTGGGAGTGCAAACTCATACAGCCATTTTGGAGATCAGTATGGCCGTTTCTCAGGAAAATGGGAATTAGTTTACCACAAGACCCGGCAATCCCCCTCTTAGGCATATACCGAAAGGATTCATATCCATACAAAAAAGACATCTGTTCAACTATGTTCATAGCAGAACTATTTGTAATATCAAGAACCTGGAAGCAACTTAGGTGCCCCTCAATTGAAGAATATTTAATGAAGATGTGGTACATCTACACAATGGACTACTACTCTGCAGAAAAAAAAAATAATGGTATTTTGAAATTCGCAGGTAAGTAGAGGGCACTTGAAAAAAAACCACCCTGATTGAGGAAACTCAGTCACAAAAAGAGGAAAATAGTATGTACTCACTCATAAATGGGTTTTAGACCTAAATCAAAGGATCACCATCCTGTAATTCACACCACCAAAGGACCTAGGATACAAGGTATATTCTAAGAGATTCATATAAAGTCCCTCACAGAACCGGGAAAGGACAAGTCCCCCAGAGCACAGGGGAAGTGGGGTGACAGTGAATGTAGAGAGAAGTAGGAGATAATGAGGGGGGGGAGGAAAACATGTGCGACTAGGAAGATTGAGCCCTGTTAGGAATAGAAGACAGGAGAGAGAGAGAGAAAGAGAGAGAGAGAGAGAGAGAGAGAGAGAGAGAGAGAGAGAGAGAACAATAAAGAGGGAGCCAATATTGTTTTGGAGATAAAATTGAACACAAAGTAAGGTTTAGAGAAGTACAAGACTGCTCCCAACTAACAATTTGAGCTTCCGTGGAAAGGCTATCATAAATGCCCTTCCCAGAGAGTGAGATCAAGAACTAACTTATCCATGGAGCCCTCAACTAATGCCTGTTGAAAACAGGATCAAACACCCATACATAAACACTGAGTCGAACTAGCACCCAGATGCAGATGGAGAGAACAAGACCATGAGTCAGAAACACATATAGACAGCTTACCTGAAAAAGGAGGAGATAACGGCCACTAGACTGAGAGCTGGGAAGCCAGCATGGGACAGACTCAGGCCCCCCTGAATATGGGTCTCAGCCAAAAGGACTGAGCAGTCTAAGAGACCTCAGACAGTGGAGCCAGGAAGTATCCCTGGTGCACAAAGGACTTTGTGAACATATCCCCCATGGAGGGATAACTGCCTTAATCTAGAGACAGGAGAGAAGCCCTAGTCCCTACTTCATATCACCTGTCAGATCTACATGACCCCAACTGGATGGCATTCCCCTACATGTGGAATTGGGGTGGGGGATGGGAGGGGAGGCTGGTTAATGTGCATGTGAGAGGGCAGAGAGGGTAAAAGGGAGGGAAGCAGGGAGTGAGGGAGGGAAGGAGAGGGAACTGGGATCGACATGTAAAATAATAAATTAAATTAAAAAAATGCTTTGACTCCAAAATTTAAGTTGAAGGAGAAGTTATTGGGGAAAACGATTTATATTTTTGTTTCTACAGAAAATGAAAAGATGTGGGTTCCTTCCAGACTAATGTGGCTTGATCACGCCAGACCGCCTGAAACAGAGTATAAAGTGATCCTAAATTCAAAACAGCTGGAAAAAGCAGCCCTACAGACTACAGCCAGGGTTTCTGAATCTTCTTTGACTCCCCCATGAGAGCGTCCCTTACCAGCAGGAAGTAGTTTGGAAAGAACGACACCCAAATTCCCAAATATTGTGTATAAATGTTTGTTTTCATTTAATTGGACTTTGTTATATAAAATAAAATAATAATAAAAAAACAATAGCATTTTGAAATTTCAGGTAAATAGAACTAAACTAGGCTATCCTGAGTGTGATAATTACCTAATTTTCACACGCTTCAAAGGATTATATTACTTATATATCATTTACTATTAACATGTATCAGTAAGCATAAACAAATGGATTAAAGGATGAATAATAAAATACAACAAGCATAAAAAAATATTCCAGATCATGCTGTAACACAAAAATCCATATATATGCCATTTAGAGCATACACAAAATTAATTCCAAGTGTGAATACGGCCTTAGCCTAGAGACAAGGAGGAGGGCCCGTGCCAAACCCAAATGTCTTGACAGGTTTAGATGAATCGTCCTAAAGAACTCAGCCTCCCAGAGAAATGTATGTGGGATAGGATGGGGAGGTCACTGGGGGAGGGAGGGAGAGGGAACTTGGAATGATATCCAAAATAAGATCTTTCTATTCATTTCTTAACAACAGAAGTTGTTATTTTGATGGCAAAAGAATGGTAATATCTCTGCATGTATCTGACCCCTAAATGTTAGATGTGAAGGGCAAAGCTTCTGGAAGGCACTGGACAAACTGAACCTCTCCTTCTATGGTAACTTGCCATCCCTGTGCACCAAAAGCATAATGGGGCTGACTTCAAAGAATTTATTCACCTTGCTGCATAATCGAAATCCTTTCCACAGATGCATCCCACAAGGAAAAATATTCCTGGGCCACACCCTGGTTGGGGAAGCTCCTAGGACCACAATGGACCTAACAGAACACTGAATTTGACAGCACATTCAAGCCCAGCGTCCTCCTGGAAGGACTGCAAAACAAACATTCATGACTCCCCATACCACCCTCTGAATCCACTCACTCACCATGGTGCAGCTTCTGTTCTCCTCCATTCCCCTGCAGCACTCACAGAGCAGCAATCAATCCTCTGGTGCCTGTTCTGATATAAAAGCAAGCCTGCAGCATGGCTCCAGGAAGTCTCCATCCAGACCTGAGACTGGTGGGTTGGCTCAGTGTACCTGATTGGCTAGTGAGGCTTGATTGACAAGAGCTCTTCCTCAAGGGTTAGACTGTTCTTAAAGACACACTAGGCCCAGGACCTCCTTTGGCCCTGGCTTTTACTCCAGACCTAGACATTTCAGAGATCTGCACAAATAGGAACTTATTTGGTTTTTGGGGTTTTTTGACAGAATTTCCCTGTGTGGCTCCTTCCATCCTATTCCTTGCTTAGAAACTGCACTGGTGAATTCCTTATTAATTATTAATATTAAACTTGTTGTTGTTTTCTAATAGTTTTTTTCATTAACTGTCTAATATATATTGATACATTTATTTATTTATTTTTATTTTTGAGACAGAGTTTCACAATGTGGCCCTACTGTCCTGGAACTTACTCTGTAGAGACCAGGCTGACCTCTAAATAAGAGAGATCCAGTTGCATCTAATTCCTCAGTGCTGGAACAAAAGGCAAACTGCATAGTCAGACATTAATTTCAATGTCACTTTCCCATGTCATCAGTAGATGACCCAGCTCTGTTCCTGCAGAGGATAATTTCAAACCCTCTTTCTCTCTCCACGCAATGTGCAGAGCTAGCAAAGGTCATTACACAATTCAGACTGAAACTATTCTCTTCTTCAACCATAAACATATATAAAGAAAAAACAAACATGCTTTAAGAATAGAATGTGGAGCTATGCAGTGGTTAGCCATAGAGGACAGGCCATGGTGGAGTACACCTTTAATCCTAGCACTTGGGAGACATAATCCGGTGCATGTCTGTAATTTCATGGCCACCCCAGGCTACACCACATTGATCCAGTCTGAAAGAAAAAGAGAAACAAGTGGTGGCTCATTCCTTTATCCCTCAAATTGGGAGGTAGATATGGATGGGAGAAATATAAGGAGGAAGAAGACAAAAGCTCATTGTTTTCTGAGGGAAGACTCCAAGTATCAGAATTGCCTGTCCCTTTGGTATGAGTACTTCAGTAGAAATAAGAGCTAGGGCTTGACTGCTCTGCTTCTCTGATATTTCATCATTAATCGCATATCTGAATCCATGTTTTGATTATTAAGAACAACTAGAAATAGCTTTACAATTTCCAGTGCAGTGTGTCAAATCTAAACTGTAGTGTATAAGACTAGAATTTATGCTAATAGTATTGATAGTACTAATCTTTACCATTTTATCAAGTTTATTGCTATATTTTGTATGTATGAGTTTGAGAGAAAATGGTTTGTATAACTATACAGGTCATGGGATGAAGATAATGTTGTGAAGTTGAGTGTACATATCTGAACTCTGGTCACCCCCAAAAGATGTGGTGAATCTCTTGCCAAGATACACAACACATTTTATCTGATGAATCAAAACTTTTCCACAGATTAACAATAAATCAAAAATAAATAAAGAATTATATAATGGTTTCAGAACATGAAGTATCAGAATTTAAGATGCTATACATGGCAAGTTTGTAACATGAAATGAATACAATCCAATGACAATGAACAAAAATTAATAACAAAATGCTTATTGCAAAGGCACAGTAACAATTTTTTTTCGGAAATACTCAGAATGCTCAATGGAATTATGAAAACACAGTACACAAACGAACATAATATGACTTTTATACTTACTAGAAATCAACAACAATCAAAATATGTATAATATGTGTAAAAGAATAAAAGAGATAGAGAGAATAACCCAAGAGCAAAGGTCAAAAAATATCAACTATTAACATAAAGTACAAAAGAAACATAGCCAAGAAAAATGTGATCTTGACCAATGTTATCCCAATATCTATGAATCCATGTGTACAGAGATTAAATAAACAAAGACTTCAACACTCTAATTAAATCAACTAAAAGTAACCCTTAGACACTTTTGACCCTGTAGCTATGGATATCTATTCCAAAGACAGGATGTCCCTGTTCTAGAGCTCCCCATGCAAAAGGAGCTAACCTTCTGCTATGGCTCTGTAAACCTTTATACCCCTTTATTGTTTCAGGTAAACCTAGCCTCATTGATGCCCACTCCACAAACAACATGGGAGAATAATTTAAAATCAACTTCCTGCCAAGTGGTATATGGCCCAAGGTGAAGATCCTGACCTAACTCCCTACCCAAAACCATACACACCTGAGATATCTCTGCAGGATAGAGACTCATTTTGTACACCGGAATTAAATGTCAGTTAACACAGTATTGTAACTCTTGGTAGCAGAGAGTTAAAAACATTATACTCTTGTATTGGTGAGAGACATCCACATCACCATTTTCTACTACTTTCTAAAATATTTATAAGGCAAACATGAAAGTGGAATGGAATATTCAGAACTTCAAGAAATCAGACCTTCCGTTATCCAGTGTCAGCCCCCACTGCACACCAACAGCATTGCATGCATATGCACACTGGACAGTTATATAATAAGCAACACACCCACCCATGCCAGGGCTGCAGAGTCTCCCCCAAACCAATAAACACATGGAGAGGAAGGCTCAGAGGACAAGGGTAACTGCCCAAGTCACCACATGGACCAAAAGAACCCCAGTCTGTCTCATAGTCCATACAAATTTTTGCAGAAATGACATCTGAGCAGACCTGCTTTGCAAACCCTACACTCAGAATAGTGTAACCTGTGTTCTTCCTTACAACTCGATAGAGCATAAGGAAAAGAGAATCATGGAAGGAAGGCTTCTCAGAGTCCAGCATTGGCTGGGACCACCCAGTTGGACCTACAATTTTGCATCCCACTACCAGGGAATCAGAAATCAATGACTCAGATTGCATAGTCCTTGTAGCTCTGCACTACCCACCCAGAAGATAGCAGCCTAATCCAGAAAGTTTGTGGTTTAGTATACATTCTTCTACTGTCCTGGAAGTCAAGCTGCTCATTATTAAAATCACAGTGTACCTTGTGTGCACATTTTGTTACACGCTCATTGTTACTAGCCAGTAACCATTGACCTCATAGCTAGGAAATACTGCAGCCAAATGTATGACACCTTCTAATATTCACTGTGGTTAATGTGAAACTCCACTTTAAGAAAACTAGACTGTGAATTAGAGAACACTGGGTATTCATGGCAGGGCTTGTGGGCAGAAAAGTGTATGTGGATATGATGTAGTTATGATCTGAAAAAAAATATTTTGAAAAGCTGAAAATAGCTTCATGGCCATGTGTTCTAGAGACTAGGGGTTTCATTTAGAGCACACCAAGTATTCCTCAAACGTTTTCTCTCACACTGTACATCCAAACGAACAAAAAAAAAATAATAGTCCTGTTACATATTCCACAAGAGTTCACCCAGACTGGTTTTGGCTAAATACTGTAATTTATAGCAATTTGTATGCATGATAAGGTCTCTCCTCTATCCAAAGTCTTGGTAGCCCTCATCTGTGGATTCCAAGAAACTGCATTCCGAAACAATGATGGATTTTCTAAGAATGATTATCTAATTCCACATTACTCACCTCAACTACTGTTGAAGCAGGAAATCTCATCTTCCATCCTGCCCCTCCCTTTCTGCACTGTGACTCCACCAGTATCCAAGTGGGACATGAACTCAATCATTGCACAAATCCCTCTTCATTTATAAGACCCCACAATAATCAGAGATCTTGGGAGTTCACTCATTTTCTGGTCTATTTTCCTTCTCCCTGACCAGGCAAGGGCTCAACTGGAACAAAGTGTAGGATTTTCTTACCAGCACTGTACAGGAGAAGCAGGATTAGGAGTTCAAAACAATTCTCAATTACACAGCATAAGACAAGCCACAGTTAGAAGACACTTTGCTCTACACAGAAATAAATAATCAGCATTACTTGAGAAAGGGAATGAAATAAGTAAAATCTAAGAAACATAGGAGTGCAGCAAAATAGAGACAAAAACAGTAATATGATTAAAGAAGACATATAAAAAGGTACCAAAAGCTGGGTGGTGGTGGCAAATGAAATTAATGCTGGTGCTCAGGAGGCAGATGGAAACTTATCTCTGTGAGTTCAAGACCAACTTGTTCCACAAGATATAGTTGTGGGACAGGCAGCAGAGCCAAAAGAAATGGGGGTCTCTAAAAAACAATAAATAAAAAACTGGAAAACAATACAAAAAAATCAATGATAGAAAGAGTTGGTTTTTCGAGAAAATTAACAAGGTAGAGAAACCTTTATCCAAACTAACCAAAAAGCATAGAGAGAACATGAAAATTAATAAAATCAGAAACAAACAGTAGTACATAACAATAGACACTGAGGAAATGAAGACAATTTTAAGGTCATATTTTGAAAACCTATACTCGACAAGATTTGAAAATTCAAAGGATATGGACAAATTTCTGGATACCTATTACTTAACAGAATTAAATCAAGAATAGACAAGCAACTTAAATTGATCTATAACACCTAACAAAGTAGGAGTAATAATGAAAAGCCTTCCAACATAAAAAATCCCAGAGCCAGATGTCTTCTTCAGTGAAGAATTCTACCAAAAATTCATGGAAGAGCTATATTAAGACTCCAGAAATTGTTCCACACAATAGAAAAGAAGGTTCATTACCAAACTGTTTTTATGAAGCTACAATCACCTTGATACCCATCCACACAATGACATAAATAAGAGAGAAAATTATAGACCAATATACCTCATGCACATTGATGCAAAAATACTCAAGAAAATATGGGAAAACTGAGTCCAAGAATATGTCAGAGAAATCATCTACCATGATCAAGTAGACTTCATCTCTGGCTTTCATGGATTGTTTCACATATGAAAATATATCAAATATGCCACTATATAAACAAACTGAAAATAAAAAGTCACATGATCATCTCCCTAGATGCAGAAAAACCTTTTGACAAAATTCAACATACTTCCATATTAAAGGTCTTGGGGAGATCAGGGATAACAGGAATTTACGTAAACATAATGAAGCAATATATAGTAAACCCATAGCAAATATCAAGCTGAATGTAGAGAAGCTTAAGGTGATACCTCTAAAATCAGGGAAAAGACTAGCTGCCTTATTTCTCCGTATCTCTTCATTATTGTAATTGAATGGCTAGCTAAAGAAATAAGACAAGAAAAGGAGTTCAAGGGGATGCAAATTGGCAAGGAAGAACTCAAACTTTCTCTATTTTCAAATGATAAGATAGTTTACATAAGCAAACAAAAAATTCTACCAGTATTCTCCTACAGCTGAAAAATACATTCAGTAAAATATGAGGATACAAGATTAAATAAAAAAAAATTCTGTAGCCATTACATATTCAGTCAACAAAGGGGTTGTTAAAGAAATCAGAGAAACATCACCCTTCACAATAGCCACAAACAACATAAAGTATCTTGGGGTAACACCAAAGAAGTGAAAGACCTATATAATAAGAATTTTTGTCTTTAAAGAAAATAGCAGAAAATGTAAAGATGTCCCAATCTAATGGATAGGTAGAAAAAACATAGAAAAATGGCAATCTTACCAACAGCAATCTACATGTTCAATGCAATCTCCATTAAAATCCCAGCACAATCTTTCACTGACCTTGAAAGGATAATAATCTACTTTATATTGAAAACCAAAAGAACAAAAATAGCCAAAACAACCTGTATAATAAAGGAACTTCATGAGGGATCATTATCCCTGACTTTAAGATCTACTACAGACCTATAGTCCTGAAAACAGCCTGGTATTAGCACAAAAATAGACAAGTACCTCAATGAAATCGAATAGAAAATCCTTATATTAACCCACACACATACTAACAAAACAGGTAAAATTATACAATGGGATGAGGCAAGCATCTTCAAAAAATGCTGAGTAAGGTTTTCTGCCCACAGCTGGTCTTGTCCTGCAGCTGCGCCAGCACCAATTATTATACAGAGACTCTATATTTGATATAATGCTGTAGGCCAGCTACTAGTTTCTTATCAATTAGCTCTGTCTTAAGTATTAGCCTATTTCTGTTGATCTATGTATTTTCACGTGGTCTCTTATTACTGGGGAAGAGGGCAAGCATCTTGTCACCCCAGTCTCTCCATCTTGCTTCGTCCTTCCTCCTTCCTCCTTCCTCTTTCCTCCTTATCTCCTAGTTTCACCTATCTAACTTTCCTATTGTCCAACAGTGCTTTATTCATTAACCAGTATGAGAAATATATTTTCAGAATGACATCACCCATCAAAATGTTGCTGGTACAACTGGATGATGGACCAAACTGCAGCCCACAAACTGGGATTTTCACCAATCCTATATCCAACAAAGGGCTGATCTCCAAAATATACAAAGAACTCAAGAAACTAGTCAATAAACTCCAAATAACTCTATTAAAATGGGCTACAGAACTGAATAGATAAATCTCCATAGAGGAAATAAAAAATGATTTAAGACACTTAAGAAAGTATTCAACATCCTTAGCTGTCAAGGAAATGCCAACTAAAACAACTTTGAGATACCATCTTACTCCTGTCAGAATTGCTAAAATTAGAAACAGCAATGCTAACTTATGCTTGAGAGGATGTGCAGAAATGGATACACTCCTCCACTTTAGGTGGAACTGCAAACTTGTACAGCCATTTTGGAGACTAGCATGGCAGTTTCTCAGGATGATGGGAATCAGTCTACCACGAGACCCAGTAATCTCCCACTTAAGTGCATACCCAAATGATGCCAATCCATGCAACCAAGACTTGTGCTCACATATGTTCATAGCAATATTATAATAGCAAGAACCTGGAATCAATGCCCTTCAACTTAGATGCCCCTCAACTGAAGTATAAATAAAGAAGATTTGCCACATTTACAAAATGGAATACTACTCTGTGGGGGTGGGCAGAAACAATGGAATCTTGAAACTTCCAGACAAGTGGATAGAACTTGATGAAACCCTCCTGAATGAGGTATCCCAATCACAGAAAGAGAAACATGGTATGTATTCACTCATATGTGGATTTTAGACATATTGCAAAGGTTCACCACCCTTCAAAACAAAATGCCAGAGATACTAGGATAGAAGGAGGATTCTAAGAGTTTTACATAAGGACACTCGCAGGAGCAGGAAGGCACAAAGTATTCAGAGCATATGGGTGGTTATTGGCGGGTAGTGAGTGGAGAGGGAACTAGCACAATGAAAATGGGAGGAGATGAAAGATTGTTGGTCTAGGAACATTTGATCAGGGGAGGAATAGACTTGAGAAGAGAAGGGAAGAGAAGAGAGGAGAGCAGAACAGAGGAGAGAAAATAGAGAAAGAGACTATAAAAGAGGGAGCCATTATAGTTTAGAAGAGGAAATAGAACCTAGAGAAATGTGCAGAGCCCTACAATAATGACCCCAACTAACAATTTGAGCAACAGTGTAAAGGCTACCATAAATTCCCTTCGCTGGCAATGAGATCAATGAGTAACTTATCCACCATCATGGAGACCTCACCTAGTAGCTGTTGGAAACAGAAGCAACCTTGGACAACTAAACACTGAGCAAAAATTTAATCCATATGCAGAGAGGGAGGACAAGACCATATTTCAGAAACCCAAAGACACAGCTGATTTGAACTAGGAGGAGATAATGGGGCCCCAGACTTATAGCTGGGAATCAAACATGGGACTGACACAGACCCCTGAACATGGGTCTCAGCTAAAAGGCCTGTGCAGTCTAACAGTCTTCAGAAAGTGGGACCAGGAAGTATCCCTGTTACAAAAAGCACATTGGGGGAAAATCCCCATGGAAGGATACTCCATTAACCTTGAGACAGGAGAGACATTGTAGTGTCTACTTAAAATGACTTGAAGGAATTAGATGACCCCTCCTCGTAGGCATCCACCTACGTGTATAGTGTTGGTTGGATGGGAGGGGAGAATGGCTGGGCGCCCGGGAAGTTGGGAGTGAAAGAAGGAGTGTGGGAGTAAGTTGGAGGGAACTGGTTTGATAAGTATAATAAAAAAAATTTTACAAATTAACAACATTAAAAAGATACCAATGTAATTTTCAAAAAACAAAGTTAATATACTTTAATAATTTAAAATTTTTACCTCTATTGACTTTGAAATATCACACCTTCACAGAGAGATCATCACTTCCAGCACAAGTTCTAATAGATCTTAATAATAAAAACTCACAGTAATCTAACAGGGAGGGGAAGGTGAAAACTGAAGGATCACAGATTCAGAGCATCTGGCTACTAGAGTTGTTATCTCTACCTATTCTCAGACAAGCCATGTGCTCCTGTCCTCACACTGCCTCCTCAGATTGACTGCTATCTCTTTGATCCCTCAGACTAACTGCTCAAACAAAATCATCTCACTGCATGCTCTTCTGTCTCCTCTATCTTATCTTCCTCTCTCTGTCCAGCCGTGTCAATCCTATCTCAAAATCCCTACTGCTGGGATTCAAGGCCTGATTCCCAAGCCTGGGACCACCTTAGTGTGAGCTGTTTTTCATTTAGACAGACTTTGTATGTGTCTAACTAGTGACATAGTGTGTGTTTCTAACTACTGATTTAGTATGTGTGGATAACTAGTGACTTAGGTGTGCAGCTGCCTAAATACATAGAAATACATAGGTGAATGGCTAACTACTGTCTCTGTGTGTCTGGCTGACTATTTTCTTGGTGTTTGTGGCTAGCTAGTGAATTAGATGTATGGCTGACTAGTGACTTAGTATGGGTGGGTAAGTAATGATATATTGTGTGTGGCTAACTAGAGACATAGTGACTATGGCTAACTAGTAACCTAGCTTTGTGGCTAACTATTGACTTAGTCAATGTGGTTAGCTACTGCTTAGGCAACGCTAGCCACAGAACAATCCTGCCTTTCATCTTAACCTTCACAAACTGTACACTTACATACTCTGGTCTGTGTTCAAACACATGACAGATTAAAACATGCTGGGAAATTACAAAATCACTCCTCCTACCACAGTCATGTACTTTTTTCATAGTGGTGACTCCAGCACCTGGTTGCTTACCCTGCATTCTCCTGCAGTATAAACAATTTTCCTTATTCTGGTCTGAAGGCAGAAGCAATGCTCCACATGCAAATGCTTTTCCTGTGACTGCACTGGATAGTTGGCTACCTGACTCTTATGGAAAATTTAAATCTCTTAGGTGTTACAGTAATTTAAGAATTTTGAAGGTATAGTACAGAAGACAGCAAGGCCATTGCTGTGGAGAGCAACATCATGCAACCTATTCCACTTACATCAACATAAGAGATTGTCTCATAAACATTCTTGTAACATGATGAAATTGCATATGTTCTAGCATTAATATGCGTTCCCAGGGAGAAGTCACTTCACCCACAAAGGAGATCCATAAAAACAAATATTTCTAACATAACGTGTATCTATCTCTGGAAAATAATCAGTGAGGAGCCAGCCTAGACATAGTTTGAATTTCATATATGATATCTTTCTTAAATGACTTTTAAATTCAAGCTCCATTTTACACATTGAACAATTTCAGTAGGGACTGGAGCATGTCTAGCTACTTAGGGAGATGGGAGGATTAAACAGCAAATGTGTTCCTAGTATTGTTCCTAAAGGCCACCAGATACCTGAAACTGAAGGACCTGTTCCACATAAAGGATCCTGAGGTGAATGTGATGGGGAATGAGATAGATAGGAAACATAGAAGGTAGAAAAGATTTTTAAACATGCTGGGATGGCTAGATGTGTCCCATGACAAGCTTCCTAAGGAGAACAGACTCATGTATACTATTTGCACAGAGGAAATGGAAGCAAAGGGGACACTTACGTGAAGTAAGTAGAAACCCAATCAATGGGACAAACTCAGGAGAACACTAAAACAATGCAGTGCTAGCGGAATACAGTGCATCTCATGATCATTGCTGACTAAGACCACAGTGGCCTTGGGACTTAGAACCATAGCTCTATATAGTTTATATCTATAGATCAGAAGCAACCTGTCAACAAAGGCTTTGTTCCATACAAATACCAGTTTTCCCATGCATATACCTGGTTTTTGACAAGGTTCTCTGTTTTATAGTCAATACACCAGGCCCTTAGGAAAAGCTTTCAAGGCCTAGTCCCCAGGCTGTTAAAATCTCTTCTAAGAATATTTCTCATCCCTGCATGAGGACCTAAGTGAAAGCTTTGCTTTATCAGTAAACTCATACATCATTGGTTTGCTTTTTAAAATCTAGTGTCCTATTGCCACTCTGTTAGAACTGTGCTTTTCTGGAGAAGAAAACTACAACTATAAGATATAATAAATTTTAAGGTTGCTTGTGATCCTGTAAAACCATTCTCAGCAGCTTGTTACAGGGCAGTTCTATGATAAGGGTAAGGGACTAGATGCTGTGGCAAAACAGTAGTTGCTTCTTTGTAATGGTTTGGAGTCAAAGTTCTGGAAAACCATGGTGAACAAATATGTATCTAGGATTCAAAATTCAAACAGGACTGGTCAGCATACACTTATCTATGTGTGTTTTAGAGGCAGTACTACCTCAGTTAAATTCTACTTTATGAGACATAATATCTTCAAAGCATTTGTAAATCCTTTGTGTTACAAATTCTACTCCTGTAAATCTACTCAATAATGAAGTGCTACCCTTACATGAGATGCCTTTTACAACATGTAGGAAATTAACAATAAATGGATCTTACACATAAAATTAAAATGCAAATTGCTGAACTTCTAAAAGGTACTTAACTAAAAGGCCTCTGGAAGTTTGTTGCCATGATTTCAGTGGGTGCACCTGAAGTATGTAGAAGTTGACTTAAAAGAGGTTTCCATACACACCTCCCTGCTCCCAGTGCTCAAAGAAGATACAGCCCACAGAGTAGTTATTTGGAGGACTGCATTAGAACTCAAGAGACAGGTAGTCTGGCTATAGTTTCCCAGCCAGATCCAGGGAAAACCCACCACACTGGATCCATCACCTCACCATCTCCCACTACCCATGAGGACAGCAACCACTCACTCATCATTCTGTTGTTTTCCAGTTTTCCCTTCCTCAAAGCACAGCACACAAAATGACTGGCTCCAGTTTCTCTTCAAATCCAGACCAGAAGGGCCCTGAACTTCTTTTGACAGGCAGGTCACAAAGGGGCCTGATTGGCTAGTAAGGCCTGAGTGATAAAAGCACCTCCCAGGTGGTTACAGAGTGCTTAAGGACAAATTGCAGTGGTTACTGTTTGCCTTCTTCCACAGACAAAGTCTTTTCTACATCAGCACTGATGTGCTTTGTTATAGCAATTGTCCTATAGCTGACCCGTGTTATCTTTCTGTAGTATACAGGCATTTTCCTTTCTTCCTCCTAGACACAGTGTGGCTAGCTAACTATACTTACTTAAATGGATTGAGTGATTCTAGGTGAAAAAGTTGAAGGGAGCACCAAATATTCATTAACTAACACACAGAAATTTGCGGATACAAAAAAAAGTGTTATTTGTCATTTGGTTTCACACTGAGTTTAGTTGAACTAAATTTACTTTTTATCTGTTTGTCACAGGAAGTTGAGACATTCAGGACAGAAAACCAGGGACCAGATCTCAAAAAAAGAAAAATGATCTTTCTTGTGGCTGAATGCCAGATGGTGGCTCAATAGATGTAGAATTTTATCCCTGAATCTCACAGAAAACACTTGGCAAAGACATGATAATGAGAAAAGTAGTCTTAATAGAAAATTGAATATATACAGAGGAGTTGAAGTAGGAAGTATGTATTTGTGAGCACTATTGTTAGCCAATACATCTTCAGGGAGCAGATAAAAAACAAAACAAAACAAAAACCAACTGCATTAATCAAGGTTCTCTGCATGAAAAAGAATGTAGGATGAATCTCACCATATATGTAGAAAGTGGATTTATTAGGATGTCTCATAAGATGTGATGTAGTTAGTCCAACAAAGGTTACCTACTAATGGGAATCTGAAGAGTACAGCAGTTCTTTAATTTATCAGGATGGATGTCTCAGCTGGTCATTATACATCAAAATTCCAAAAAAGTAGGATCTAATAGTAATAAAAGAATAAACTTGTACCCAGAGCTAGGGTAAGCAGCCAAAGAGGGAAAGCTTCCTCCTTCAATACCATTTATACATGTAGGCTACCACCAGAAGGTTGATCTGATTTTTCCTTTCTGTGATTTTGTTTTTTTTTTTTTTTTTTTTTTTGTTTTCAAAACAGGGTTTATCTGTGCAGGACTTAAACTCATTCTGTGGATTTGGCTAGCCTCAACCTAAGCAAAATCAGGCAGCCTCCTGTGTCCTGGAATTAAACACCATCTGTTTGCATACAAGACTTCTGTATGGCATTGGCAGTCCTGGAATACATTCTGCCAGTCTGAAGTTTCTCAGCTCCTAAATGGGAATCCGTTCCAACTTGTCATGAGTTCAAAGTGCTCCAATAACTCCTATTATCCTTAAGATATTATCTTTCCTGCTACAGGTCACCTGTGACTTGATGATGAATGTCTCCTACCTAAATAGCAATGATTTGGGAGTAGACAGGTTAACCACCCTGAAGGAATAAGTGCACCAATGGGATGCCTGAAGGCACATAGTATATGCAATTATGGAGTGCCTTTAGCATTAGTGGAAGCAATTTCTGTTTTCCCTTTATACATATTAATAAAAGTCCCCTTCCATTGCCGCACCTTTGTTTGACTACTTAAGTGTGGTATGTGAATAAAATGCAGCTTTCAGTATTGACTGAATCTGCCTGGATATTGCGGTAAATAAGGATCAGGATAAACAAATAGGCCGAATAGATGTTTATTCAGGGAGAAATAACTTACAACCTAGACAGATGAACACCAGGAAATTCAACCCGATCCTCTCCTGTCCGAGTCACGCCAGAAAGAGAGAGCGCCTTCCTGGACCCCTCCGACCTCCTTCCTCAGGTCACCTCCTCCCATCGCTCCACCCCCCAATGGGCGTGGTCAGTGCCACAGAAGGACTACCTCACTACAATTCCCCTTTTAGTCTAAAGAAAAGATTTAGGCTTAATACAAAACTATATACAAAACAGTGAATAACAAGTGTGCTCTAAGAAAAGGAAAATCGAGAACAAAATGACCTACATATCTAGTCCTAGGGTGAGGGCATAATGGAGTTTACAATATAGTTGTCCTAAGCTGGAAAACATAAGTCTAGTACCTAATATATCTAACTAGGAAGAGAGAATAATAGTTGTGATAGTTTAATCTTCAACCTCATCAAGACCTGAGAAGGAAATTAACAATACTAGAGTAAACAGGAAATGCGGATGGACAACTTCCAAAAGGTGCAGCAAGGACAGAAACAGCAAGCCACCTGAACAGTCACCCTAGGTCTCACAGCGACGTTGGTACACCCAGATTTGGCTCAGGGCAAGAGAACTTGACAGACCACAACAACAGCAGGGAAATAGAATGGCTGTATTACCCTGACTTGGCAAGGTCAAGCAGTCTTCTATATTTGTCTCCTGCAAGCACATAGGACTGCATGTCCAAATCAGTGGTCAAGGTCCCAAAGCTGTGGTGAGTCCACCTGGTTAAACCCTGCCCGTTGGGGAAGGTGGGGGAGGGGGGCGGCTTCTGCCGCCTGGGGGCAAAACCCAGGTAAATCCCACTTCTGACACCAGATATTGCGGTAAATAAGGATCAGGATAAACAAATAGGCCGAATAGATGTTTATTCAGGGAGAAATAACTTCCAACCTAGACAGATGAACACCAGGAAATTCAACTCACATTATAGATTAGTCTGTCCTAGCACATGAGAGATATCTGTCCACCTTGAATCCAGAGTGCTGGCATTGTAGTTTGGCTTGTGAACAGAGAAGTCAGTTCATTAGCTTGGCTCACTTATGATGAATGACTGATCCTGATTGTTAGTGTAGCCAGACAACAGGCTCTGGTCCTACCTTCAGTAACAGAAGATGGTATCCAGTAAGTGCAGGTTTTCTGCCTCAAAGTCCATTGTCTTCCAAATATGGGAAATATTATTTTTCCTTATCATTTAGTCTGTTAAAACTCACCAAATACCTTGGAAGGGTTCTATTTATTACTGCTAATAGTGACAGCCAGGTTCACAGAGATAAGAGGTTTTTTTTATACAGTTAAGTGTAATTCTTCATGTTATTCATCACATCATTCTAATGTCTCACTAAGTAAACTTGAAACTGTGAAGCCAGTCATAGTGGCAGATGCCTTTAGTAATGGTTCTTAGAGAGTGGAGGTAGGAATTATAGGATTTCACAGTCACCCAAGATGAAAGTTGTCCCTGGGGTATGGTTTTCATACCACAGTCAAAGTTAGTCTGTGACTGCTTGAAGACAGTGTCCATAATCCTTCCCAAAGCTCTTGGTCTTTAGGGCCATGGCACCAGCAAATGTTAGCTAAGTTATTCACCCCACCTTATTTCCTATTCTTACTTTTAATGAATTCTGTTAAAATAGAATCAAAGTTATTTTACATATCCATATCTTTTCCCTCTCCCTCTCATATATGCACTAATCCAAAAGTCATTTGGGGCAGGGACAAGGCCCAACCCCTTGTGTCTAGACTGAGTGAGTATCTGTCCATAGGGAATGGACTCCTGAAGTCTTTCATACATCAGGGGTACATCCTGATTCCACTGCCAGAGGTCCCTTACATTTCCTAGGCCTTCTAAATGAGATGTACTTTCAGGGTGTTAGGTCAGTCATATTATGTTTTCCCAACTATCAGACTGGGGTGCATGAGCACCACACTGTTTTACTTAGGTGAGTCTGAGGGTATCTCCAACCTGGTCTTGACCCCTGTACTCATAACTTCTCCCTCTCTGCAACTGGATTCCAGGAGTTCCACTTAGTGCTTAGCTGAGTATTTTTGCTTCTGTTTCAGTCAACTACTAGATGAAGGCTCTAGAATATCCTATAAGGTAGATATCAATCTCATTATTGGGAAGGGCATTTAAGGTAGCCTCTATACTATTGCTTATATTCTTATTTGGGGTCATCCTTGTAGATCTCTGGACATTTTCCTAGTGTCAGATTTCTCTTACCACCTATTATATCTCCATCTAATATGGTATCTCTTTTGTTGCTCTCCTCTATTGTTTCCAAAACTCAGTCTTCTTGATGCCTCTTGTTCTCCTCTCCCATTTTCTTCTCCTAACTCTCCCTCCCCTCAACCAATGCTCCCAATTTTGTCAGGAGACCTTGTCCCTTTCCACTACTATGAGGAAACAATGGCAGGCCTTTCAAGGGTGAAGTCTGAACTGAGGTGAATCCATAGGAGTGCCCACCTCCCCATGACACCCTGAAGGTAGGGCTTGGAACAGTGCTTCCAAATAACTCAGGCTTTGGTAGCCAATCCGAGCTTCAAGCACAGCCACCAGTCATAGGGGAGGTATCTTCCCCAATTTTATATGCTGTTCCCTTGGTACAGAGTATGAAACCTGAAGGTGGAGAAGCTTGGGTTGACATCTCTCTTGCTCTCATTATCTCTCTTTCCTCTCCCTCTCTCTCCTCATGCTGTCTTTCTTTCTCTGTCTCTTTGTCTCTCTCTCCCCCATCTCTCTGTCTTTCTCTCTTGGGTTGCAGATTACATCAGAAGGACTGACCAGTTTGTCATTTATCTTGGGTGTAGTGAACTTAGTAAGAACCATGTTAAACAAAAAAACCATTTTGATTATTGAAATTAAAGAAAAGTATGATGGCTAACATCTTCACAAAATTGTTTGCATGACTTTGATTACCTCTTTCATGAGCTCTTCCCTATCACTTCATATCAAGAAAATAGAGAAAGCATAGAGACAGGGTTAGAGATATGGACGAGAAAAAATATGGAATGTTCATTGCCAGGACCCATGTCAGGATTTTGATAAAATTCTGTAGTTTTTGCTACAAGAATAACTCAAGAGGCTAACATTCTTGGGAACAAGTGTGAGCAAACACAAATCCATGCACTGGTATTACATGATTAAAATTAAATCAAATCATTAACCAAACATATTTTCACCTGTGAATAAACAATATTGTGAGTATTCATTCCTGTAACCCAGGTTCTTAGGTGTTTAAAGTCTTAACAGTTTCCTCCAATATGAGTTGCTTTATGTAATATGAAGCAAATATGTAGGATTGGATTTAGAAAAATCAATAATCTCAATGAGGCTTTTTAAATTGTTAAAGTAATGAGTGAAAGGGCCCCCATTGTAGTGCCTCTGCTAAAGAGACCTTAGCTGGAGAGGGCCAGGTCCCAGCTAGATCTGCCTGTCAGTGCAGAAACATCCTGAGTATCAGCCCAGTATTTGTCATCCATTGCCAGGCCTTGGCTAGAGTCCTCAAATGTATTTTCGGACCCTGTCTCCATGGAACCACTCTGAGTTCTTGCAGGATGGATCCCTGACCACCATTGTAGGGTCTCTGCCAAAGAGGCCTCAGCTGGAGAGTGCCAGGCCCAGGCTAGATCTGCCTATCAGCTTAAGGAACATCCTGGGTCACAGCCTTCAAAATCTTTGACTTGCATTGCCAGTCTTCAGCTGGAATCTGAACTTATAGTCCCATTGCAGGGCCCTGCCTGTGGAGAGAACTCCTAGAGAGATTGGACCACCCAGAGCTACATACATCAAACTTCTGACCCACCAAAACACACCGGGGAAGTATCTATGGGAAGAAGGAAATACAATAAAACACCTAACAAAAGAACGACAAGAATAACAGCACCAGAATCTGTGGAATCTACACTAAATAGACCAGTAAACAGCAAAGCAGATGAAGTAGAAAAGAACAAATTAAAAATTATTGCCATAAGAAATGATAGAGGCCCTCAAAGAAGATGGGAGAAAATACCTTAAAGAAATGGAAGAAAAAACAAACGAAAAATGGAAAAAATGAACAAATTTCTTGAAGAAAATACAGAAAGCCAGAAAAAACAAGCAGGTGAAGGAAATGCTTCAAGACTTGAAAACGGAAAGGGAGACAATAAATAAAACGTAAACCAAAGGAATGCTGGAAATAGAAAAACTGGGCAAATGATCAGGAACTACAGATGCAAGCATAACCAACAGAATTCAAGAGGTGGAAGAGGGAATCTCAGGCACAGAAGATAAAGTAGAATAAGTAAATTCATCGACCAAAGAAAATTACACAAAACACCTGGGACACCATGAAAAGGCTAATCTTAAGAATAATAGGCTTAGAGGAAGGTGAGGAAGCCCAGCTCAAAGGTGCCAAAAACATTTTCAACAAAATCATTATGGAAAACTTTCACAATCTGAAGAAGTGCATGCCCATGAAAGTACAATGAGCACACCAAACACCCAAAAAAAAAAAAAAAAAAAAAAACCTCAACATATAATAATCAAAACATCTAACCATACAAATAAAGAAATTACATTAAGAGCAGTGAAGGAAATATTCCAGGTAACATATAAAGGAAGACCTATGAAAATTACACCTGACTACTCCATGGAAAGCATCAAGATGAGAAGGTCCTTGATAGATGTTCTACAAGTACTTTGTAGTAGTTGTCCACGGATGTCAGCCCAGGCTACTATACCCAACAAAACTGTCAATCACTATAGACGGAGAGAACAAAATGTTTAATGACAAAGCCAGATTGTCACAATACGTATCTACATATCCAGTCATACAGAACGATTTGGAAGGAAAACTCCAACCCAAGAAAGTTAACTATTCTCACAAAGATATAGGCAAAAGATCATCCACTGCACCACAAATCAAGGGTAAAGCAGGACTGATAAATTCACAATACCACTGCCAGCAACAAATCTAAAACAAGCAAGCATTAACAATCCATGGTCCTTACTCTCCTTCAACATTAGTGGTCTTAACTTGCTTGTAAAAAGACACACGCTAACAAAGTGGATATGAAGCCAGACTCCATCTCACTGCTACATACAAGAAATACATCTAAGCTTCAAAGATAGATATTACCTCAGGCTAAGATAAGATCTTCCAATCAAATGGACCCAAGAAGCAAACAGGTGCAGCTATCCTAAATTCTAACAAGTTAAACGTCCAATCAAAATTAATCAAAATAGATTAAAACAGTCATTCCATGTCCACCACAGGAGAAATCCATCAACACAATGTTTCAATTCTGAACAACTATGATTTCAATACAAAGGCAACCACATTCATAAAAGAAACTCTACTAAAACTCAAACCTCACATAAAACCTCACACATTTATATTGGGAGACTTCGACACACCACTGTCACCACTAGACAGGACCACCAGTCACAAACTTAACAAAGTAACAAACGAATTAACAGAAGTTTCGTCTCAATTGGATTTAACAGACATCTATAGAACATTTCATCCAAACACAAAAGAATATAAAAGTTCTTCCCTACTCCACTTGAAACCTTCTCTAAAATTGACCAAATAGTAGGTGGCATAACAAACCTCAACAGAGACAAGAGAATTGCAAGAGCAGATATCCCGCCCCAGGCATTATGTCTTCCACCCATGAGGAATACACCAGACCTTAAGGAAATGGGTTAAAATTTAAAAGGGTACCTTACCTAATTGAAGCCTTGTGGGGTGGTATTTCCAGGAGGCAGACTACTGGTATCAGAAAAAGGATCCCGAGTGTCTCTGGCAGGCCGACCACCAGCAAAGAGCTGCCAGTGACTCTCAAGAAGAGCCTGCCTGGGTTTTGGCACCAATGTTTTTTTTTTTTGCTGTGCAGCTAATACCTAAGAAACACAAACACGAGACTCGGTGCCCATGTGTAGTTTGTTGAGAGAAGGGAGAAAAAGAGGGGGTAGCTGGTGGCCAACTGAAAGCATGAGAGAGAGGGGGTTTGGGGCACTTGCTTTAAAACGGGAGGCTTGCACATGTGTAACCGAGTCCTCTGGCAGCCAGGTAAAGCTTGAGCCATCAGGTAAAGCTGATGGAGTGATGACATGGCCATGAGGGTCACGCCCATCATGGTGGGGGGGGGGCTCAAATGGCTGCTAGTTCCTAACAATCAGATTACTAAGTGGAGTCACTAGCTACACATGTAGTTAAGTGTAAGTCACTATTTAGCAAAAACTAACCCACTAGTTAGCCACACATATTAGCTCACTAGTACTCACACACACCATGCCACTTGTTAGCCACATACTTAATTCACTATTTAGCCACACACATGAAGTCACTAGTTAGACAAACACCTAAATCCCCATACCTATGCCACTAGTTAGCCACAAAAACTAAGCCACAAGTCCATCACACAAATAAAGCAGTACTTAGCCACACACACTAAGACAGTAGTTAATCACACACCTAAGTTACTATTTAGCTACATGCCTAAGCAGTAATTAACCGCATTGACTAATTCACTAGTTAGCCACAAAGCTAGGTTACTAGTTAGCCACAGTCACTATGTCTCTAGTTAGTTACACACAATATATCACTACTTACACACCCATACTAAGTCACTAGTCAGCCACACATCTAATTTACTAGCTAGTCACAAACATCAAGAAAATATTCAGCCACACACACACTGAGATAGTAGTTAGCCATTTACCTATGTATTTCTATGTATTTAGTCAACTACACACCTAAGTCACTAGTTAGCTACCAACACTAGTTCACTAGTTATCCACACACATTAAATCAGTAGTTAGAGACACACACTATGTCACTAGTTAGACACATACTAAGTTTGTCTAAAAGAAAAACTGCTCACACTAAGGTGGTCCCAGGACATGGGAATTAGGCCTTTAATCCCAGAAGCAGGGATTTGGAGATAGGAGTGACATGGCTGGACAGAGAGAGGAAGATAAGGTAGAAGAGCGAGAAGAGCATGCCATGAGATGATTTTGTTTGAGAAGTTAGTCTGAGGGATCGAAGCGATAGCTGTCAATCTGAGGAGGCAGTGTGAGGACAGGAACACATCGCTTGTCTGAGAATAGGTAGAGATAACAATTCTAGTAGCCAGATGCTCTGTATCTACGATCCTTCAGTTTTCACCTTCCCCCTCCCTGTTAGATTACTGTGAGTTTTTATTATTAAGATCTATTAGAACTTGTGCTGGAAGTGATGTTCTCTCTGTGGATGTGTGATATTTCAAAGTCAATAGAGAGTCAGTTATTAAAGTATGTTAACTTTGTTTTTTGAAAACTACATTGGTATCTTTTTAATGTTTTTAATTTGTAAAATTTTTTATTATATTTATCAAACCGTTCCCTCCAACTTACTCCCACCCTCCTTCTTCCCCTCCCAACTTCCCAGGCCCCAAGCCACTCTCTCCTCCTATCCAACCAACACTATACATGTAGGTGTATGCCTACCAGGAGGGGTCATCTAAATCCTTCAAGTCATTTTAAGTAGACACTAAAATGTCTCTCCTGTCTCAAGGTTAATGGAGTATCCCTCCATGGGGATTTTCCCCCAATGTGCTTTTTGCAACAGGGATACTTCCTGGTCCCACTCTCTGAAGACCGTTAGACTGCACAGGCCTTTTAGCTGAGACCCATGTTCAGGGGTCTGTGTCACTCCCATGTTTGATTCCCAGCTGTAATTCTGGGGCCCCATTAGCTGCTCCTTGTTCAAATCAGCTGTGTCATTGGGTTTCTGCAATATGGTCTTGTCCTCCCTCTCTGCATATGGATTCAATTTTTGCTCAGGGTTTAGTTGTCTAAGGTTGCTTCTGTTTCCATCAGCTACTAGATGAGTTCTTCATGATGGTGGATAAGTTAGTTATTGATCTCATTGCCAGCGAAGGGAATTTATGGTAGCCTTTACACTGTTGCTCAAATTGTTAGTTGGGGTCATTATTGTAGGGCTCTGTACATTTCTCTAGGTTCTATTTCCTCTTCTAACCTATAATGGCTCCCTCTTTTATAGTCTCTGTCTCTCTTTTCTCTCCTCTGTTCTGCTCTCCTCTCTTCTCTTCCCTTCTCTTCTCAAGTCTATTCTTCCCTTGACCAAATGTTGCTAGACCCACAATCTTTCATCTCCTCCCATTTTCCTTGTGCTAGTTCCCTCTCCACTCACTACCCACCAATACCCACCCATATGCTCTGAGGTCCTTGTCCCTTCCTGCTTCTGCAAGTGTCCTTATGTAAAACTGTTAGAATCATCTTTCTATCCTAGTTTCTCTGGCAGTTTGATTTTTAGGCTGGTGAACCTTTGCAATATGTCTAAAATCCACATATGAGTGAATACATACCATATTTCTCTTTCTGTGAATGGGATACCTCATTCAGGATGGTTTCTTCAAGTTCCATCCACTTGTCTGTGAATTGCAAGATTCCATTTTTTCTGCCCACCCCCATAGAGTAGCATTCCATTTTGTAAATGTGGCAAATCTTCTTTATTTATACTTCAGTTGAGGCGCATCTAAGTTGATTCCAGGTTCTTGATATTATAAATAATAGTGCTATGAACATATGTGAGCACAAGTCTTGGTTGCATGGATTGGGATCATTTGGGTATGTACTTAAGTGGGAGATTACTGGGTCTCGTGATAGACTGATTCCCATCATCCTGAGAAACTGCCATGCTAGTCTCCAAAATGGCTGTACAAGTTTGCAGTTCCACCTGAAGTGGAGGAGTGTACCCATTTCTGCACATCCTCTCAAGCATAAGTTGGCATTGCTGTTTCTAATTTTAGCAATTCTGACAGGAGTAAGATGGTATCTCAAAGTTGTTTTAGTTGGCATTTCCTTGACAGCTAAGGATGTTGAATACTTTCTTAAGTGTCTTAAATCATTTTTTATTTCCTCTATGGAGATTTATCTATTCAGTTCTGTAGCCCATTTTAATAGAGTTATTTGGAGTTTATTGACTAGTTTCTTGAGTTCTTTGTATATTTTGGAGATCAGCCCTTTGTTGGATATAGGATTGGTGAAAATCCCAGTTTGTGGGCTGCAGTTTGGTCCATCATCCAGTTGTACCAGCAACATTTTGATGGGAGATGTCATTCTCAAAATATGTTTCTCATACTCGTTAATGAATAAAGCACTGTTGGACAATAGGAAAGCTAGATAGGTGGAACTAGGAGATAAGGAGGAAAGAGGAAGGAGGAAGGAGGAAGCAAGATGGAGAGATTGGGGCGACAAGATGCCTGCCCTCTTCACCGGTAATAACAGACCACGTGAAAATACATAGATCAACAGAAATGGGCTAAAACTTAAGACAGAGCTAGTTGATAAGAAACTAGTACATGGCCAACAGCATTATATCAAATACAGAGTCCCTGTATATTAATTGGTGCAGGCACAGCTACAGGACAAGACCAGCTGCGGGCGGAAAACCTTACTCAGCATTTTTTGAAGATGCTTTCCTCATCCCAATGTATACTTTTAGCTGTTTTGGTAGTATGTGTGTCGGTTAATATCAGGATTTTCTATTCGATTTCATTGAGGTACTTGTCTATTTTTGTGCTAATACCAGGCTGTTTTTAGGACTATAGCTCTGTAGTAGATCTTAAAGTCAGGGATAATGATCCCTCATGAAGTTCCTTTATTATACAGGTTGTTTGGCTATTCTGGTTCTTTTGGTTTTCAATATAAAGTAGATTATTATCCTTTCAATGTCAGTGAAAGATTGTGCTGGGATTTTAATGGAGACTGCATTGAATATGTAGATTGCTGTTGGTAAGATTGCCATTTTTCTATGTTTTTTCTACCTATCCATGAGACTGGGACATCTTTACATTTTCTGCTATTTTCTTTAAAGATAAAAATTCTTATTATACAGGTCTTTCACTTCTTTGGTAAGTGTTACCGCAAGATACTTTATGTTGTTTGTGGCTATTGTGAAGGGTGATGTTTCTCTGATTTCTTTAAAAACCCCTTTGTTGACTGAATATGTAATGGCTACAGATTTTTTTATTTAATCTTGTATCCTCATATTTTACTGAATGTATTTTTCAGCTGTAGGAGAATACTGGTAGAATTTTTTGGTTGCTTATGTAAACTATCATATCATCTGAAAATAGAAAACATTTGAGTTCTTCCTTACCAATTTGCATCCCCTTGAACTCCTTTTCTTGTCTTATTTCTTTAGCTAGACATTCAATTACAATAATGAAGAGATATGGAGTGATAGGGAAGCCTAGTCTTTTTCCTGATTATAGAGGAATCACCTTAACCTTCTCTACATTCAGCTTGATATTTGCTATGGGTTTACTATATATTGCTTTTATTATGTTTACGTAAATTCCTGTTATCCCTGATCTCCCCAAGACCTTTAACATGAAAGTATGTTGAATTTTGTCAAAAGGTTTTTCTGCATCTAGGGAGATGATCGTGTGACTTTTCATTTTCAGTTTGTTTATGTAGTGGTATATTTGATATATTTTCATATGTGAAACAATCCCTGCAAGCCAGAGATGAAGCATACTTGATCATGGTAGATGATTTCTCTGACATATTCTTGGATTTAGTTTTCCCATATTTTCTTGAGTATTTTTGCATCGATGTGCATGAGGGATATTGGTCTGCAATTTTCTCTCTTACTTATGTCTTTGTGTGGATGGGTATCGAGGTGATTGTAGCCTCATAAAAAGAATTTGTAATGAACCTTCATTTCTATTGTGTGGAACAATTTCAGGAGTATTAATATAGCTCTTCCATGAATTTTTGGTAGAATTCTTCACTGAAGAAGACATCTGGCTCTGGGATTTTTTATGTTGGAAGGCTTTTCATTATTACTCCTACATTATTAGTTGTTATAGATCAATTTAAGTTGCTTATCTATTCTTGATTTAATTCTGGTAAGTAATAGTTATCCAGAAATTTGCCATATCCTTTGAATTTTCAAATCTTGTGGAGTATAGGTTTTCAAAATATGACCTTAAAATTGTCTGCATTTCCTCAGTATCTATTGTTATGCACTACTTTTTGTTTCTGATTTTGTTAATTTTCATGTTCTCTCTATGCTTTTTGGTTAGTTTGGATACAGGTTTCTCTACATTGTTAATTTTCTCGAAAAACCAACTCTTTCTATCATTGATTTTTTTTTGTATTGTTTTCCTGTTTTTTATTTATTGTTTTTTAGAGACCCCCATTTCTTTTTGGCTCTGCTGCCTGTCCCACAACTATATGTTGTGGAACAAGTTGGTCTTGAACTCACAGAGATAAGTTTCCATCTGCCTCCTGAGCACAAGCATTAAATTAATTTGCCACCACCACCCAGCTTTTGTTACCTTTTTAAATGTCTTCTTTAAACATATTACTGTTTTTGTCTCTATTTTGCTGCACTCCTAAGTTTCTTAGATTTTACTTATTTCATTCCTTTTCTCAAGTAATCCTGATTTTTTATTTCTGTGTAGAGCAAAGTGTCTTCTAACTGTGGCTTGTCTTATTCTGTGTAATTGAGAATTGTTTTGAACTCCTAATCCTGCTTCTCCTGTACAGTGCTGGGAAGAAAATCCTACACTTCGTTCCAGTTGGGCCCTTGCCTGGTCAGGGAGAAGGAAAATAGACCAGAAAATGGGTGAACTCCCAAGATCTTTGATTATTGTGGGGTCTTATAAATGAAGAGGGATTTGTGCAATGATTGAGTTCATGTCCCACTTGGATACTGGTGGAGTCACAGTGAAGAAAGGGAGAGGCAGGATGGAAGCTGAGATTTCCTTCTTCAACAGTAGTTGAGGTGAGCAATGTGGAATTAGGTAATCGTTCCTAGATAATCCATAATTGTCTTGGTGGGCAGTTTCTTGGAATCAACAGATGAGAGCTATCAAGATTCTGGATAGCATAGAGACCTTATTATGTATACAATTTACTATAATTACAGTATTCAGGCAAAACCAGTCTCAGTGAACTCTTCAGGACTATGTAACAGGATTGTTATTTTTTTTTTTTTGTGGGTTTGGATGTACAATCTGAGAGAAAATGTTGGAGAAATCCTTAGAGTGCTCTAATTAAAACCCCTAGTCTCTGGCCATGAAGCTATTTTCAGCTTTTCAAAATATTTTTTTTAGATCATAACTACATCATATCCACATGTACTTTTCTGCCCACAAACCCTACCATGATTACTCTATGTTCTCTAATTCACAGCCTGGTTTTCTTAAACAGGAGTTTAACATTAAACACAGTGAATATTGGAAGGTGGCATACATTTGGCTGCAGTATTTCCCAGCTATGACGTCAATGGTTACTGGCCAGGAACAATGAGTGTGTAACAAAATGTGCAGACAAAGGACAGTGTGATTATCATAATGAGCAGCTTGACTTCCAGTACAGTAGAAGAATGTTTACTAAAACATTCTTCTGCTGGGTGGGTAGTGCAGAGCTACAAGGACTGTACAAACTGAGTCATTGATTTCTGATTCCCTGGCAGTGGGCTGCAAAATTTTAGGTCCAACTGGGTGATCACAGGCAATGCTAGACTCTGAAAAGTTTTCTTTCCATGATTCTCTTTTCCTTATGATCTATCAAGTTGTAAGGAAGAACACAGGTTACATCATTCTGAGTGTAGGGTTTTCAAAGCAGATCTGCTCAGATGTCATTTCTGCAAAATTTGTGTGGACCATGAGACAGACTAGTGTTCTTTTGGTCCATGTGGTGAGCTGGGCAGTTACTCTTGTCTGTTGAGCCATCCTCTCCATGTGTTTCTTGGCTTGGGGGAGACTCTGCAGCCCTGGCATGGGAAGATGTGCTGTTTATTATATAACTTTCCAGTGTGCACATGAATGCACTGTTGTTGGTGTGCAGTGGGGGCTGACACTGGAAAACTGAATGTCTGATTTCTTGAAGTTCTGAATATTCCATTCCACGTTCAAGTTTGCCTTATAAATATTTTAGAAAGTAGTAAAAAATGGTGATGTGGATGTCTCTCAGCAATACAAGATTATAATGTTTTTAATTCTCTGCTACCAAGAATTCCAATACTGTGTTGAGTGAAGTTTAATTCTAGTGTACAAAATGAGTCTTTGTTCTGCAGGGATTTCTCAGATGTGTATGGTTTGGGGTAGGGAGTTAGGTGAAGGTCTTCATCTTGGGCTATAAATCACTTGGCAGGAAGCAGATTTTAAATTATTCTCCCATGTTGTTTGTGGAATGGGCATCAGTGGGGCTTGGTTTACCTGAATCCATAAAGGGGCATAAAGGTCTACAGAGCCATAGTAGAAGATAAGGTCCTTTTGCATAGAGAGCTCTAGAGCAGGGACATCCTATCTTTGGAATAGATATCCATAGCTGCAGGGTCAAAAGTGTTGAAGGGTCACTTTGACCTGATTTAATTGGGGTGTTGAAGTCTGTGTTTATTTAATCTCTTTACTCTTGGATTCATAGGTATTTGGATAACATTGGTCAAGATCACAATTTTTGTGGCTAAATTTCATTTGTACTTTATATTAATTGTTGATATATTTTGACCTTTGCTCTTGGGTTATTCTCCCTATCTCTTTTATTCTTTTACAAATAATATACTTATTTTATTGTTGTTGCTTTTTGGTAAGTATAAAAGTCATATTATGTCAGTTTGTGTATCGTGTTTTCATAATTCCACAGAGCTTTCTGAGTATTTCTAAAAAAAAATGTTACTGTGCCTCTGTAATCTGCATTTTGTTATTAATTGTTGTTCATTGTCATTGGATTGTATTCATTTCATGTTACAAAATTACCATATATAGCATCTTTAATTCTGATACTTCATGTTCCCAAAGACCATTATTTAGTTCTTTCTTTATTTTGATTTAATTGTTAATCTGTGGAAGAGTTTTGGCTCATCAGATAAAACATGTTGTGTATCTTGGCAAGAGACTCAGCACATCTTTTGGGGGATGAACAGAGTTCAGATACTGACATTCAACTTCACATAATTATCTACATCCCATAAACTTTATACTTGCACAAGCCATTTTCTCTCAAACTCATACATAAAAAATATAGCAATAAACTTGATAAAATGGTAAAGATTAGTACAATCAATATTATTGCCATAAATTCTAGTATTGTACACTACAGTTTAGCTTTCACACACTGCACTTGAAATTGTAACGCTACTTCTAGCTATTCTTAATAATCAAATCCTGTATTCAGATATGCAATTAATGATGAAAGATCAGAGAAGCAGAGCAGCCAAGCCCTAGCTCTCACTTCTACTGAATCCTCAGACCAAAGGGCTGGGCTATTCTGACCCCAGGATTCTTCCCTCAGAAAACAATGAACTTTTGTCTTCTTCCCCCTTATATTTCTCTCTCCTCCAACCATTTCTACCTCCCAAGTTCAGGGATAAAGGAATGAGGCACCACTTGTCTCTCTTTCTCTTTTAGACTGGATCAATCTGGTGTAGCCTGGGGCAGCCAAGAAATTACAGAGATGCACCTGATTATGTCTCCCAAGTGCTGGGATTAAAGGTGTGCTCCACCATGGCCTGTCATCTATGGCTATCTAATGCATAGCTCCAAACTCTATTTTTAAAGCAAGTTTGTTTTTGTTTAGATATGTTTATGGTTGAAGAACAGCATCGTTTCAGTCTGCCTCATGTAATGATCTGTGCAAGCTCTGCACATTGCATGGAGGGAGAAAAAGTTTGTACTTGTGCACTGCAGGAACAGATCTGGGTCTTCTATTGGTGACATTGGTAAGTGACATTGAAATCTGTGTCTGACTAGGCAGTGGTGGCTTTTGCCTTTGATTACAGCACTCAGGAAGTAGATGGAAGTGGATATCTCTGAGTTTGAGGACAGCCTGGTACACAGAGTAAGTCCCAGGACAGCAGAGCCACAAAGGGAAACTCTATATCAAAGACCAAAATAAATAAATAAATAAATAAATAAATAAATAAATAAATATTAGAGAGTTAATCAAAAAAAGCTACAAGAAAACAAGAACAAGATTAATATTAATAATTAGGAAGGCATTCACCGGCACAGTTACTGAACAAGGCATAGGATGGCAGGAGCCACACTGGGAAATTCTGTCTCAAAAAAAAAAAAAAAAAACCAAACACCAAATAAGTTCCTATTTGAGAAGATCTCTGAAATGTCTAGGTATGGAGTAAAATCCAGGGCCAAAGGAGATGCTGGGCTTGCTCAGTCTTTAAGCACACTGTACCCTTGAGGAAGAGCTCTTGTCAATCAAGCCACACTAGCCAATCAGGTACACTGAGCCAACCCACCAGTCTCATGTCTGAAAGGAGACTTCCTGGAGTCATGCTGCAGGCTTGCTTTTATATCAGAATAGCCACCAGAGGATTGATTGCTGCTCTGTGAGTGCTGCTGTGGGGAATGGAGGAGAACAGAAGCTTCAGCATGGTGAGTGACAGGATTGGGAGGGTGGGATGGTGAGTCATTAAGGTCTGTTTTGCAGGCCCTCCCTGAGGAGGCTGGGCTGGAATGTTCTGCCACATTCAGTGATCTGTTAGGCCCATTTTGGTTCTGGCAGCTTCCCCAACAAGGGTGCAAAACAGGATTGCTTTTCCATGTGGGCTGCTTCTGAGGAAAGGATTTCGAATATGCACCACGGGGAATAAAGTTCTTTGTAGTCAGCTCCATTATGCTTTTGGTGCACATGGATGGCTAGTTACCAAAGAAGGAGAGGTTCAGTTTGTGCAGTGCCTTCCAGAAGTTCTGCCCTTCACATCTAACATTTAAGGGTCAGATCCATGCGGAGTTATTATCATTTTTTTTCCATCAAAATATCTTTTCTTCTGTTGTTAAAAAATAAATAAAAAGGTCTTAATTTACTTATCGATCCCAGATCCCCCTCCCTCCCATCCTCCTTTTTCCCCCAGTGACCTCACCATCCCATCCCCCATACATTACTCTAGGAGGCTGAGTTCTTTAGGAGGACTCATCAAAATCTGTCAAGTCATTTGGGTTTGGCCCAAACCCTCCTCCTTGTCTCTAGGCTAAGGGAGTATGTACATTTGTAGTTAATTTTGTGAATTTTATGTATGCTCTAAATGGCATTCTTTTTCTTATCCATTTATATATATATATATATGTGTGTGTGTGTGTGTGTGTGTGTGTGTGTGTGTGTGTGTGTGTTTGTGTGTGTGTGTGTGTGTATTGTTTGTGTTATAGCATGATCTGGAATTTTCTATGTGGAGCAAGCTAGCCCCAATCTCATAGAGAACTTCCTGCCTCTGTTTCCTAAGGGATAGTTTAAAACTAATGGAAAATACTAACATCTGTAAATGGCATTCTTGTATTGGATTACATTCTCCCACTGAGCTGTGATGTAGAGGAGTGGAATTGTTGATATAAAGGATTTACCAATTCTTGCAATATAGTGACTCACGAAAAAATATTTAGCTGAGATAGTGCTATCCCCAAATTTAAAAAAAAAAAAAAAATGAGTTGTGTGCTAACCAGGCATGTTACAGAATAGGATGATAAAATACAAATTTGTTCCCCAGGATACTCCAGATATTTGGATCCAAACCATAGCAATGGAGAAACCAATGATTTACAAACCGCCAAGGTCCACCTCCATAACTTTGAGTAGGGCTTTTACAAGTTGTACAAGGGTGCCTTAATGGGTTCCAATGAGCATTAGGTGCTGATGTGCCATAAACATCTATTTTCTTCTAGAGAAAAATCATAGCTCTGTCATGTGGGCAAGATGAGCCCAGGTGACCACTATTTGAAAAGAAAACAGTGATGTGTTGAGAGCTGGACAAAGCAAGCAAGACTTTCTGTTTAGGTTTTCATTCATGGAGAATGGACATAGATTCTTCTGAAACCCAGAGCCAATAACACCCAGGGTTTCTAGATATTAGGATTTTTCCACCAGGTCCTGAGCTATTGAGAATAAAGTAGCACTCCTCTTTAAAACAAGGAAGATGCTTGGGAGAAAATGCAATTATCTGGGGCCAGTGTCTTTGTGGAGGGGTTGTTTCAGATCCTGATAACACAACTCTTCCCACCACATGGAGCTGTGGTTAGTAGGCCATTGGCCACTGTGGGCTTAGTTGGTAATGTTTTTGGGAATCCCTGTGTTCCCCTTGGACTGTACTTTTTCAGTATCTTTCTCCTGAGTTTGTCCCATTGAATGGTAACTCCTGCTGACTTCCTAGAATCTCCCATTTCCTTCCATTTCCTGTTGGAAGTAGTATACAAGAAGCTATTCCTCATAAAATACATACTTAGAATATGGCATGGCTTAAGCAATACCTCCCTATCCCAGCTTTCAACATTTCTTGGTTTTGCCTTCCCTTCTTTTCTCATCTTCTGACACTTCTCCCTCAGAACCCGCCAGTAAATTATGACCTGCTTTTTGATATTCCTCCAGGACTATGAAGTAATTATGGTGCTATATTTTCTGTTGAAAGCTTATATTGCCTTACTGGCCCAACTTGCAGTATCCTGTCACCATTTAATTTCCTCAAAAATAAAATAAAGTAACACCAAAATAACCATCTGTAACCATCTGTTGTAGGTTCTCTCCTGTTTGTTCTTTAGACAGAAATGAACACAATTTGTCATTACAGACATATTTCTTTATTTATTTCTTAAGTCTGTGGGCAATGTCCTTATGTCCTCTTGATTACCCCTTCTTAAATTAAGTGACTCTATATCCTCAGTGGGTTTTTTGGGACCAAGCTTCTTAAAAACTTGATTTGTGGATGCCCCTTATTTTTTCGGATATATTTAATAAACAGAACTCATTAATTTGTAACATTGTTCATTAAATTAAAATATAATTCTCTGAATGGTCGCAGAATATTAACCCCATTTGCACAGAGATCTAGACTATGCGGTGTCTCTCTTTGAAACAAATATCAGTAGATGGAGGGTCAGAAGGAGAACAGTTTAGGCATCCTTTTGAGTTAATTTTGTTAGAGTCTGTGTATTTAAGTTCTGAACACATAGAATCATGTGTAGCTGGGTAACATTGCACAAGATCTCAGTTTACCTGGATGAGTTTCTCTTGGTTTTTTGACAAAAATTTGACACTATTTAACTCTTATTGTTCTTTTCTTTTTCTCTTCCTCCCCTTTGTTCTTTCCCTAATATTGTATACCTCTTAATCACTGAATCACTGCATGGTTGTTGTAGGTAGGGAAGCCATGCTGTGTCAATATATGTACTATGTTTTTCATAATCCTATTGCGATTCTAACTGATTCCCATTTGCATGAATTTTTGTAATCAGATATCATTTTAGAGGGTGTAAGGAATATAGTTTGCACTGTATTCAAGTCATGTTGCAAATTTATCATATACAGAATATGCATACTAATGCATCATGTTCTCAATGATTATTTTTTTAATTTTTTATTTATGAACTCTGTTTTATTCATGTTGTTTTCAATCTGGAAATCACATTTACTCTTTTGCCCAAAAAGAACAATGGGTTTGAAGGTGACTCAGCACATATTCTACTTGGGGATGACCTGAGTTTAGAGGGCTTTATCCTGTTAGAGTAAGCACATCACTGTAGGGTCAGGCATTGATGATTCTTAGTCTCAGAATGATGCCCAGTGTGACAGACAACTCCCTGTTGCCTCTGAGTCATGCTGTAAGGACTCTAACCTTGAGGACTGAAGCAGCTTGCATGATGTCATGTTCCCTGCCATAACAGAAACTCTGAAATTTTAAGTGTGACACTTCAATTAAATGTTTTCTTTGAAAGTGTTGCCCTGGTCCATAGTGTCTCTTAAGAGCAATGAAAACCTAACAAACACATATGTTGGTTCTACGGCCTTGGTTATTTCTATGATAGGCTTTCCCTATCATACAAATTATTTCTGATGTGTTCTCAGTAGTGTTGTTCTGGTAACTTGCCTCTCCCTTTATGTCTGTTTATTGGGATTTCTTTCTCAGGGCTATATGCTACTTAAATGGCCAAGAAATGGTGCATGTGTACCTCTTATTCAGTTTACTTCTAATGTGACTGGGTGAACACATTATAATGTCCATGTGTAAAATAAGTGAGGGAAGCACCAGAATTATATGACTATAATGTCAAAGAAGTTTAAATTACAATGTGAGTATTATACTTCTTTGTCACCCATGTATGTGTTATTTTAGGATGCAGTGAGCTATGACGTTGTGCACATCTACTTCACTGAGGAAGAGTGGGCTTTGCTAAATCCTTCTCAAAAGTGTCTACAGAGATGTGATGCTGGACACCTACAGGAACCTCACTGCTATAGGTAAGACTGAAATTTCCATCATGATTTATAATATGGGACCATTTCTTGATTATTGATACTATTCTGTAATTTTGTTTGAGAAAAAGAAAAAATGGGTGAGTGAGGCATGGTTCCAAGGATCATTGAAGTTGATACTTAAATTTCGTACAATTTGCAAAAATACATCATATATTATCTGTTATTTCAGGCTACATTTGGGATGACCATAATATGGAGGATCATTGCCAAATTTCTAGAAGACATAGAAGGTAAAATTTCAAGTGCAAATTCATGCAAATTTGGCTCTGAAGATATTTTAATATATCCTGAATATTTTATTGAAGAGCCACAGTTAAAAAATTAAAAAGATTAAGAAGAGCAACAGTGAAAATAAGCACAGCTTAAAGTATAGTGATGATTCTTATTTTCTCACAGAACCATGTACCTCAGTGAAAAGTAGGTTTTCTGTGTTTGCAAGGCATTCATTTAAAATGAGAAGGAAACAATGCCTTAACAGATACAACCTTTTTAATTATAGCACCCTGAGGTCTATGCTGTAGACATGCCAGTCTGTTTAGTTTCATAGTATACAGATATTTTAAACAGTATACATATTGCATAGGTGATAAATATATGTGCAATACCTTGTAAGAAAAAAGTCTATAGTTAAGCAAGAATTACTTTTATATTTGTGACTTTTCTGTTTATTGAAAGTGTCAGTTCATGAGTATCAAGAAGGTTGTTGTGGAGAACTCTTAATCCCTATATCACATGTCTGTGAGGAAAAGAAGGTTAAAGTGTGTGGATGCAATATGTAAACCTTTTATTTGTTAATCTTACTTTAATAAGTATATTATATTTTGAGTCAGGTAGTTGTTGCCCATGCCTTTATTTCCAGCATTCATGAAGAAGGGAAAGGTGGACTCCTTAAGTTTGTGACAAGTCTGGTCTACAAAATGAGTTCCATGCTAGCCAGGTCTACACAGAGACATTCTATATCAGAAAACCAACAAAAAACGCAAGCCAGGTGAATTTAGATTATGCAAAGGAGCAACATACATCTCTATCTTAGGACAGTGAAAAGAAATGAAAGATAATTTGTAGTCCCCACTTTTAGTATATTTGTTGAGTGTGAAACAAGTTTAAAAATCATCAGTATTCCTACATCATCTGAATGATATCAACAAACTCACACTGCAGTAAATCCCTATGACAAATGGTATGCTTGAAAGCTTCCATTTGTACTGGTATATTCTGCCTATGTAGTATGATTTATACTATGGAAAAACTGATAAATGCAATAATTATGTCAAAGCCCTGAGTTGGTCCAGTTCATTTCAATTATGTGAGAAATCTCATGTAAATAGATGCCATAAATATGTGCCATGAAATAAAGGCTCTTACTGTGAACAACAGGTATCTTCAATGAAAACAACAATACTTCATGAGGTAAGCATTATGAATGTAAAACTCAAGATCTGATTCTGGTTACAATTAGGCACAAATTATCAATTGATTTTACATATGTACTGTTTCTTTAGTATCATGCATGTGGTAAAGTTTTATATATTCTACATATATTTGCAGGAATGAAGGAAACCATAAGGGAGTGAATCCTGTGAATGTACGCAATGAATGTGTGAAAACCTTTGTATGTTACAGGCATCTTCAAAGGCATGTAAAAATTGAAACTGCAGAGAAACCTTATGGAAGTCTTCAGTATAGAGAATTCTTTGCATGTCACAGTTTCCTACAACTCCATGAAAAAGCATACATAGTAGAGAAAATCTATGAGTGTAATCAGTGTGGTAAAGCATTTTCAAGTAATTGTCACCTTAAAAGCCATAATAGAACACATACTGGAGAGAATCCCTATGTGTGTAATCAATGTGGTAAAGCTTTTTCACAACACAACGATCTGGTATGTCATAAAAGAACACACACTGGAGAGAGACCATATGAATGTAATCAATGTGGTAAAGCATTTTCAAGTAATTCTCAGCTTAAAAGCCATAATAGAACACATACTGGAGAGAAACCCTATGTGTGTAAACAATGTGGTAAAGCTTTTTCACAACACATCCATCTGGTACGTCATAAAAGAACACATAGTGGAGAGAGACGTTAGGAATGTCAACAAAGCTGTAAAGCTTTCACAACACATGATGTGCTTAAAAGTCATATAGGAATATATACTGGAGAGAAACCATATGAATGCCATCAATGTGGTAAAGCCTTTGCACATCCCACAACTCTCTTAAATCATAAAAGAATGTACACTTGAAAGACACTGAATGTAACCTTCTCTATGTACCATTAGTCTTTATAATCACAAAAATACCATAGAAACCCTGTATATGTACACATTTTCTCAAAGTTGTGAACTTTGCTTATCCAATGATCTTTGAGGGCCTAAGAAAACTTATGGAAATGAGTCTTACTAGAAAGAACTGGTACAATTTTCAGCCAAAACACATTCAGTTACATAGGAATCTGGCCATAAAAATATGTGACAAGTGTGAACAATCAGTTCAAGCACTCCAATGTCTCTGTTTTGTTCTCTAATGCAAACGCATTTGGACAAATGTCCTAGGAATTCACTGATTAGGGAATCCTGTTTCCTCTTAACACTTGTCTTTACTTACATAAAATCCTCATTCAGAGGAATTGTTTTCTCTAATCCCAATCCTTTATGCTTGCTTTCTTTACATGAAGCAATTCATATTGTAGGAAATCTTTGAAGAATTTAAGATCCTTAACACATGGGATACAGTTATGAGTGCTCACAAGAGAAAATGTTCACATATGAAAATCTGTTTAGAGATTTGATTTAATTTTAATTATGTGATGTCAGTGTGTGAGTTTGTGACTGTTCATGGTTTTTGAAAATAAGGTTCCCTTGAAAATACAGTATGTATTTTCATAATACACTGCAGTAAATCCCTGCAGTAAGGGGAACTACAGTATGTTCTAAGAAAACTGATAGGTCATGGTAATGAACATTGCATAATTTTGTTCATCTGTTTCTCTAATCCTGTACACATTTTAAGTCCTTTTTTATCATGATATCAGGTAATAGGGAAGAACTCATGGAAGAGAAAACCCATATCATGTAAAGAATTTTGTGAACATGTTAGACATAATACTTGATTTTAGTCTTAATAAATAAAATAAATTCACGTGAAAATGTGGTGTTAATAAGTGTACTAGACCAAACACAAATGATAAATGAGGATATTATTGGGGAACAACTTACACAGATGATAATAAAGACCTGTGGAGGCGTTCCAGCTCAGAAGGATGCAGTCACTGTCCTTCTGCCTTCTGATTGGATGTGCAACATAGGAGAGAGAAGTGAGGGACAGAGAGATGGAAAGGGAGTGTGAAATTGAGTGAGGGAGAGTGAGAGAGTTACAGACAGATTGGGAAGGAGAGAGGGTCCACCCCATGGTTCTCCAATTTCTGTTCATGTACATAGAACCAAACGCAGTGCCTAAGAAATAACTTCATGATATGATCTGAGAAGAAAGCCTGGATTCACAAGAACCCCACCCCCAAATGGTGGTTCCACTAGAGGATCTGATTGGTTCTTACAGCCTAAGTGACAGGACCAGTTGAATAGAAGATACACAGCTGCTTGGGAGTGGGCAACCAAATAATCGCATCATTTGTATACAAATAGAAGCCAGCAGGGCTTCGACCTAAACAACACTGAGTCCCTGATGTTGGCACATTGGTCTGAGTCTGGCTTCTTCCTGCTGGCAAGGGACAATGTGTGGTTGGGAAGTCAGGTGTTGGTGGACTTAGCAGAGGTGTGGGTAGAGATGTTTTCCCTTAGCTGCTATTCTGTATACCTCAAGCATCTGTTCCTTGAGTAGGTATATAAGGAGGATTGAGTGAAGCTTCAGCCATAACAGTGAGTTGCAGGTAGCACCATTCTGTTCCCCAACCTCAGGGTAAATAAAGGAAGCTTTCCTCTGAATTTAGACTCTGCCTTTAAAAAGCTGCCATTAGAGGCTCGATAAGGGGGTGTGCCGGATTCATGTTTGTACCCCACTTTGGACGCCCTCACCTACCATGGAATTTCCTTTTAGTTTTATCCTAACATTGAGGCTAGAGAACAAAGAGATATCCACCATACCCATACCCAAGATAAGTAGATATTGAATTTAAAGATTGGAGGCTAAGCCGATAAGTGGGTAAATGTATTTCACTTATTGACCTGTCTTTGTCAAAAGGCAATTTGGAGTAGAGGGAGGATGTGAGGATTCAACTCTTTGCCTGACTGACATTCAAAGTGCTTACCTGAATTTTAAATTTTCTTTTAGTTCTTGAGTTGATCGCATTGCTCATCTGGAATTCCTGCCTATAACTTTAATGTCTTAGTTTTTGTGGTAGCTGAGTTTGCTGGATCTTGATTATATGTACCAACTACTCAATTTTAAACTGAACTTGTAGAGAAAGATGACACTTGTCATATACATGTCAGGGTTAGGGATTGATTTTTTTTCTTAAACACTTTAGAAGATTTCCCTGTGTTGTGTGTGTATGTATCTTACATATGTTTTGTTCCTATTTAAAGGTGTCCGCGCATCTTTTTTCCAGTAGGAAAATACTCTCCCAATTGAAATATCTTTACATTTTCAAAATATTTAGGTTACAGCGTGTTAAATTCTGGTGTCTAATTATATGTATCATAGATAATAAGTTTTGATTTGTTCTGTTTTTGTCTGCAGTTTTTGTGCTTGTCTGTGGGTTCTTTCCCTCTGTACACAAGATTTCGTGTAGTGAACACTGATCTTGAAATCTCTATTAGCAAAAGAGTATCTTACAGGCCTGATTCTCCTGCATCCACCTCTACGTCCTAAGTGCTGGGTTGCAAGTGTGTGTCACTGTGCTTCTCACATTTCCTTGTTTTTTGATTTTTTCTCTTTTTGAGAGAGTCTATCTATGTTGCTTAGACTGTCCTCAGTTTATGAATCAAACAAACTCAACAAACCTACAGGTGTTTATTGAAAAAGGGAGTGAAGGAAAGGGTACGTGTTTACCTATTGGTGGCAGCAATAGAAAGAGAGAGAAAACTGGCAGGAGTTACTTGCTTATAAAAAGGGAGCAGTTTAGAACTAGGCTCTGCAGTTGTGGCCATAGAAACTGGATTCATGGAGGTTTCATTGCCCCAGGTCCTTGTAGCCTCTGCATGCACAGTCTTTATAGGGTCATTTAATGAATGCATGGCGTAGCAATCTAAACTTTAACAGCCTTTGAGATGTCATTGTAAAGTGTTCATTTCTGAAAGACAAGTCCAGGAGGCAAGGGAAGGTTTTCTATAGAAAGCAGAGAAGATTGATTCCAGGGCTTGGAAGGAACCTGAGCTTTAGAGAAGCCTGTGACATGGAAAGGTTTCATAAGAAGAAGATACTGGCCCTGGAGAGGACTTGTATGGAGAGATAGTCAGGTGCTAAGGAGAAACCACCAGGGCAGGAAGAGGAGATTTTGGGAGTAGGAATAGGGGCAGGTTGCCTAGGGGGAGGGAGACTCCAATAAATCAATCATTATTAGGCAGCACATACTTTTCTGTGTGTTATCATTTCCCCTGTTATTTACAAAACATTCATATTATAAAATGTTATAAAGGACTCTAGCTGTAAGTGTGGTGACACAGGCCTTTTAATTCCAGCACTCAGGAGGCAGAGGGAATTCTTTCTATTTGAGGCTAGTTTGGTCAACAAAATGATCTTCAGGACAACCTGAGATTCAGAGAGAAAACAAGTCTGGAAAAGCAAACAAAAAACCACTGCAAGAAACATCTTTTTATGTATCCCTCAAAATGATGAACAAAATACCCCATGTGTCCTAATTGTCTTCCTACTCTTCAAGCCTTGCCCTAAGGATTTTTTTTTTTTTTTTTTTTGCAATTTCCCAGTGGGGGAAAATGTTTGCATTGTGTCTGTCATGTACAATAATTTTTGCATGGGATTTCCTATTTCCTGGCTGATTATTCTTTTCTCCACCAAGGCGTGTTTCTGGTGCACAGTGTTATTAAACTTTAATAAGCATCGCTCAAGTCTTTCTCACCTTGTTGTGTGTACTGACATTCCCACATAGTGTGTGTGTCTGTGTGTGTGTGTGTGTGTGTGAGTGTGTGTGCAAGCATGCAGGTGCGTGCATGCGAGGGTGTGTGTGTGTGTGTGTGTGTGTGTGTGTTTGTAGAACAGAAGACAACTTTTGGGGACTATTCTCCCCACCATGAATCTCAAACATTTAACTCATATCCTCTAGATTGGATTCTGAAAATGATTTTATCCCAATTTCCCTTTCTAATCTGGCCTGTTTGCATCTTGATACGTTGTTGAGTTTATTCTTTCACAACTTTTAATAAAAATATTTGCTTTTGTTTTGTGAATTGTGTCTGCATGAATGTATACAATGCCTATGACTTCCTGAAGAAGAAACAAAAGAGCACTGGATTACATAGAGCTGGAGTTATAGGCTGTTATAAGTCAATAGACATGGATACTGGGAAATAAACACAGGTATTTGACAATAGCAGTAAGTACTCTTTGCCTCAGACCTAGCTGTACTATTCCTAATTCATATTTGTAATTAAAATGTTTTTTCTTGTATAATTTTAATTACATGGTTTTTATTTTTGTTTTGTCTTTGTTGTCAAGCACATGCCTGTGCACATGTGCTACCACACAGACTTTAACAATCCAAGGAAACTCTCTGGAGATGGTTATAGCTTCTTTCACTTTGGGTCACTGGAATTTAACTCAGGTTGTCCAGTTTTGTGAGAAGTGCCATTTCCCAATGATCTACCTTAAAGGCCAATAATTTTAAATTTTGGTTTAGTTTAAATACAGAGTATAGGGTTTCATCCTGGCATCTTTATATACGTGTGATTATGTGCTTCCTTGTTTGTTTTCTTCCCAAAATACTCTCCTCTTTGACCCTCCCCATCTCTAAGTGATTCCATTTCTTCTCCCATGTACTTTTAAAACGTATTTACTAGTTTTTTCAAGTAAACTTTGCAAGTTTGCAAGTAAGCTTGTTGAGTAATTTTTGTATCTATCAAAATAGGCTTCAAAGAAAAATTAATCAAAAGAGATGGGAAAGAATAATTCCTAATCAAAGGAAAACTCCACCAATATGACATTTGATATTGCCCCAAACACAAGATCAGGAAATATACCCAAGAGGATTAGACAGCAAGAAGCTATTAAATCAGGGTTAAAATTAACAAAATAGAAACAAAGAAAAATAAAATTATTCAAAGAAAAACATATTTTTGGAAAAATCAACAGATGGACGAAACATTATCAAAATTAACTTAGAGATACAGAGATAATATAACAATTAATAAATTCAGAAATTAAAAGGGGACATAACAGTAATCAACAACACCATAGAAAATACATTAAAAACACATCATTCACCCAAAGTGGGAATAGTAAAGAAATACATATTTTTCTTGGTAGGTACCACATATCAAAGTTCAATGAAAACAGCATGGAGAAATTAAATAGAGACCTATTACCCATAATGAAACAAAATGAATCATTCCAAGCCTCTCAACCAAAAATAAATAAATAAATAAATAAATAAATAAATAACAAACAAAAGCTGAGTGCAAGTTTGTTTTGCCATTGGAATTTACCAGACTCAAAGAAGAGTTACAAATGGTACTCCTCAATGTATCCCATGATATAAAAACAAATGTAACTTTACCCAATTTATTTTATGATGCCACAGGTACACAAATATCCATGTGTTCAGGCTCTTTTTTCAAATAATCATAGATAATTTATGTCAGATGCTACTACATCATATATCTTGAACCTAATGCATGGTACAGTGGATATTTGTGTTTCTGGATAGCCCTTAACAATTTGAATATTTCAACCAGGTTGACAGTTTCTGGGGATTCCAATTTCAAAAATCCATAGCAATTCTGCCTGATGACCATGAGATCATTAACCAAACTCAGCACAAATGTCCAGAGCTGTGGGAAATATAAAGATAATTAGAGAACAATTTCTCTCATGAACATAGGTGAACAAATAAAAATCCTTACAAATAGATTCCAAGAACACTATAAAAAGATCGTGCAATCCAATAAAGGAGGCCTCATTTGACATAGGGTGTAATAGTACATCTACAAAAAACAGTAAATATAATCCTCTATAAAAGAGGAGAGAGAGATAAATTCAAAGTAAGGTTGATAAACCTGGACAACAAGGCAAGTTTGTAAACTCTATATCTACTCAATATTCTAATTGAAGTACTAGTTAGAGCAATGAATCATTGAAAGTTATCAATGGAATATAATTTGGAAAGGAAGATGCTGGACTATTATTACTTACAGGTACACATCAACGACATTAAAACTCAGCAAGGGAAGAACAGGTGATAAACACTTTCAATACATTGACTAGGTAGCACAGTAACAATAAACCAACCAACCAAACAACCAAACAACAAATAAATAGTAGTACTTCCATGTAAAAACAACAAACAGCCTAAGCAAGACATAAAGGAAACAGCAGTCATCACAACAGCCTCAAATAATATAAAATATGTTCAAGTAATTCCAATAAAGCAAGTGAAGGAATGCATGTGAAACACCTTTAAGTATATGAACAAAGAGTTTGAAGAAGATATGAGCAGATGTAAAGATTTCTAGTGCTCATGATCAGTAGCAATAACCCAGTCAAAAGGCCATCCCTCTAACAACAATTTACAGATTCACCACAATACCCATAAAAATTACAACAAACTTCATTAAAAACTTAGAAAATACAGTTTGTATTTTCATATGAAAAACAAAAAGCATAGGTAAAACAACTCAACAGTAAAAGAATAGCATGGCTCTGTCCAGAAAGCAAACATGTTCAACAATGGAATGAATTAAAGACCACGGCATATAATCAAAATACAGGTGGACATTTGAATTCTGATGAGGAAATTGAGAAATAAAAAATGGAAAAACAAACAATAGCACCTTCAAAAATGGTGCAGGTAAAACTGAATTTTTATATGAAGAATTGAAATAGATTCATTTACATCCACCTGCACAAGACTCAAGGCCAAGTGTGTTAATTTTCCCAACACAAAATCAGACACACTAAAACAAAAACAAGACCAAGTGTGGAAAACTGGCAAAGGAGACAACTTCCTGAACAGACCAACAATTAATAAATGGGACCTCATAAAACTGCAAGGATTGTGTAAGACCAAGGACACTTAACTGTGAAAGCAATGACATCATGAAAAAAAAAATTGATTTCCGCAGTTCCTAGTGCTAATGTCAACTACAATAAAAGCATGGAACAAAACTCCTTCTTCCCCCCTCCCTTTTTGTACTGTGACCACCATTGCATTGGTCTGTGAACTCAGTTCATACACAGGTCCCTGTTCATGGGTAAGTCCCTCATAAAATCAGAGAGATTAGAAGAAACACATATCCTGTGGTATCTATTTCACAAAACAATGAGTGTCCTGCCTGGAAGCAATGCAAAACTGTCTACCCAGGACAAACCACCAGAGTCTGGATTAAAATTACAAACAACTCATCAATTAAATAGTGTCAGGCAAGCCTGAGCCACAGGACTCATTAGTATAAACAACTTGTTCCTAAGTTTCCTAATGCTGTGTCACTGTAATACAGTTGGTTCTTCCTGTTCTGGCAACAACACAACTATAAAATTGCTTTTACTACTACCTCATAACTGCTACTATTATGAATCATATATATCTGTGTTTTCTGATTCTAAACATCTATATGGAAATCCATATAGTTTATGTAATGTATATGACTGTCTGCTCCCATGCATTTGTGCACAGTACCTGCAAAGAAGTGGTGGACGATGTCATTCTGTAAATATGGTTCTGTTGTAATTGTTTAATGAATAAAGCACTGTTGGCCAATAGCAAAGCAAGATAGGTGAGATTGGAGACTAGGAGGACAAAGGGAGAAGTAGGGAGGAGATTCAAGATGTAAAATACAAAGAGAGCAGAGTGCTGGCCCCTCACTCGGCTAAGATAAGGCCACATGGAAATACTTAGATTAATAGAAATGGTTGAATATTAAGACACAGCTAACCAATAAGAAATGCTAGTAACAGGCTAACAACTTTATATCTAATACAACGCCTCTGTGTGTTACTTGGGGGCTGGTGCAGCAGTGAGAACAGGAAAACCACTCATAACAGGATGTTTTTCTGAAGCCACCTAAGCAAAGTACCTGCAAAGGGTAGGACAGGGTACCATCTCCCTTTAACTCAAGTTACAGAAGATGACTAGCTGTCATGGTTTCTGGTAATGGAACATGTGTCCTCTGCAACAACAACCAGTGCTGTTGACTTCTAAGCTATATTTCTAGTCAGCTTCATTATTTAAAATTTATTCTCATGCCTTTTATTTAAACTGTATTTCACCAATTTACCCATTCATGTCTTTTCTCCATTCCTTCACATATTCTTCCCTTGAAATTCCTTTTTTGTTAAGCATGTATGAATGAATTTGTATGCACAAACATGCCAATAAAACCAATTGAGTACAATTCTGCTTGTTGTGTATATGTGGTTGAGCACTGAACATGTGGTATTGGATATGCAATCAGGGAGCTCCCCTTTTCCAGAAGCTAATACTTTCAGGAGTAAGGGTATGGACACAAAGTGATCTGGGCTACCTTAGTCAGGAATCAGTATCAAGAATAAGAAAGATGGGGTGGTAATTAGCTTAGCTAACAATTGCTTGTGACAAGGCCCTGAATTCCTAGAGCTTTGGGGAAGACTATGGATACTGTCCTGATCCAGTCACAATCCGTCTTTGTTCTTTGGTCCTCCCACCACACCCAATGAGAGACAGGCCAGCTGCTGGTACCACCCATTTCCTCCAAGAAGACTGAAGAACACTGAAGAAGCTCCACCCACAAAAGTGGCAATGCTAGCCACTGGGCAATCCTGCCTTGCATCTCAACTGCTGCAAAGGGCTCTAAGGACCGTGGACAAGAGGGCAGTGGAATCGAATTTCTCCACATTGCTTGGGCCAATGCTAGGTAAGTCTTCCAAAAGCTCCTAATCCACAGGTTTCATGCAATCAGCAGAAGGCAGACGTCCTTAAATCCTCTGACTTCAACAACTGTGGAGGACCTGGGGTGGCTGTCCATACTGCCAGCTAGTAAGTCCCTGTTACTCTAATCATTCAGGTAAAATATTATCCTTCTCAAGAACTCTGATGCTTTTGACGGATGGTAGCTTTGTCAGCTTAAAGCAGCAGCCAAGGCTCCAAGTGTTACAAAACAGATTTCAAAAATGGAAATCTTAAGGTTGCTAGTGTTTATAGACTTAACATTAATCAATAAAGTTTTAACAGTATTAAACACCATATTATGCCACTATATGATCAGAACTAAGTATAAACTTACAATTAAGGTGCTTTTCATTGTGCTAAAAATTTGCCAGTTGTATGTGTTAATTCTTTCAGCCAAATCATTTATAACATGAGTATGCTGCTAGTGTGTCTTAATATTTATGTTTTTGCAAAATCAAAGGATTCTTTTAAGTTCCAGGGAGCTGAATTGGATCCATTTACAGGTCAGATCCACTCCAAATAATTATTAGTCAACTGTTTCCTGGCCTTGGGACTTCCTAACCTTGTCCTGGGACCTCCTTTGGATCCCCTCCCCCACCTTACTTCTCCCATTAAGTACTTAGACCTAATGTACAAAAACTTAACCTTGTTCTCTGCTCTGCTAACATCTTGTCAGATCTCAAAGAGATGCCAGAGCTCCATACTGTCAGAACTCTGATGAAACAACCAGCTACCAGGACATGGCAACATCCCAGCTTTCTCGGATCCCCCAAAGATTATCTAAGCCCCCAAGTCAGCAGGAAGTAGTCTCCAGAACTCAATGTCTTTATTCCCTAACCTGCCACGCCCAACCCCCACCATTTTAATAACAATAAGAGGTAGAAATGTCAGGAACTAGCAGCCAGCAGCCCCCCCCCCCTTGCCCACGACAATGGGCAGGATGCTCATGGCCATGTCATTGCTATGTCAGCCTAACCTGGTGGCTCAAAATTTACCTGGCTGCCAGAGGACTCAGTTATGCATGTGCAAGCCACCCTTTTAAAGCAAGCACACAAAGGGTGCCTCTCACTCTTGCTCTCCCTCTTGGTCTCCCTCTCTGGCCTCTGTCTCTCTCTCTCCTGCTTTCGGTTGGCCACCAGCTACCCCTCTTTCTCTCCCTTCTCTCAATAAACTCCACATGGGCACTGAGTCTCATATTTGTGTTTCTTAGGCATTAGCTGCAGCAAAAGCACAACATTAGTGCCAAAACCCAGGCAGGCTATCCTTGAGGGTCACTGGCAGCTGTCTGCTGGTGGGCAGCCAGCCAGAGATACTTGAGATCCTGTTTCTGATACCAGGGGTTGCCTCAATCCCCCGTTCACTGGAAATACCACCCCACACTGGCTTCAATTAGGTAAGGTACCCTTTTAAATTTTAACCCATTTCCTTAAGGTCGGGTACATTCCTCAAGGGTGGAAGACATACTGCCTAGGGCGGTATATCTACTCCGCTCTTGGACTGCTGAGTCCTTCCTGCCTCTGTTGGTCCTGGCAACATTTTCGGGCTGATGGGCTTCGAATAACGCTCTGCCATTCTCGCTTATGGTGTGGACACACTCTTGAATTCCAAGACTGCATGGTCACTTTCTCTCCACCCATTGGGAATAAACCGGCCAAGAAAATACACCCCACCACTCCACTGGGATGCCTGATAGAAAATTTAAAACCCTTTCACTTAATGCCACTTGTAAATGCACCCAGACTTATTTACTTTTGGACTGAAAAGTAGCCTAGATTCCCCTAGAAAATAATTCAAATTGGCCACGCAAACAGCTCTCTAGATCCCAATATTTTACGGGATGTTTCAAATTACTGCCAGCGAACAGGTCGATGGAAGGAGTTTTTTCTATATCTCTGCTAAACATTCTGCTAAACAATCTTTCCCTAAATTTGTTTCGGTTCTCTTCCCACCACACTAAAATTCCCTCCACCCCTGCCCCAGCTGCAACCTGTCTCAGCGCAGTGGGCTGAGCTGAGGCAGCATCTGCTCGAGACAAAATTTCATCTCAAAACTTTATGATTTCTGCCAGCTGTTGGGAATATGTTTATGGAAGCCACCATCTTGACCGTGTGGCCTAGCTTTACCCACCATGGTTCTTCTATCTGCTTCATCAGCCATCTAGGCAGAAGGAGTCTAGCCAGCTTCTGCCGCCAACAAAACCTGTAATTCATTTACCTTTTGCCTTTTATTCTTTGTCTGTAATATCTTTTTTCTCTGACTATGTTATACATAGCTTCACACTCTAGTCCTTCTCAATTTACCCAGTCCTGTATAATATATCTGTACACTTTATTTCAACTTAACTTTATGTAAATGTAAGTTAACTTCATACAACTTAAATTCAACTGTTCTAAGTCTCAAATATTTCTAAATTATTATGTATCTTTAAATGGTGGTAAACATTTAAGGTTATAAATGTCTATTTCAAGCTAAGAAAATATTTATGCCAACCAGTCTTTCCTATAAGCTGTACATAAATGTTAAGCCTCTATTATCAAAGGGAGTATTTCTCTACCTCTTTGTCCTTTACAGTTATATGTCTAACCTACTAAGTTAAAACCATTTACAGTCAGGCTGCATGGCTCTGAGTAAAACATCCCCCCACAGACTCTCAGCTTAGATCCAGTTTTCCAGATAAATTAATTAATTACAGGAATAAAGCTAGGATAAAGCCTAGCCACCTATGTGCTTAAGGCAAGTAACTAAAGAATATTTTGTATACTAAAGTATGCTAAATAGTCAGACAGCCCTAAAATGCTCAGAGATCTAGAGAATATGGCATTTAAAATATTTCATTAAAAAGCTTTTATAACAGAGAGACAGGCCAGTTGCTGGCACCACCCATTTTCTCCAAGAAGAGTGATAGACACTGAAGAAGCCACCCACAAAAGTGAACTAGCCACTGAAAAATCCTGCCTTGCATCTCAACTGCCGCAAAGGGCACTAAGAACTGTGGACAAAAGGGCAGTGGAGTCGATCTTCTCCACGTTGCTTGGGCCAATGCTAGGTAAGTATTCCAAAAGCTCCTAATCCACAGGTCTCATGCTATCAGTGCAAGGCAGATGTCTTTAAAGCCTCTAAGTTCAACAACTGTGGAGGACCTCAGGGTGGCTGTCCATGCTGCCAGCTAGTAAGTCCCTGTTACTCCCTAATCATTCAGGTAAAATTTTATCCATCTCAAGAACACTGATGTTTTTGATGACTGGTAGCTTTGTCAGCTTACAGCAGCATCCAAGGCTCCGATTGTTACAAAACAGATTTCAAAAATGGAAATCTTAAGGTTGCTAGTATTCATAGCCTTAACATTAATCAATAAAGTTTTAATAAGCTATTAATCCAATTCTGAGGGAGTACTGAACACCATACTATGCCATTATTCGATCATAACTGTAACTATAAGCTCACAATTAAGGTTCTTTTCATTGTGCTAAGAATTTGCCAGTTGTGTTCATTCTTTCAGCTAAATCATATTAACATGAGTATGCTGATAAAGTGTCTAATATTTATGTTTCACAAACCCAAAGAGTCTTTGGGTTCCAGGGAGCAGAATTGGATCCATTTACAGGTCAGATTCACTCCAAATAATTATTACTCAACTTTTTCTTGGCCGTGTGACTTCCTAACCTGGTCCTGGGACCCCCTTGGAAGCCCCTCCCCCACTTTGCTTCTCCCATTAAGTACTAAGACCTAAGAGACAGAAACTTAACCTTGTCCTCTGCTCTGCTAACATCTTGTCAGGTCTCAAAGAGATGCCAGAGCTCTATCCAGTCAGGACTGCGATGAAACAACCAGCTCCCAGGATGTGTCAGTACCCCAGCTTTCTCGGATCCCCCAAAGATGGTCTATGACCCCAAGTCAGCAGGAAGATGTCTTGAAAACTCAAAGTCCTTATTCCCTTCCCTGCCATGCAAAACTCCCACCTTATTAATAACAATAAGAGGTTGGAATGTTAGAAACTAGCAGCCAGCTGACCCCTGCCCCCAACGATGGTCGGGACACTTATGGCCTTGTCATGGCTATGTCAAGCTTTACCTAGCTGCCAGAAGACTCACTTATGCATGTGCAAGTCCCCCTTTAAAAGCAAGCACACCCCTCTCTCTGGTGTCTCTCTCTCTCTGCTCCCCTCTTGATCTCTGTTTCTCTCTCTCTCTGCAGCAATGATATAATACTAAAAATAACAATAGCAATAATAATAATGGTAATAATAATAATAGCAGCAATGATATAATACTAAAAAGAACGATAACAATAATAATAATAGTAATAATAATAACAATATTATTGTAAGACCCTCAGAATGAGGAGTCTTCCAGGTTCGGTCGATACCCCAAGTACTCAATGTCCAGTCCAGTTGCTGCAAAACGCAAGAGGCTTTAATGAACAGGAAACGTTTGCACAAATGGGCTCCTCCAGCATGCAGGCTAGAGAGAAGCCCTCTCCCCTGGGCCCAGGTGTTTTTAAAGGCAAACCCACAAGCTTAGGGGGGGGGGTGGGACCCTCTGTCCATTGAGTTCGTGACCCTTGGAGGCCTGATGGTGTGCTATTAGGGTCAGCAGACCTTAGGGCCTCAGGGTGTGCTAATTAATCTTGTCTGGGCAAACCAGAGTTACAGCTATCTCTTTGTTTCCTAAGGACCCTATTTACCACCTGTTGAATCACAGGAAAGGAGGGGCAGAAAGGAGGGGCAGTGTGAATTCTTGTCATCTCAGGGCATGGTGAGATGAAGCTAGCAAATTCCAAGGAACAGATATTGGTTAGCTTTCCAGGTAAGACTGTCCTTCATTTAACTTCACTTTTTGGTCTTTCACTATTAATATTAATAACAATAAGCGGTTTTTAACACTGGAAATTCTGGGGCACAAAAGCAGGACGAGGACTTTGGGGACGCTGGGAAATGGAGTCCTGGCCGCTCAGAGCGCAAAACCGGAAGTCCCTTGCAGAAAAGCAGGACGCGCCTACACAGGATGCTGGGAAATGGAGACCTCGATCCTCGGAGCACAGAAGAAGTTTAGGAACTGAAAAGATGGAAACAAGCCTGGTTCATGATGGTAACTGTAGTTCGGAGGCCTTGAAGTCCAGAACCGGAAGTCCAAGGGTGAAAAGAAAGAAGTGGCCACACAGCATGCTGGGAACTGCAATCCCGGACCCTCAAAGATTGCAACCGGAAGTCCGTTGGTAGAAAAGCAGGAAGCAGCCTCAAAGCATCCTGAGAAATGCAGTCCTGGACCGCCAAAGATGAAAACAAGTCCCTGGGCAGAGAAGCAGGAAGCGGCCGCAGAGGATGCTGGGAAATGCAATCCCTGGCCTGAACGTCCAAACCCAGAAGTCTCTGGGCAGCATCCACGAACTAAAACCAGAAGTTTCATGCTGAAAAATCAGGAAGCCACAGCAGAGCACCTTGGGCAATGCAGTCCTGTTCCGCAACACATGAAAACCGGAAGTCCCTGGGCATATAGGCGGGAATCGACCCCACAGGATGCTAGTTGCATTTCCTTTGCAGTCCCTGGCCTGAACGTCCAAACCCGGAAGTCTCTGGGCAGCAAAGCAGAGAGCGAACGCATAGGATGCTGGGTAATGCAGTCCTGGCCACAGCAGTTACAAAAGTTCCTGATGGCCTCGGCTAAGGTTGGCTTTGGCTGCAATCTGCGAGCGGAAGTCCTGCCCCACCCACGATGATTGGCATGAGTCTCCGCTGCCGGGTTTCCCTTGCCAGGAAGTCCTGCCGGCTTGGGCCCCCCCCCCCATTCTCCACCTATGAAGATGGCAGACATGGCCCCCGCCCAGTCGCCCTGCACTCCTCCTGGCAGGGGGAGGGGCCTGCAGTGATTGACAGAGAGGGGCGTAGCCTGCAGTGATTGACAGCAGAAGGATCAGGAGGGGGGAGACCTGGCCAAGGTCTGTGATTTCACTGGGGCCACACCCTGCATCCCCAGGGGTTTTACTGTCATGATCTGCACTGCCACGAACCGCCAGGGCTGCTGCCCTGTGGGCCCTAGCATTGCTGCTTGTTGACCTCAGAGTGTGGTAGAGACTCCTGCCATGCCCACCTGGGGACAAAGATGGTGAGGGGAGGGAGGGAGGGCTCTTCCTGCTCCCGGTCACCATTTCCTGTGAGTACACCGTCCTGACCAAGACCTGTCCGCCACAGAGGCCACACCCATACTTCGGCCACACACTCGGGGGCCCGCCCGTCCTGAATCTGTGCTTCCAGCTCTTGCACCTCCTTACCTGGGAGCTGCCTTGACCTGGCTGGAGGACAGGAAGGAGGGGCTGGCACTGCTGTAGGTGAGGGTAAGGCCCAGAGAGGGTCATTGACTGTGACCTTGGACCTGTAGGGGGCAGGCGAGCTCAGGCAGGGCTGCAGCTAATGGGCGGAGCCTGATGCTGAGCAGTGTGGATCAACTTAAAACCCTGTCGCCCATTTAAATATGTAAATGAGACTGAAGTGTTATGCAAAGGAAGCAGTAGTAATTGAGATTATGCAAATGAGCACGGTGCATGCAAATCTGTGAGACTGATTGGGGCTCACATTTGAATATGCAAATGAGAAAACCCGAGTTGTGGGAATGCACTTTACTATGCAAATTTATGGTGCTTTACATGCTTTTGCTATGCAAATGAATGCAAGTTATCCCATCTGTTTGGGATTTTGACATGCACATATATGCAGGTTATCTCATTTGGAGGTGTGGCTATGCAAATTAACCACTATGCAAATTAAAATACTGGCAGTTTCTGTACTTTCTTGTTGTCTTCTGAGTCTCCAGGCAGCATTTGAATATGCAAATCAGAGTGCTGGCAGGGGATGGGGCCTCCCCTGACCCTGCACCCAATGTCACCTGTCCATGTCCATCACAGGCATCTGATGGCAAAGCTGCTCCCTCCAATCCTGCTCATGCTCAACTTTATATAGAAATACAAAAGACACAAGACAGCCAAAACAACCCTGTGCAATAAACTTAAGGAGGCATCACAATCCCAAATGTCAAATTCTATTACAGAACTATAGTCCTGAAAACAGTTGGTATTGGCACAAAAATACACAGAAGACCAATGGAATCAAATTGAAAACCTTGATATTAACCCGCACACCTATGAAAACCTCATTTTTAACAAAGAAGCTGAAGTTATACAATGCGAAAAAAGAAAGCCTCTTCAAAAATTTGTGCTGATATAACTGGATGGTGGTGTGTAGAAGACTAGAGATAGAGCAATGTCTATTGCCATGCAAAAACTTAAGTCGAAATGGATCAAAGACATCAACATATATCCAGCCACACTGAACCACATAGAAAAGAAAGTAGGAGGTACACTTGGATGAATTGTTACAAGAGACCACTTCTTGAACATAATACCAGTTGCATAAAAAGTGAGAGCCACAATTAATAACTGGGGACTCCTGAAACTAAGAAGCTGATGTCCAAAACACACAAAGAATATAAAGTTTCTTCATCTTGTTTTCCCAAAGTGAACAGCACCCCATGGCCAATGACTAACTATGTGTAGTATGTAGGTGAGTAATTAATTTTTTGACAATAGATACACAAAGAGAAATATAAAAAAACCACACACTTTAAATTTTCCCCCAATGCACAATGCAAAGAAAAATGACAACTCTGTTCACAAAAGTCACTCTCACAGAGATTCCTTGTCACAAGTAACCACAGCTGTAAGAGTATGGTTTTTCCACCCACCGCCCGGTCTTCTCCCGCCGCTGCCGCGCCAGCCACAAATAACACAGGGAGACTCTGTATTTGATATTATAATGATGGTCAGGTGCTAGTTTCTTATCGGCTAGCTCTGTCTTAATTATTAACCCATTTCTGCTGATCTATGTATTTCTCTTACCGGGGAGCCGGCCAGCAAACTGCTTTCTCCAGACTCTCCATCTTGGCTCTTCCTTTCTACTTTCTCTTCCTCCTTGTCTCTTAGTCCCTCCTATCTCCTTTCCTATTGGCCAACAGTGCTTTATTCATTAATCAGTATGAGAAACATATACAGAATAACATCTCCCATCACAGAGCAGATAGTTTTCCACAGATTACCAGTAATTTTCTAATTTTGGTTGGGAAATTATTTTAATACCATAAAATAATTCTCTGCATTCTTAATTAATTTAACTATAGAAGAAATATTATTATTGGTGAGGTTTTTTTTCAATATTCCACAAAAGTATCTTATTTTTTGATGTGAAGACATCCTCATCTCCCACTGTAACAAACATAATCCATGAAACCTTTTCTTCTTGACAACTAATCTCCATGCATGTCTAACTTTTTGTGTTATCACCATTATCACCAGTAATAATGTCATTCAGATGACTTATAGCTGTTGTCCACATTGTTTTCTTTATTTTTTCATATTTTTATTAAAATAAGAAACAATACAATCTTATTTTACATATCAATCTGAGTTCTTTATACCTACCATTTGTCCATGTTGCCCAGTGACACCTATATCATTCCTCCTTTTCTCCATAGAAAGGGCAAGGCTTTCTGTGGGGCACTCTTCCAGGACTTTCACATCATTTCTTGCAGGTCATATGGCCTCCACCATGGGTAGAGGCAAAGAAAATTTTTCTGTATGAGGAATGGGTTTCCATTATCTATTCATGCAGTAGGTATAAATGGTGTTCCTTTACCAGAGGCCCTATAGGCTGCTGAGGCCTCCTATATGCAGGAAGACCATTTCTGTCCTTTGCTGGTTTCTAAGTAGTCAATCTGGTTTCCATGCACTTCCCCTTGTTCACATCAGAAATTTCTATGGCTTTCGTCGGATGGTCTTGATCTGTTTGCTCATCACTCCTCCCTCTCTACAACTGGATTCCAGGAAGTAGGCTCAATGCTTATCAGTAGGTTCCAAATGAAATGAATGCTATGTATTTGAAAACATGATTGAGAGCAGTAGATTTGTTTCCAGATAGTTGGTAATACTAGGTGTTGCTAGTCCAAATTAGAGCAGAAAATTATATCTTGTACAGAAATGTAGAGTTTTGGTATCCTTTTATCACAGCAGCCAGAACAGAAAGTATGACATCTCCTTGATGAGAAGGAAACATTAGGGAAGCTTGGACAGAGATTGGGGATATAGAGTAGTCTAAAGGAGAAGGTTAAAACTTTTGGGCAATGGTAACACTCGCATCCTTGATATGATGTGTGTATTCCTAATGTGCAGAAAGGCATACCTCCATGGGCATTGTGGTATATCAGAGACCTATTTGGCTAATAGAATTTCAGAACTCTTGGAATTAAGGGGACTTCCTCAGTACAAGTTCATTAGAGAGGAGTTATTGCAGAATTTAGAATTGGGTAAAGGAGTAGAGGTTTAGGAACCTTTTTTACAGGAATTTCTCACAAGTCCTTCAGAATTAGTGGAAGACCAGGGCGTTCGAATAGGTTCATCCCTTTGGGGCCATTACAGAAAGCCTTTCTCTAGTCAGCCAACAAATGTACAGACAACCATGGGGAAGTGTTGGCCTGATTCACAAAAGCATTTGGCTTATTGGTAGTAGTGCACAGAGAATACCAGTTTCAATACGTCATAGGTGTTCTTCCTCTGGCCTTTCCAAAGAAAATATATTCATTGGCACCAAGCTCCAAAGATGGGAACCAAACAAGCTTTAAGGCCAAGATTTGCCAGAGTTGGGTCTCTAGGCCTGCAGCATTGGATGGATTCCAGGTGTTTGGGAAGGTGCAGTGTGGTGAGGTGAATGGGGTCACAGACCTCAAAGGGTCCTCTACTTGATAGTCCCTAGACAGTCAGATTTGGGTACCTGCCAGCCCTGTGAAAGTCAAGATGTTGCTCCTTGTGAGAGCACAGAGGGGCTCAATGTTAAATCCTCAGAAATCTCACAGCAATCTGAATCATAATGGAGAAGCTTCAGAACCCAAATCATGGCCTTGGGTGCTAGTGGCTAAGTGTTCACCCAGCCTTGTCTGACAGCCACCCCAAAACCTTCAGAAATCCAGCAGCTATCTGTAAGGAGTAAGGTTTTTCCTCCTCTTGCTGGTCTTGTCCTGCCACCGTGCCAGCCCCAATTAACACACAGAGACTCTGTATTTGATATAATACTATTGGCCAATTACTTGTCTCTTATTGGCTAGCTGTCTTAAGTATTAACCCATTTCTGTTAACCTAAGTGTTTACACGTAGTTTCACCTTACCGGGGGAGTGGGGCAGGCATCATATCTCCCCAGCCTCTCCATGTTGACCCCTCCTTACTACTTTCTCTTTTCTACTTGTCTCCTAGTCCCGCCTGTCTTGCTTTCCTATTGTCCAACAGCTATCTACTTGAACCTGGCCACCAACTTGACCACTCCAACTGTTAGGCCTGCTTTAGGTCTGCTGCAATCTTGCTCCTAACCAAAACAATGCAGCCATGTCAAGTCAGCCAGCCAAGTAGCAGCCTCTCAGGCTGACCCAGTGCTGGTAGGGAAGTGAGATGGTGGTGTCACTGAGCTCAGGGCACAGGAGATGGGCAGATGAAACAGTTGTGAGGACAAGCCACATCAATAGGGTCTTATTCCAAGCACTGACATAACACCTGGCAGAAGGTCAGATTAGTATGGACACAAGTCAAAGAGTAGACAACTGTGTGCACTTATGAGGAGTTGATATTTCAGGGACAACATTCCCATGGGTCTCATATTTAGAAGATAAAGTGGAAAGCCAGTGGGACCCTTGATACTACAGCCAAAGATACCCCTCCCTCTGAGTTAAGGTGGAAGCTGTACTACATGATATGCATCAGGGGCCACCAAGGGGAAGGTGACATCCATGACCCCTTCCGAGGAAGCAGTCCTGCTCCCCAGTTTCCTAGATGTTGATACAATGAAACATCAAAAGAATAAACATTACATCTAACCTGCCCCTTTGCCAACCAGGGCCTGCACCCAAACCACAAACCTCATCACCTCCTAAGCATCACAAGGCAACCAATTTGAGCTACCTCCAGCACTCTCACAGTCTATCTCCAGCCCACAGCCTTGCACCACCACCACTAACCAGGAAACATTCAGGAAATTTGTCTTTCATTTCTCCAAGTCTGTAAGTCTCCCTCAAGATGGAATTTTTTTGAGTCATTGACCTATAGATTAGCCCTCAATGGACTCAGGGGTTTCTGAAGAGATTGAAGTGGAATGAGGAAAGGTAACACAGAAACTGAGGTAGAATAAGCAATTCTTGCTTTGCACACCATGTTAACTGCAGAACAAACTCACCTCTGTCCTTCTCAGTGACTTCACAAAACGATCCAGGAGTCATCACAGGAAACCCTCATGGGGCCTTAACCATTTTCCCCCAGGGTTCCACACCCATGTAACAGAAACAAGTATGCAACAGAGGATTTCAGCCCAAAAACTTGCATGCAAAAACACCATCTCACACAAGATGATCTAAACTGCAAACAGGTGCTCCCCTTCAGAACCAAATTTATGGACTTAGAAACTGGGGGCTGTGTGTTTTCCCCTAACTGCCCCATCAGGTTTCTCTGATGTCCACCTCCCACCACATTCCATGATGGAACACTGATCTCCTTCCTACTTCAGCATCCAGGGTGGTATTGTGTATGTTGGCTTCTTGCACACGGAGCAAAATAAATGTTCATTGTCAAAGAATCCAGACCAAAAGAGGCCTCCCAACCTGACCCTGGACTGATAGGGCAGCAGGATGGTGGTGTTCTAAATCACAGGGCACAAAATAAGTTAGGCAGATGACTTATGGGTTAGGATCACTCAAGTAAATACGGCCCAAACACCAGAACTGACTTTTCATTTGGCAGATGGCATTTACACGCTGGACATAGGGCAAAGAGCAGGGGCTGTGAGAATATGTGATGGATCCAGTTTTAAAGAACAAGGGTCCCATGGGTGTGATTTTTCAGAAAAAAAAAGGATAAAGGCCACAAATACCTTGGCCTTCATGCTCACAGTACCAAGCCATCTATATTCAATTGAATGCTATGCTGTATTATCTGCTAATTATCTGTTAGTATCTGCCATATTATCCCACTAAGGGAACTGTGACATCCTTGGCCTCTTCCCAGGAGGCAGGCCAGTACGGTGCTTGATGTGGTGTCAAGAGCACAAGGAAAGAATAAACATTCAATCCAACTTTTACACTTACCTCCCTGGCCATTGCCCTGTGCCCACACCCTAGTCATCTTCTAAGCATCACCATGCAACCATTTTGAGCTATCTCCCACTCTGTAGCATGTAGCACAAAAAAATAAAAATAAAAGGACCAGAGACAGGTATTGGGGTTCAGTTTTCAAGATGCAAATCAGAGAAGCAGAAGAGCCAAGCCAGCCCATAGATCTCACCTCTGCTCAGATGAAATGGATCTTCTGAGTAAAAGGCTCTCAGATTATATTTTCTCCTTATATTGCTTTCTCCAACCAATCTCCTGGAGGCATTTGCTCCGAAATTACAAAGGGAGATACGTGGGCATGCAATGTGGAGCTCTGAATTCAGAGATGTGCCAGACTGGCCACTGGAAAGTTTAATCTTGAATCCTCCCATATGTTTCCCACAAAATAGTCTGATCCCGCTAGCCACAAGTACAGACACACACACACACACACACACACACACACACACACACACACACACACTCATGCACGCACGTGGATGGCCACATGCGAAGGAAAACACGTCACCACACATTATCCCAACCTGAGATGGCACTAAAGGAGTCCTATACGGTTTCCCCTACATGCAACCTCGTCATCCCCTACATTTCTTATTTTACCACCATAAATTTCACACATCCTTATCTCTTTGAGACTGTTTATGTGCTCTCCAAGAAGTAGCTTCCTGTCCAGGGAACACACAAAGAATAAACCCATACAAAAACACAACCAAAGAGAGAGACAGAGTAGAGATAGAGATAGAGACCCCTTGTGGTGTAACGAGTGCAGGTTTTTCCTCCTGCTGCCAAGTCTTGTCCTGCTGCTGCGCCAGCCCCAAATAATACACAGAGACTCAGTATTTGATATTATACTGTTGGCCAGTTACTACTTTCTTATTGGCTAGCTCTGTCTTAAGTATTAACCCATTTGTGTTAATCTATGTATTTTCAGATGGCCTTCTCTTACCGGGGAGGTGGCTGGCATCCAGCTCTCTCCAGACTCTCCATCTTGACTCCTCATTCCTACTTCCTCTTCCTCCTTGTCTCCTAGTCCCTCCTATCTTCCTTTCCTATTGGCCAACAGTGCTTTATTTATTAACCAGTATGAGAAACATATACAGAATGACATCTCCCATCATTGTGGTGATTTCATAAAGTTCTTTATGTATTGTACAGGGCAGAGCAGGACAATGAAATTTTCTATCTTTGATCTTGGGGTTCTTCCTGTATTTAAGGGATGGTGAACTACTTAAGAGAATGCACATTGGACCACATACTTGGGTGAACTGTTTAGCAGAGATGAAGCCTGCTGGAGCAGGTAAGGTCAGTGAAACCTTGCCTGGCTTGGATTGTACCCACAGGACTGACTGAATTGTTTGTGGAATTCTTCAATCCCCACCATACTCTGGCTGCTTCTACTCAGCATCACAGTGTTTCTTGGATTCTTAGTTGTGGTCATCCTTGTAAGACTGAACATTTCTCTAGAATCAATTTTCTCTTTACACCTATAATGTCTCCCTCTATTATGATATCTCTTTTCTTGCTTTCATCTATTCCACAACTGACTCAATCATCTTGGTCACGCATGTTCTCCTTTCCTACCCTTCTCTCCCTTATCTTTCTCTCTACACACTGCCCCCTCATGCTCCTGACATGCTGGGAAGTTGATGATGCTTTCTCCTTCTGTTGGGGAACTTGTAAAATTCCCTTGTATAGTTTCCTCCTTTTATCCTAATTTCTATAGTGGTGTGAATTGTAGACTGGTGATAATTTGCTCTATGTCTAAAATCCACATATGAGTGAGTACATCCATGTTGAGCCTTTTGTGAGTCAGTTAGCTCACTCAGGAATTTCAAGTTTCATTCATTCACTAAAGTATTTCAAAATTCCATTTTTCCTCATTGAGTTTATTCCATTGAGTACATGTACCATAGCTTCTTCATTCATTCTTCATTTGAGGAGCATCTATATTGCTACCAGATTCTTGCTATTACAAATAATGCTGCTATGAAAGTAGTTGAACTGATGTCTTTGCTGATCATTTGGGTATATGCCTAAGAGGGGAATTACTGGGTCCTGTGGTAGAATGATTCTGGTTTTTCTGTGGAACTGTCATACTGATCTCCAAAATGGCTGTATAATTTTCACTCCCACAAGCAGTGGAGGAGTGTTCCCCTTCCTTGAATCTTTTCCAGCATAAGCTGTTCATGGTGTTTCTGATTTAACCATTCTGACAGGAGTAAAAATTTTTTTCAGAGTTGTTTTTGTTTGCATTTCCATGATGACTAAGGATGTTGAGCACTTTCGTAAATGTATTTCAACCATTTTGATTTCCTCTATTGAGAATTGTGTATTCAGTACCCCACCTTTTAAATTGATTATTTGATGTTGTGTTGATTAGTTTCTGAGTTCTTTGCACATTCTGTTAGATGAGGGGTTGGTGAAGATCTGTTCCCACTCTGTGTGCTGTCCACAGTGTTGTCCACTGTGTCTTCGGCCTTACATATGGCTCTCAGTTTCAGTAGGTTCCATTTATTAATTATTGATCTCACTGTTTGGTATTGTGACTAGGAATAACTGTCCTGTAGAGAGCTGTGAAGTGCCGCACCTTACAGATGGCGCTGACTTCCTCCCTCCACCTTCCCGATGGTGAGTAATCTCTGTGTTAAACAATTACATATTTGGCTAAAAGCTGAGAATCTGGCTTGCTTCTGTGTATGCGGACTTGTCTTTTTTTTTTCACCATATGGCATTCTGGGGTTGACTGCCCAAGGGCTTTTAAGCTGTGGGCTGGGCTGCCCCCAGGGTCAGAAGATTATACAAGTTTCCTGAATAAACTGCTTAAAGAAGAGTCTGAATGTTGCGTTTTCTTTGCTGGTCAAAGTAGAGGCGACACTCTCCAGTAAAAATTCCTTCAAGAGTACCTCAAACTTTCTCTTCTAAGAGGTTTAGGGCAGTTGGATTAATGTTTAGGTCTTTGATCCATTTCTTCTAAGTTTTGTGTATAGCAATTCACATAGGTCTCTTTGTAGTCTTCTACAAATCATCATCCAGTTTTGCCAGAACCATTTGTTGAAAATGATTGCCTCCTTCCATTGTATTATTTTTCCTGTTTCATCAAAACTCAGGATTTTGTAGGTGTGTTGGTTAATATCAGGATTTTCAGTTCCATTGGTCTACCTTTCTATATGTGTGCCAATACCAAGTGCTTTTTTTGGTACTTTAGCTCTATAATAGAGCTTAGGGCTTGAAGTCGGAGAATGTGATGTTTTCTGAAGTTCCTTTATTATACAGCATTGGTTTGACTATTGTGACTCTTTTGTTGTTCCATATACTGTTGAGTATTGTTTTTTCAAGGTCAGTGAAGAAATAAATGTGCTAGGATTTTTACTGGGAATGCTTTGAATCTGTAGATTGCTTTTGGCAAAATTGGAGTTTTTACTATATTTATCATACCAATTCAAGAGCATGGGTGATCTTTCCATTTTCTAGTATCTTCTTTAATTTCTTTCTTAAAAGACACAAGACCATGCAATATAGGCCTAATACTAGTTTGGTTATAGTTACACCAAGGTGTTATTTCTTGTTTTTCTTATTGTAAAGGGTGGTGACTCTCCTCCCTTTTATCTTCTGTATATATTAAGGCTACTAATTTTTTGTTGTTGTTGTTTTTATTACTCTTGTGTACTGTCACTGTTTGAAAGGTGTTTGTCATATGCAGGAGTTCATTGGTAGAGTTTTTTGGGTCACTTATGTAAACAATCCTATCATCTGCTAATAATAACAAATTGACTTATTACTTTCCAATTTGTGTCCCTTTGATCTTCTTTTCTTGATTTCTTTCCGTAGCTAGAACTTCAAGCACAATATAGAAGATTTATGGAGAGAATGGACAGCTGTCTTGTTCCTTATTTTAGAGGAATTATCTTAAGCTTCTCTAAACATAGGTTAATGTTCTATGTTGGTTAACTCTATATTGCTTTTATTATGTTTAGGTAGGTTTCTGTTATCCCTGTTCTTTTCAAGGACTTTATCATAAAAGGGTGTTTGATTTTGACACTGGCATTTTCAGCATTTAGTGAGATGATAATGTGATTTTTCTGTTTTACTTTATGTATATGGAGGATCAAATTGATAGATTTTCATATGTTGAACCATCCCTGCATCTGTGACATGAAGCCTACTTGGTCATGATAGAGGACTTATTTGATGTGTTCATGTAATCGATTTTCCAGTATTTTATTGAATACTTTTGCATCAATGTCCATGAGGGATATCTGCCTGTAATTCTTTTTCTTAGTTGTGTCTTTGTGAGGCTTGCATATCAAGGTAATTGTAAACTAATTAAAAATGGTAATGAACCTTTTGCTTCTATTGTGTGAGACAATTTGAGGAGTATTGGTATTAGCACTTCTATGAAATATTTGTAGAATTCTGCACTGAAGTCCTTTGGCCTTGTGTCTATGTGTTTGTTTTTTTTTGGGGGGGCTTGGGTGGAGTTCATGACTATTTCTATTTCAGTATGTGATCTAAATCTATTTAAATTGCTTATTTATCCTTGTTTTGAATTTGATAAGTGATAACAATCCAGAAATCTGTCCATTTCCCTTAGATTTTTTTTATTTTTGTATACTACATGTTTTCAAAGTATGACCTGAAATGTCTCTGGGTTTCCTCAGTGTTTGTTCGTATTTCCCCATTTTTATTTCAGATTTTGCTGTTTGCATGTTCTTTCTCTGCTTCTTGATTTGTTTGCCCCTAAGGTTTGTCTATCTTGTTATTTTTCAAAGAAACAACTTTTTGTTCTATTCATTCTTTGTATTGGTTTCCATGTTCCTACTTTTTTGATTACAGCCCTCAAATTGATTATTCACTGGCAGGTACTCCTCCGGGTTAAGTTTGTTTCTTTTTGGTCTATGTCTTTCAGTTGTGCTCTTAATTATATAATTTGACCATCATCTGTTTACTTTACATGAGCACTGATTGCAATGAACTTTCCTTGTATAACTGCTTTAAAAGTGTCCTATAAGTTCAGGTATGTTCTGTCTTCATTTTCATTGAATTCTACAAATCTTTTATTTATTTCATTATTTCTTCCTGGAACAGGGAATGGTAATTTACTCATTATTCAGTTTCTATGAATTTGTAGCGTGTTTGCAGTATGTATTCTTGTAGAATTCAAATTCAAAATCATGGTGATCTCATAAGATATAGGGGGCTATTCAATTTTATTTTATTTTTTATTTGCTGAGGTTTGTTATGTTGCCTTGTATGTAGTCAGTTTTACAGAATGTCCCATGTGTAGCTGAGGAGAAGGTATATTCTTCTGTGTTTGGATTGGTTGTTCTATAAATGACTACTAAAACCAAGTGGGACAAAACTTTTGTTAGTTCCTGTGTTTGTTTGTGAAACTTAAGTTTGGTAATCCTGATTAGTGTTCAGAATGGGGTGGTGAAATCTCCCACTATGAGTGAGTAAGGTTTTATGTGAGCTTTGAGTTTTACTAGTGTTTCTCTTAAGAATGTGGGTACCTTTTAATTTGGATGAGAGATGTTAAGAATTGAGACTTTATATTGATGCATTTCTCCCATGCTGATTATTAAATGACCTTCTTCATCTCTTGAGTGATTTTGGTTTGAAATTAAACTTCTTAATATTTAGATACGTACACCTGCTTCCTTCTTGAGTTCCTTTGATTGGAAGATGTTTTGCAAAACTTTTACACTGAGGTAATGTCTGTCTTTGAAATTTAGATGCATTTCTTGTATGCACTAGAACGATGAAATCTGTCTTAATATACACTCTGTTAGCTTGTGTGTTTTTATAGGCAATAAGACCGTTAATATTTTGGAAAATTAAAGACCATAGATTGTTAATTCTTGTTTGTTTCATTGTTGTTGGTGGTGGTATTGTGAGTGTATTCGCCCACTTTTTCGTTTTTGTTCTTGTAAACTGATATTAACTTTGCCTATGTCTTCATTATTGTAGTTAGCTTGCTTGGTTAGAATTTCTTTCCAGAATTTTCTGTAAGGCTGGATTTATGGAAATATGTTTAGGAAATCTGGCTTTGACATTAAATATCTTGTTTATGCTATAGTGATTGAGAGTTTTGCACACTATTTTAGCCTGGATTGGCATCTGAGGACTCTTATTACTTGTACATAATCTATCCAGGACCATATGGCCTTGTTTGTAGTAAAATTTTATTAAAAAATGAACTCAACAAAGAATCAAGGAAACATCACGCTAGGTTAGGAAGGGAAATAGGGATAAAAACAATTTCAATGTAAAGTCTAGGGGAACAAGGTTAAATGTGTGAGTTTCATGGTGGATAGAATTGGCCCTGGCCCTGGCCCTGGCCCTGGCCCTGGCTCTGGCCCTGGCCCTGGCCCTGGCCCTGGCCCTGGCCCTGGCCCTGGCCCTGGCCCTGGCCCTGGCCCTGGCCCTGGCTCTGGCCCTGGCCGTTCTAGACCAATTCAAATCTAAGCAATGCCGAGAAATCATGGGATCAAACTCCTCTAAAGGGCAGAGAATGAAGAGGGATTATTTTATTTTCAAAAAAGAGAAAAGGTTTATGGTAGAGGCGATTAATTGTATTGTATCCATTCTAGGAATTAGAAAATTGAAGCATTGAAAAAACGTTTAAAATACTCATCATTGTACTTGAATGGCATTATGATGCTTTCGTTTTCATGCTTATGTCACTATTGCCATGTTGTAGCTTGAGAGACGGGTAAATATGTAGAACCCAAAAGAAAGAACCCTGCTTTTGTTTTACTGAAAAAACTCAGTGAGGATGTAAGGTTAGTTATTCTTTAGGCATGCTCCTTTTAGCATGTGGGAGGGGCACTAGAATGTGACAGAATGTTGGTTCATAAATGTTGCCTGGCAACCCTGCTGGCATTCTGTATCCTGGTATCTTGGGCCAAGGACCAGAGAGCAGCTTCCGTAAAGTATCATGGGACATTACAGTCTCCCAAGATAACTAACTCCTAAAACTTTCAATGATAGGGATTGATTCCCCTAAAAAAGTCATAGCCACACGTCTGGAAATTTGCCTACAGCTTTTACTGGTCACCAATTCTAGATTTCCTAATTATCAGAGAACATTTAATTTCTTCTGTTTATGAATTCTCTCTCTCCTAAGAAATAAAACTATGGAAACAAAGATAATAAGACTCACAAAAGGTGAGTTTGTCATTGTGAACTTCCTTCAGGAAGGTGATAATACATTTGTTAGAGAAGACTAACGGATTATTGGCTTGCAGTCCATATCTTTTGAGGCAGCAGTCCAACATGAAATATGTGATATCTTCTAAAAACCCTGCATACAAAATGACAATTTAGCATTTATACATTTCACAACTCTGCTCTCCAATTAAATAAGGGATGAAACTGGGAGTTTCCCACAATCATGTAGGAATCAGTGAGAGTCAATTGTGTCGAGTATGGCAGACCATTTCATCATCTGATTATGTTGTTATTTGATTATTAAAATAGGACATTAGATAATCCATGATCACTGGATTCCAGGATGTGGGAAACAATTATTATGGACTATCTAAATATCAATTTTGTAGTTAAAATATTTAAATTAATCAAGACAGCATCGTTCAAGAGCCTGGTTTGGAGCCACCTTAGGGAAGTGGATGATGTTACATGAACTCAATAAAATTGAGTTATGTAAACCAAAAATCCTCCATTCCATGAAGACACCTGTAAAGCTTCCTCTTGTGGAGATAATGTGCAATATCATCACATTTTACGATACATTTATTTAATTGAGGATGATGACATCCTTCATGACTGGAGTCTGGCCATGCTTCCCTGCCAGTAAATTGCTACATCACCTATTTATTGTGACAGTTAACTATTACTGACTTATTTAATTCTTTAAATCATGTAAGCGACAGACAATGCCACCACCGATTACGATTAGTGTGCAAATATCTGTCAGGGACAAGGTTAGGAAAGTTGTAGACATGGGCAGAGCATTTTCTGAATGATCTATGCATATCCCATAGGAAAAAGGATGCTGGATGATTGAGTCCAGAAGATTGCTCAGGACCTTTCGAGAAGTATAAGGACTTCACCAAGGCCGGAACAGTAGTCTGGATGTTGACTACCTGCTGTTCATCCACATCTTCACATCGGTTGTGATCTACCATGAGAAGAAGTAGTGGCAATAGGAGGTCGGCACCATCTCCGAGAACTGGCAAAAGGATGAGGACCCAGAACACGGAAGAATATCTCTCTCTCAGATATGCTGGCTTTGCCTCAGCTGCAGCCATCTTTAGAGCTGATAGCAACATCTTGGTTACTACTTCTAAGACAAGAATGGGCCCATTATCTCAGATCCTGCAGCACCACAACAGAGATTCAGGTGCTGGCGATGATGTCAGGCCAACAGAATTCATCATGCAAGACAGTATGAATATCTGACAATTAACTTATGGCATTTTAAAAATCCTTGATGACAGCATACATTTCCATATCTGTCAAGTCTGCCCTGGATTTGAAGATACAAAAAAAGGTCAATGACTTACATATTTAAAGATGTAATTCTTAAATTCTTTCATTATATAATCTGTGATCCCTGAAGTTTGGTGCCACCTTGTGTGACTCAAGTGTGACAGACGATCTAACTATCTGATTATTTCGTTATATAAATCTGCCTTTTTCTACTCCTGGAAGAGTGGAGTCTGGATCCACCTTGTTGGTTTTAAATTGTCTCTTGTGATTTCTTCCTTCCTTCCTTCCTTTCTTTTTTTCTTTATTTCTTTCTTTAAATCAATGTTGATATCGATTTGTTATCTCTCTAGGGGTTAATTATGAGAAATTATCTCTTTATTCATTCATTTTTTTTGTTCATATCTATGATTAAGAACTCAATGACACTTCAGTATTGAGCAATCATTTAGGCTTCACGCATAAAACACCCTTCACACTTTTAAAGTTTATTCATTTAATTATGAAAATCTGTCATTATGTATTCAGTGATCACTGGAGTTTTGAGCCTCCTTAGGGGAGTCAATTATGCCAGACCATCTCATCATCGAATACTACACTTACTTCCTTAACTGTTAAGCTAGGAAATTACATGATAATTCATCACTTAATTAATGAATTTAAAATACAAGTAATGTGATGAACCATAAGTCCATTTTGGAAGGAAGGAAGAAAGAAAGTAAGAAAGAATTCACAAGATAGAATTTAACACCAGCAAGGTGGACCCAGACTCAACTCTTCCTGGAGTAGAAAAAGTCAGATTTGAATAATGAAATAATCAGATAGTTAGATCGTCTGTCACACTTGTGTCACACAATGTGGCGCCATCAGTTAATGGTCAGATAATCATACTGTCTTGCCCGATGAATTCTGTTGGCCTGACATCATCAAAAGCGCTTGAATCTCTGTTGTGGTGCAGCAAGACATGAGATAATGGGCCCAATCCTGTTGCAGCAGTAGTAGCCACAATGTTGATAACAGCTGAAAAGATGGCTTGGAGCAGGAGTATCACAAGCATAGCTGAGAGAGACATGTTGTTCCGAGTTCTGAGCCATCATCCTTTTGCCAGGTCTCAGTGATGGTGCCGACCTCCTAGTGCCTCTCCATCTTCTCATGGTAGATCACAACCGATGTGAAGATGTGTAGGAAGAGCAGGTAGTCAACACCCAGACCACCGTGCCCTCCTTGGTGAAGTCCTTGTACTTATCAGAGGGCACCGTGTAACCTTCTGCACTCAATCACCCACCATCCCTCGTACTCTGGGAGATGCATAGATCATTCAGAAAATGCTCTGCCCATGTCTTCAACTTTGCTAACCTTGTCCCTGACAGATTTTTGCAACCTAACCATAACCGGTGATGGCACTGTCTGTCGTTTACATAATTTAAAGAATTAAATTAAGAATTAAATTAAATAAGTCAGTAATAGCTAACTGTCACAATAAATAGGGAATGTAGCATTTTACAGGCAAATATTTAGATTACCCTGGGGATTAACACAGATTTTCAATTTAAATTAATTAATTATATAAATCGATGATCTGTGGCACCAGATTCCATGTGTTGTGGATGATATAATCATTGTTTTATATAGTTAAATAATCAAACAATGAGTTCATGTAACATCATCAACTTCCCTATGGTGGCTCCAAACCAGGCTCCTGAACGATGCTGTCGTGATTAATTTAAATATTTTAACTACATAATTGATATTAAGATGGTCTATAATAATTGCCTCCCACATCGCGTCACCACAATCCACTGATCATGGATTATCTAATGTCCTATTTTAAAAATCAAATAACAACATAATCAGGGGATGAAATGGCCTGCCATACTCCACACAATTGCCTCTCAGTTGACTCCCACATGATTGCGGGAAACTCCAATGTTCATCCCTTATTTTATCGCAGAGCTGAATAGTAACATGCTTAAATGCTGAACTGTCATTGTGTATGCAGGGTTGTTATAAGATATCACATATTTAATGTTGGGCAGCAGCGTCAAAAGAGATGGACTGAAATCCAATAATCGCTAAGTCTACTCTAACAAATGGATTATCACCTTCCTGAAGGAAGTCAACAATGGCAATCTCACCTTTTTATTGAAAAATTGAGTCATATTATCTTTTGTTCCATAGCTTTTCTTCTTAGGAGAGAGAGCATTCATAAACAGAAAACTTTGACCTGTTTCTCCACAGACAACGTTCTCTGATGACTAGGTATTCTTGAATTAGGTAACCAGTAAAACCTGTAGGCACACTACCAGAGGTGTGGCTATGACTTGTTAGGCAATCAAATGCTGTAACGAAATGTTTTAGGAGATATTTACCTTGGGAGACTTAATGTCCCATGATAACACTTTCTAGAAGCTGCTCTCTCATCCTTGGGCCATGATACCAGGATACAGAATGCAAGCAGGGTTGCCAGGCAACATTTATGAACCAACATTCTGTCACATTCTAGTGCCCCTCCCACATGCTTAAAGGAGGAAACCCACCGATGAACTGACCTTACATCATCACTGAGTTTCTCACAAAAACAAAGCAAGGCCCTTTCTTTTGAGTTCTACATATTTACTAGTCTCTCAAGCTACAACTTGCCTATAGTGACATAAGCATGAAAACGAAAGCATCATTCTGCCATTCAAGTACCATGATGAGTATTTTAAACCTGTTTTCTATGCTTCAGTTTTCTAATTTCTAGAACGGAATCAATACAATTAATCGCCTGTACCATAATCCTTTTCCGTTTATTGAAAATGAAATTAACTCCTCTGCATCCTCTTACCTTTAGAGGAGCTTGATCCCATGGTTTCTCAGAGTTGTTTAGATTTGCATTAGGCTGATGATTAAGGATTTTGAGCAGTGTCTTATGTTTCTTTCAGTCATTTTGGATTCCTCAATTGACTGTTCTCTATTAAGTCCTGTACCCTGCTTTCTAATATGGTTATTTAGAGTTATTTATTGTTGGTGGTGTGTCATGTTTACAGCCCAACAGAGTTCATTAGATGTGATTCCCTGATCAGGAGATTATTCAGTTATTCCATTTTGAAAATCTGTGGTCACTGTGACCTTCATGGGTCAGTTCTGTTGCAACCTCTCAGAAACTGATGATGTGAAATAGTACAGTATTTTTTTTTAAATCGTGTAATCATTCGATTGTTAAAAATCTATTATTGCACAATCAGTAATCACTGTGTAAGGCAGTGTCTCCCATTCTCTGGCCAATGCTTCTCGTACCAATATCCTGATGGGTCAATGCCACAAGAGCCAAATGACAGATGACACCATCATTAATTACACACTCAAATAAGTTAATAATTGGATAGTCCTCCATATTTAACTTTCAAAAGATGGCACCAAACTCCACTGATTGTCAAGGAAGTAGTACGTAGATAATTAAATAATGCCACGTGATTAACTCCCATGGAGGTTTTGTCCGACTCCAGTCAAGAAGAACAACATCTTCATTGATTTTAATAATTAATATATAATGAAAAATGATTGAAAATGACATGATGGTGCATACTTAAATCCCACATGGAGTAGTCAGACTGATCTCTTACTGGAATAATGATTTTTTTAAAAAATTAAATTAAAAATTATTTAGTGGGACTTTTATATTAACACTGATGAGATGGCTCCAAAGTCCTAAACCTATCGCTGATGAAAAGATGTATTTACATAGCTAAATGATGAAGTAATGAGATGATATTACATCATCAACTCCCAAAATCTGACTCCAAAAGGGACTTATGGTCCATAACGTTACCTTTATCATATATACGTAAATTAAATGATGAATTATTACTTAATTTCCTAGTTTAACAGTTAAAGAAGTAATACTGGCAAACCGAATCCAAGCATACATCACTGAAATCACCCACCATGACCAAGTAGGCTTCATCACTGGTATGCAGGGGTTGTTTAACAGTCTAAAATCTATCAAGGTGATCCACCTTACAAACAAACTGAAAAAGATAACCACCCGATAATCTCCTTAGATTCTGAAAAAGCCTTCAGCAAAAATCAACACCCTTTCACGAAAAAGGCCTTGGAGCGATCAGGGGTAACAGGAACATATCTAAACATAAAAAGAGCACTATTCAGTAAACCAACAGACAATATCAAATTGAATGGAGGGAAGTTTAAGGGGATTTCTCAAAAATCAAGAACAAGACAAGGCTGTCATCTCATTCCATATCTCCAATATTGTTCTTGAAGTACTAGCTAAAGCAATAAGAAAACAAAGGTAGATCATGGAGACACAAAATGGAAATGAAGAAATCAAACTTTCTCTATTTGCAGATGATATGATAGTTTACAAAATTGAACACCCACCAAAAAAAAAAAAAACAAACAAACAAAAACAAAAAACAAAAAACCATCTTCTACCAGGAAACACCTGAGGATTATAAACACCTTCAGCAAACTAACATGATACAAGATATTCCTAAAATAATGAGTAGCCCTTCTTTATTCAGACAACAAAGGGGCTGAGAAAGAAATCTGAGAAACATCATCATTTACAATAGTCACATACGACATAGAATATCTTGGGGTAATGCTTACCAAATAAGCAAATGACCTAATAATAAGAACTTTGTGGCTTTAAGGAAAGAAATTAAAGAAGATAGCAGAAAAATGGAAAGATCTCCCATGCTCTTGGTAGGATGAACATTGTAAAATGGCAATCTTGTCGAAATCAATCCATAGATACTGTGCCATGCCCATTAAAATCCCAGCACAATTCTTCACGAACCTTGAAAGGATAATAATAATGGACTTTATATTGGAAAACAAGAGAACCAGGATAGGCAAAATATCCTGTACAATAAAGGAAGTTCAGAGGTCGTCACCATTCCCAACTTTAAGCTCTACTACAGAGCAATCCTCCTGAAAAGGGCCTGGTATTGCCAAGAAATAGAGCAGTAGACCAATAGAATTGAATAGAAAACCTGATAATAACACACACACCTTGGAACACCTGATTTTTGACCAAACAGTGAAAACCATACAATGGGAGGAGTAAATCATCTTCAACAAATGATGCTGGCACAACTGGATGATGGTGTGTAGAACTGCAGATAGAACCATGTCTATCGCTATGCACAAACCTCAAGTCAAAGGGATCAAACACATCATGATAAATCCTGCCACACTGAAACTCTTAGAAGAGAAAGTGGGAGGTACCCTTGAACAAATTGGTATAGAAGACCCCTTCCAAAACTTAATTCCAGACACTGAGATTGACAATTAGTAAATGGGACCTCCTCAAACTTAGAAGCTTCTATAAAGCAAAGGACACAGTTGACAAGGCCAAATGGCAGCCCACAGACTGGGAAGAGTTTTTCACCACTCCTACATCTGACAGAGGGCTGATCTCCAAAATATACAAAAAAAAAAAAAAATTAAATAAATAAATAAATAAATAAAGCAAGAAAATAGCCATCAAAACACCAAATAACCCTATTAAAAAACAGGGTACAGAAATGAAAACTATTCTCAATGGAGGAATTCAAAATGGCCGAAAGACACGAAATGAAGTGATCAACATCCTTAACTATCAGGGAAATGCAAATCAAAAGAACTTTGAGATACCATCTTACTCCTGCCAGAATGGGTAAAATTCGGAACACCAATGACATCTTATGCTGGAGAGGATGTGGAGAAAGGAGAACACTCCTTCTCTGCTGCTGAGAGTGCAAACTTACACAGCCAATTTGGAGGTCAGTGTGGCGGTTCCTCAGGAAATTGGGAATCAGTCTACCACAGGAACCGCTGATCCCTCTCTTAGTTATATACCCAAAGGATGCACATCCATGCAAAAAAAGACATGTGCTCAACTGTGTTCGTGGAGCATTATTTGTAACAGCAAGAACGTGGATGCAACCTAGATGCTCCTCAACTGAAGAATGGATAAAGAAGATATGATGGCACATCTACACAATGGAATACTACTCTGTGGGGGGAAAGAAAAAACAATGGAACCTTGAAATTCTCAGGCAAGAGGATGGAACTTGAAGAAACCAACCTGAAAGAAGTAACACAGTCACAAAAGAAGGACATGCTATGTACTTGCTCACATATGTATTTTAGACATAGAGCAAAGGATCACCAGGATATAGTTGACAACACCAGAGAAACTGATACACAAGGAAGATCTAAGATATTCATATAAGGTCCCTCAATGAAGGTGGAAACAAAAAATTCTAGAGAGCACAAGGGGATTGGGGAGCCATTAGTGTTGTGGGGACTAGGAGAAATAGAAGAGGAGGAGGGGAAACCACGTGGGATTAGGAAGACTGAGTCAGCAGAGGAATAGAAGAGAGAAAAGACAGAGAAACATAAAGATCATAAAAGGGGAAGCCATTATAGGATTGAAGAGAAAACTGAACCTAAAGAAATGTCCAAATACCTACGAGAATGACTCCAGTTAAAAATTTGTGCAACATTGCAAAGGATACCATAAATGCCCTTCCCTGATAATGAGATCAACAACTAATTTATCCAACACCATGGATCCCTCATCTAGTACCTGATGGAAGCATAAGCAAACACCCACAACTAAACACTGAGCCGACTGGAATCAAGATGCAGGCAGGGAGGACAAGGCCAGGCTGTAGAAACACATAGGGACCGTTTACCGCAACTGTCTATGTGGGAATTCCGAGTCTATGGTAACAGTAAAAAGCCATTCTCCAAGTCATCTCAAACTCTAAGCATCTGCCTCTGTATTATTAAATAATTAGTTTTATAGTCTTTAATCAGCTTTCCATTTTATGTAACCATTGCCATGACCACTGGAATCTAACCAGGGCTTCAGTAACCTTCCAATCTTAGTGGAAGGATAACGAAACAAGACATGTTCGTGTTAATTACATCTACTTTCAGGACAGAGAATGAACTGAGTTTGATCGTGTTGAAAATTACAAAATCAATTGTATTTTTTTGAGACAGTGTTTGTTTGTCAGTGGTCACACCCTACATTCCTGGTACTAGCTCTAAGACCGTGCTATGCTACCCTACAACTCACAGAGATCTGACTTCCTCTAACTCCCATGTGCTGCCAATAATGTTGAGTGCAGCAAGATACATAGCAGACCCAGAGAAAGCCAAGCCACTACCTCTTACCTTTATGTCAGGAAGAAAGCGCTATTCCTGTCTCCACAAACTCTCACCAAGTTTCAGACACCTTCCTCTCCTTGGAGGGGCTGGAGAATTCTGAGACTGACTCCTCAATCCCCTGCTTCTACCTTTTATACCTCTCTAGGGCTGGGATTAAAGGTGTGACCTCTGTGAGCTACAGACAATATTCAGGTCATACCTTGAAAACCTGTACTCCACAAAACTTGAGAATGCAAAGGAAATGAACAAATTTCTTGAAAATTATCACCAAAATGAAATCAATAACAGACAAACAACTTCAGTAGACCTATAAACCCCTAACGAAGTAGAAGCAGTCATCAAAACCCTTCTACCACACACACACACACACACACACACACACACAGAGAGAGAGAGAGAGAGAGAGAGAGAGAGAGAGAGAGAGAGAGAGAGAGACAAAAAAGACCAGGGCCAGATGGCTTCAGTCCAGAATTCTACTGGAAAATCAAGGAAGATCTAAATTTCGTACTCCCCAAATCGTTCCACATAATAGAAACAGAAAGTTCATTGCCAAACACTTTTTTTTGGAGGCTACAATCACCTTGGTATTCAGGCCACACAAAGACACAACTAGGAATAAAAACTACATACCAATATCCCTAATGAATATTGATCCAAAAATACTCAATAAAATACTGGCAAACCGAATCCAAGCATACATCACAGAAATCACCCACCATGACCAAGTAGACTTCATCACTGGTATGCAGGGGTTGTTTAACATTCTAAAATCTATCAAGGTGATCCACCTTACAAAAAAACTGAAAAAGATAACCACCCAATAATCTCCTTAGATTCTGAAAAAGCCTTCAGCAAAAATCAACACCCTTTCACGAAAAAGGCCTTGGAGCAATCAGGGGTAACAGGAACATATCTAAACATAAAAAGAGCACTATTCATAGACCAACAGACAATATCAAATTGAATGGAGGGAAGTTTAAGGGGATTTCTCTAAAATCAAGAAGAAGACAAGGCTGTCATCTCATTCCATATCTCCAATATTGTACTTGAAGTACTAGCTAAAGCAATAAGAAAACAAAGGTAGATCATGGAGACACAAAATGGAAATGAAGAAATCAAACTTTCTCTATTTGCAGATGATATGATAGTTTACAAAATTGAACCCCCACCCAAAAAAAAAAACAAAAACAGAAACAAAAAACAAAACAAAAAAAAAAAAAAAAAAACCATCTTCTACCAGGGAACACCTGAGGCTTACAAACACCTCCAGCAAACTAGCAGGATACAAGATATTCTCAAAAAAGATGAGTAATCCTACTTTATTCAGAGAACAAAGGGGCTGAAAAAGAAATCTGAGAAATATCATCATTTACAATAATCACAAACAACATAGAATATCTTGGGGTAATGCTTACCAAATAAGCAAATGATCTAATAATAAGAACTTTGTGGCTTTAAAGAAAGAATTTCAAGAAGATAGCAGAAAATGGAAAGATCTCCCATGCTCTTTGATAGGTAGGATGAACATAGTAAAAATGTCAATCTTGTCGAAATCAATCCATAGATACTGTGCCATGCCCATTAAAAACCCAGCACAGTTCTTCACGAACCTTGAAAGGATAATAATAATGGACTTTATATGGGAAAAACAGAGAACCAGGATAGGCAAAAAAATCCTGTACAATAAAGGGAGTTCAGGAGGCATCACCATTCCCAACTTTATGATCTACTACAGTGCAATACTCCTGAAAAGGGCCTTGTATTGGCAACAAAATAGAGCAGTAGACCAGTGGAATTGAATAGAAAACATGATAATAACGCACACACCTTCGAACACCTGATTTTTGACAAAACAGTTAAAACTATACAATGGGAGGAGTGATCAAGAGACAGGACCATCCCCGAGTGTATGCTCTAATACACAGCTATAATCCTGAAAACTGCCTGGAATTGCCACAAAAAAAGAAAGAAAACAAAAAGTTAGACCAGTGGAATAGAATTAAAAATTCTGATATAAACCCACACTCGTATGAACACCTGATTTTCAACAAAACAGCTAAAAGTATATAATGGAATGAGGAAAGCATCTTCAAGAGATGGTTTTGGTACAATTGGATGATGGTGTTTATAAGACTGAACATAGACCGAAGTCTGTCACCATAAAGAAAACTCAAGTCCAAAGGGATCAAAGACCCTCAACATCAATGCAGCGACTCTGAACCTCTTAGAAGAGAAAGTAGGAGGTACCCTTGAACAAATTAGTATAGGAGACCGGTTCCTGAACATAACTCCAGGAGCACAGACACTGAGAGCAACAATTAAATAATGGGACCTCTTCAAATTTAGGAACTTCTTTAAGGAAAAGGACACAGTGGACAAGACCAAATGGCAGCCTATAGACTAGGAAAAGATTTTCACCCATACTATATCAGACAAAGGGCTGATCTGCAAAATATACAAAGAAAGCAATACACTAATCAACAAAACACCAAACAACCATATTAAATAATGTGGTACAGAACTGAAGAAATAATTCTCAATAGATGAAATCAAAAAACCTTAAAAAAAACTTAAGAAAGTGGTCAACATCCTTAGCTATCAGGGAAATACAAATCAAAAGAACTTTGTGATACCATCTTATTCCTGTCACAATGGCTAATATTAGAAACACCAATGACAACTTATACCAGAGAAGACATGGAGAAATCGGAACACTCCTCTACTGCTGGTGGGAGTACAAACTCGTACACCCATTTTGGAGTTCAGTATAGCAGTTCCTCAGGAAAATGGGAATTAGTTTACCATCCCCTTCTTAGACATATTCCCAAATGATCAACATCCATGCAAAAAAAGACATCTGCTCAGCTATGTTGATAGCAGCATCTTTTGTAATAGCAAGAACCTGGAAGCAACCTAGATGCCTCTCAATTGAAGAATGGATAAAGAAGATATGGCACATCTTCACAATGGAATACTACTCTGCAGAAAAAAAATAATGGAATCTTGAAATTCACAGGCAAATAGATGGCTCTTGAAGTAACCATTCTAAATGAGGTAACCCAATCACAAAAACATGTACACAGAATATACTCACTCATATATGGATTCTAGAGCTAGATCAATGGATCACCAGCCTATAATTCACACCACCAGTGAAACTAGGATACAAGTTGTATTCTAAGAAATTCATATAAAGTCCCTCACAGAAGGTTGAAAGGAGAACTCCCCCAGAGCACATGCGAGGTTGGGGGGGTCACAGAATGTAGAGAGAATTGGGAGAAAGAGAGTGGGAGGAGGAAAGCAGGTGATCCTATGAAGATTGAGTCAGGGTAGGAATAGAAGACAGAAGATAGAGAGAATGAGAGTGAGAGAGAGAGGGAGAGAAGAAACAGCATAAAAGCTGGAGCCATTAGTGGTTTAAAGAGAAAACTGAATCTAAATAAATGTCTAGAGACCTACAAACCTGTTGCCAACTAACAATTTGAGCAACCATGGAAAGGCTACCATAAATTCCCTTAATGAGTACTGAGATCAACAACTACCTTATTCACCATCAGGGAACCCTCCTCTAGTACTGATGGAAACAGAAGCAAATACCCATACCTAAACACTGAGTGGAACTAGCATGTAGATGCAAAGGGAGAGGAAAAGACCAGGTTGTAGAAACATACATACAGCTGACCTGAACAAGGAATAGATAACAGGCCTCTACACTGATAACTTGGCATCCAAAATGGGACTGACTCAGGTGTCTCTGAATATGAGTCTCAGCCAGAAGGACTGAGCAGTCTTAGGGACCTCAGAGAGTGGATCCAGGATGCATTGTAGTGCAAAAAAGGAACTTGTAGACACATGGAGAGACTCCTTTAACCTAGAAACAGGAGAGAAGTCCTAGCCCCTACTTCAATTGACTTGACAGATATCCATGACCCCACCAGGATGGCATTGCCATTCATGTGGATTTGGGGTTGGGGAATGGATGGGAGGATGGTCAGGGTTCATGAGAGGGGGCAGCGTGAGGAATGGAGGGAGGGAGAGGGAACTGGGATAGATATGTGAAATAAAAAATAAGAAAATTTAAAAAACAAAACAAAGAAACAAAAAAAAAAAATCACCCAGGCCAAGAACTAACAGGTTGCTGGTAATGCAGAACACCAGGGTAAACAGCACCAGCTCTTCCTGGTGCAGAAGTCCTAAGACATGTTCATCCAGGAGCCATGCTGTGTTGTTGATGGGCTAGGTGCATATCGCCTGCTTTTGGGCAGTCAGAGAGGAGAGGAATTCTGAATCCCTAGCAGCAAATGACCAAAGTTGCCCCGGCCCATCCCTCCTCTCCTCAGGTGTCAGTGACTGTGATCGTAGGGACCGGGGTGGGGGTGAGGGTGGGGAGGTGGAGGATAAGGGAGTTTTGGGGAGAATAACTTTGGGAAAGATTTTTATCTCAACTAAAAAAATACAACTAATAAAATAGATGGTAAATAGATGTGATGGGTATGTGCAAACTTGTTACAATCAGTCTGAAGCAAAGAAGTCAAAGTAAGATAACAGTGGTCTAGTAGACAGGTCAAAAGGCCTGTAGATTTATAGGTCAATGCAACTCAACAAAACTGCACAGATAACATCAAAAGGAACTTCAGGTGTTATGAGTATGATTCCAATTCACTGGGCAATAAAACGTAGAACAGGAAAAAAAGGCTTGGCCAGATCCATAAGAGTCAAAAAGAGATAAAAATAAAATTAAAATAATGAAAGATAACATAAAAGGAGAGCTGGTGTACCCCACATAATCCGAATAAGGACCCAACAGTTAAGAGAGCAGAAGTTGCAGAAAGGCTCAGGGGAAAGCACCAATGTAAGAATGTACAGCAGGAATTAAATAAATAAGATGTTCACTTAAGGCATGTACCTCTGAGTAAGAGTCACTGATCAGAAAAAAAGAAAAAGAAAAAGACAAAAGGAGAGATTTTTCTATGCTAGGGATGTCTGAGAAAATCAGAGAAACAGACTACAGGCAATGTAAAAAGATATAGAGTTTCAAAGAAAAGTCATAAAAAAGTAAGAACAAGATGGAAACTGTTTGCTGTGGGCTCTCAATCTACAAATATAAATTTAAGATTAGTAATATGAGTTAAAAATTTTGAACCTACTAGGTTAATAGTTTAAAATTTCTGTTTATTTCTGTCAGGAAAAATATATGTACTTGGTAAAAAGGTCTATCTGTGTTTCCTGTTAGAAACCTGTTTTATTACATGAATATAGCTAAAACAAAAATGGTTTAAATGTTTTTGCTATATAATGCTAACAGCCCTCAGCTCAAAATTTACCTCTGAGTGCTGGTCATTAAATTCAGATTATCAGAAAATCAGATGTCTTTTTAATGTAGATGACATTAGTACTGTTTTATGTCTAAAGCTGTTAAAAATTGAAACTAGTTAAAAAGTTACAATTATTAACACTGGAAATTAACATAAATTAACATGCACCAAGGTAACAATAGATTTAAAGGCATAAAGTGTGCTTAAATTAGACATCACAAAAAGAAATTACAGGAAGTTGAATTGTTGTATAAAACAGTTTTTAAATGTTTAAATTCAGAAGGTTACATCATATTTGTGCGTTTTTTACATTGTTAATGTATTACTTAAATCAAAGGGCTGAAATTTAAGATCACAGCCATACACTGTATGTACTAACCAAAAGTGGAGATGCTCATTTTTTTATGACACCGAAGGCAATCCGTCCTTGTTTTTGCTAAATTTTGTAAGTGTAAGTTACTTAGATAAACTGAGTCACATAGCTGTTTTATGTTTCCTTAAAGGAGTTTGAAATTAAAATCAGTATTTTTAAAGGTAAATGTGACAATGCAAAGTTCTAGTTTTATAAAAGCTGGTAACCTATTATAAAAGGTTAAGAAACACAAGTTACCGGCAATCCTTATAGATTAACTGTTGGTTATAGTCAAACTAAGTATTAATGATTAATAACAGGAATAAAACTCACTATGTCTCCTATACATGTTGTAAAGCAAGTAACTTACATCCAAATCATCTATTAAGATCTACCTAGAAAAACTTCTCATACTACAGAGATCTTTAGAATAAGGCATTTAAATGTTAACTAAAAAGTTGTAATAACATCAAACAAAGATTACAGAACCTAACAATGACCCAAGGTCTCTAAAGAACATTGTGGGGCAGCATGAACTGTTATGACATGGACTGGGGGCAAGATGCTCAAACACAATGCCTGATGCTAGATAGGACCCAGCTCAGACTGTGTTGTAGGGTACTGGATAATTGTCTGTGCCACCTTTGCCTAGAAAAAATAACGTCAGACTTTTCCAAGTCCTAGTTACACAGGGAAAAACAACAAACAAGTAACAAAAAATAAGCAAACCAAAATCTCTCACATTATGTACTTGGTGAAAAACTCCCCTCAATGCCATAGACAATTGGTTATGGTAGGAATATAAGGAATGGTCCCTGCCGTTTTATTTAATATGGCTCCTAAATAAGGATCTAAAAATACAAAGACATAAAACTCCTTTTAGTACAATTATTTGTTAATTATGCATACAGTGTTCTGCCTGCATATATCTGCAGGTCCAAAGAGGGTATCAGATCTCATTATAGATGATTTTGAGCCACAATGTAATTGTTGGGAATTGAACTCAGGACTTCTAGAAGAGCAGCCAGTACTCTTAATCTCTGAGCCATATCTCTAGCTCAAGACATATAAGTCTTAAAGATATAACAATAATTTACAATGTAAAAATTCAGAGCTTAACTTTTAATTAAGTTCTGAAAAGCTATCCAGGAGTGACTCCCAGCTATTTCGTCACAAGCTCAAGGATTTATATTTATTTTGGATGTCATCTATGTGTAAATGTGAAGGACATTTCATCAGGACTAAGGTACTTCTGACCAGTCTATAAATGGATCTCTCATGACAGAAGAAAAATGTACAAGATTCTAACCCAAATCTGTCATTTTTGCTAGGACTCAAAGGCATAAGTACATTCCTGCTGTTTTACAGATACCCAATTATCGCGGTTAAATAAGGATCAGGATAAACAAATAGGTTGAATAGATGTTTATTCAGGGAGAAATAACTTACAACCAAGACAGATGAACACCAGGAAACTCAACCAGATCCTCTCCTGTCTGAGTCATGCTAGCAAGAGAGCTTTTCCTGGCTCTCCCTCTGACCTCCTTCCACAGGTCACTCTGCCCATGGCTCCATGCCCCAATTAGCGTGGTCAGTGCCACAGAAGGACTATCTCACTACACCCAGTATCTACTTTTTCTATAATACAGATTTATGTACAGATTGGTGATGATAATATATCTAAAACATTTATGTCATTTTCTACAACACAGTTTATATATGTTTCAGAGTATCAAATGTTGTAAAGCTAGGATCCACTTCTTACTGGTCAAAAGGACTGCCTACAAGCACAAATTGAACCCGCACAGCCAATGTGAATCTTCAACAGGGTGTATAAACTAATGCCTCTGATAATTTACCATTTCCTAAATCCCCCTCCTCCTTTTTTTTCTAGCATTTTACCCTTCTTGGGCCCAAGAAAACACACTACAAAAGTAAGCAGAAAGTAGTACATGAAAGAATACTTTTCACCTTTTTCCTTGTTGAGATGCTATATCAAAAGAAAACTCCTATACATAGCGGGCAAGGTGACTAACCTGTACACCAAAAAACACCAGAATTCATTTAGCTATTGGAGGCCCAAAAATTGGGCCCCTAATGTCAATACAAAAGAGGGAATGTGATGGAAAATATAGTAACTAAAAGGTATAAAATTAGGGCTTATTGCAATAAGGAAAAAATAAAGAGAACAAGAATTTCTGCCAGTAGATAAATACCTGACTACAGAGTACAGAGCCCATATCCTGTTCTCAGGAGAAGTAAAAACTAAGAAAAACCTCCAACCTTCGGGGTGTGCTTATCAATGTTACATAAACAAGTGACAGATACTATTAACTTAGATCCATGATGACCTTGTAAATAAACTTTGTACTCTATGAATCACCTGTATCTTGGAAACCTTGTGAAATGAGACTAGTGGTCTCAATCCTCCCTTTCTGTTTACACTGCTAAAAACCCTTCAAAATTTTAAGCCACAACATTACTTTTCTGGGAGAGTGAGGTCCCAGTTGGCTGGATTTTTAGGAATAAAAACCTGTTGCTTTTGAAGTCAGGAGTCACTTCCTTGGAGGTTGAGGAAACCCATAGGCATAATAGTAACAAGATGCTCAAGGAGGCTTTATGGGCTATAGAACTCCAGGTGACAGCTATTTGAAAATCAAAACACTGATATGTCAGAGATATGCCTATATTACTTCCTTCTTACTTTTGCAGTGTTTTTGAGCTGCAAATACGCTAAAATGCTAGACGATACCATCAAAAAGAAGGGGAATTCAGAAAATCGAACATTTATCAAAGGCATTAGTTTGTAGACCCTGTTGAAGATTCACATCAGCTGGACTGGTTCACCATAAGTCTAGGGAGAACAATATTCAGGAGTAGGCTGTAGTTAGCTCATCTGACAGAAGCACAAATTGGCTGCCAAATGTTCAAAGTGGGAACAGAAGTTAAAATGTATATATTTAATTGGAACTCTTAGTTCCTAACCTTTAGTGATCAACAAGGACAGGAAGATCAGGGGGAAAATTCCATCCTCAGGTTAGCTGTACTTATCTGCTGATGGGAGATGTCATACTCTATATGTTTCTCATACTGGTTAATGAATAAAACACTGTTGGCCAATAGAAAAGGAGGATAGTAGGGACTAGGAGACAAGGAGGAAAGAGGAAGTAGTAAGGAGGAGTCAAGATGGAGAGACCTGGGAGACCAGAAGCCTGCACCACTCCCCCTAAGGAGACAACGTGGAAACACATAGACATGGGTTAATGATTAAGACAGAGCTAGCCTATAAGAAACAAGTAACTGGCAACAGAATTGTATCTAATTCAGAGTCTTGATGTGATAATTGGTGCTGGTGTGTAGGCGGGACAAGACTTGTGGTGGGAGGAAAACCCTTACTCCTTACAAATAGTGCCCAAGTGGTTAATAAGAACTTGTACTTAAAATTTAACAAAAGTTCAAAATAAGGATTTAGAAAAAAAGAACAAAGACAAACAAGGTTTCTTGGTAGCAGCATTTTTCTTGGCTGGACTGTGCTTTGCAAGAGACAAGCAGATATTTGCATGTCTCTTTAAGGGAGGATTCCTGACTCAGCATAAGAGGAAAAAACTGCCTGACATTTAGGAAGCACTGCAAATAATTTATTGGTGTATACGACAGCTTGCAATGACAGTGAGCACATCTCCAAGCCGGAAGCATGGAGACCAAGGCAGTGAACACAGTTCTCAGTGCAGGCAGTAAAATAGACACCGCCATCTTTGATAACTGTGGCAGAAACTTCAAAGACTTTCATTTTAGCAATGTTGTTGTTTACAGATAAAAGACTCGTGGCCAGAAAAAGATAAAGATTTACAGTAAAGACAGATTCATATTAAGAAAAACCTCCAAAGGTTTACAGTGTGTTTTAAAATATATGTAGACATGGGAAAAATAAAATAAAATGGTTTTAAAAAGACAGAGAACAGCTGGGTATGGTGGCACACACCTTTAATCTGAGCACACCAGAGACAGAGGCAAGCAGATCTCTGTGATTAGCAAATTAAACCTGGTATGCAGAGTGAATTCCAGGACAGATAAAAGTTACAAAATAAAAAGTAAAAGAAACAGAGTAGTAATAAAGCCAAGTAAAGATGAAAAGCTCAGAGAGATCCTGGTTACTATATGGTATTATATTGTCTTTGCATTGTTTGACTGCTGAGGAAACAACTGTTAAAACAAATGCTGCTGAATTAATTCAATTTATGTATTTTAAAAATGTTTTGACTCCAAAATTTAAGTCTAAGGACAAGTTACTGGGGAAAAGGATTTCTATTTTTCTTTCGACAGAAAATAAAAAGCTATGGATTCCTTCCAGACTAATGTGGTTTGATCAAGCCAGACACCCTGAAACAGAATTCCTGGTGATCCAACATTCAAAACAGCTTGAACAAGGCAGCATTGCAGACTACAGCCAGGATTTCTGTATCTTCTTAGGATCCCCATAACAGTGCCCCTTATCAGCAGGAAGTAGTTTGAAAAAAAAAAAAAAACGACGCCCAAATTCCCAAATATTGTTTATAAATGTTTGTTTTCATTTAAATATGGTTGGTTATAAATGGTTAATGATCATAACCAATATGTTTTTAAAGGTAAAAAGGGAATAATTGTATAGATATGAATACTTTGTTTTGGAATGGATTTTCATTTATTGATACATTTTTTTGGTCAATTTTGTGATATGTATATTTCTCCTCTTGTTTAGGTACTGTGTTTATATAGCTCATTTAAAAATGTAATGTATAATTCAATACAAATTTTAAATAGTTACCTATAATAGTCAAAACTTACAGCTAAGTGATTTCTATTTTCTAGATATGTGGAGATGTGTTTGACATGAATAGGCATTTTTCAAACCTTTCAAAGACCTACAGAATAGGGCATTTAAAATGGTTTAGGGTTTTTCTTGACAGTGAGACATGAATACTCCTGGCAACACCGCCTATGTCAGAAAGGAAGATGGACGTCAAAGAAACATGTATGGAGTTTGCTTCCAGTATGGCAAGACTAGCCATTTGGCCAAGATACTGCTCTTGTTGGACTTTGTGACTTTATACTGTATAAACTGGACATTCAGGACCCACAGAAATGTGACTGCTGATTCAAGATGGACATTGCTACAGAGTTCATGCTTCATGGATGTGTCTTCCAGACAGTCTGCCGGACACAAAGAAAAGTGACTGACAAACTGCCAATACAAGAAGACAGTTTAAGGTTTCCTGCTTTGCTGGGCTGAAGATGGAAGATTACGAAAGAACTTTGGGTGACCAGGCAGTGAGTTGTCTCTGTCTTTTCTAGAGTTTATCTACTATCCTTCTGTGTTCTTTGAAGGATTTGAAGGCAGATAGTTATGGTTATAGATTTCCTTTGTTAGGAGTAATGATAAATTACATATAGGACTTTTGACTCACAAATATAGGATAGATGATAGAATAGTTTCTTAAATCTTGCTAAATGTTAATGGACTAAATAGTGTTAACTGTGATTCTTATTTGATAACTGTTGTGTTATATATTTTGCTATGTTAAGGTTAAAACCCTTCTTTTAATTTAGACAGAAAATAGATGTTGGGAGATGTCATTCTGTATATGTTTCTCATACTGGTTAATGAATAAAGCACTGTTTCCCAATAGAAAAGGAAGAAAGGAGGGACTAGGAGACAAGGAGGAAAGAGGAAGCAGTAAGGAAGAGTCAAGATGGAGAGAACGGGGAGACCAGAAGCCTGCCCCACTCCCTGGTAAGGAGACCATGTGGAAATACATTGAAATGGGTTAATAAGACAGAGCTAGCCAATAAGAAACAAGTAACTGGCCAACAGAATTGTATCTAATACAGAGACTCGGTTTGTTAATTGGGGCTGGAATGTAGTCGGGACAAGACTGGCTGCAGGAGGAAAAACCTTACTCCTTACAATCTGCAGTCCTTTTGACCTATAAGAAGTGGATCCAAGCACTATGACATTTGATCCTCTGAAGCCAATATAAACTGTGTTATATAAAAGGACATAAAAGATTTAGATATATTACCATTACCAATCTATGCTGAAATCCATATTGTAGAAAAAGTACATGTTGGGTATTTGTAATAGAGCAGGAATGTGCTTATGCCTTTGAGACATATATGCAGGCAGAACACTGTATGCATAATTAATGAATAAATGTTCAAAAACAACTTTTATATCTTTCTATTTTTAGATCCTTATTTAGAAGCCATATTAAGGCTGCCTAACACTGCCAAGCTCACAAAGTTATGGTTCGCCCAGCCATCAATACTGTCAGATCTGAGAAGGATATATTTAATTAAATGAAAGGGACCAGTCGATATACTCCTAGCCATAACAAATTATCTATGGCATTGAGGGGAGAAATTCTTCAACAAGGACATAGGACATAATGTGAGAGGTTTTTTTTTTTTCGTTATTTCTTTGTTTGTCTTTTCTCTGTGGAAGAGGGAAATGGAAATCTCTGTCCTTATTTTGTCTAGGCAAAGGTGCAAAAACATTTTCATTACCATGCAGCCTCTACAATGTCTAAGCTGGGTCCTACCTGGCAGCAGACATTGTATTTGCGCATCTTGCACCTTGGTCAGTTTCATAACAATTTATACTGTCCCATAATCTTCTTTAGAAGCCTAAGGTAATTGAAAGGATCTGTGATTCTTTGTCTGATATTATTACAGCTTTTTAGTTAACATTTGGAAGCCTTATTCTATACAGATCCCTGTAGTATTAGAAGTCTGTCTAGGTATATCTATATAGACAACTTCGTATCAGTTCCTTGTTTAAGCTTAAACTTTTAGAACATGTATGGGAGACAGAGTGAGGTTTATCCCAGTTATTAATCATTAATACTTAGTTTGATTACAGCCAAAAGTTAATTTATAAGGATGGCTAGTAACTTGTGTTTCTTATTTGTGCTCTCTATACTCATGACAAGTTAGAATGGTTACCCATATAGATTTCAGACAAAACAGGCAGGCAGAATGTGTTACAGAACTGTCAAAGCCACTCAGAGAAGCTTTATATGTAATTAGAGGATGAGATCCGTCTTTAACTACTTGGTGGCAGTGCACATGTTTAATATCAGAACTGAGGAGGCTGTCAGTAAACAAAAATGAAATACAAAAATAAATTAAAACACATAATGAAGAATCAGATACATCTTAATATGAGTCGCTTTCATCTGGTGGTTTCCTGCTTTTATAAAGGGTATTGAAGGAGGAGGCTCTCCTTCTGTTGCTGCTTACCCTAGTTATGGCTACCAAATTTATTAGTTTACTAGCTTTAGAGTCTTCTTCTTTGGATTTTTGGTGTACAATGATGACCAGCTGAGACATGCACCCTGGTGAACAAAATAACTGCTATAGCCTTCAGATTCCCACTGTTGGACAGCCATTTTTGGACTACGTGGATCACTGCCTATGAGACATTGTAATGAATCCACTCTACATATATGGAAAGAGTCATCCTGCCATGCCTGTTCATGCAGAGAACCTCACATAATGCAGTTAGTTTTTGCTTTCTTTTGATTTTAACCTGCTCACTGAACATGTGTTGTCTAAAAATATTGCTCACAAATACAAACTTCCTAGTTCCTTTTCTCTGCAACTATTCAAATTTCTATGAAGACTACTTTTTCATTACTATGCATTTTCCAACCATTTGCTATGAGTTTCAGGGATAAAACTCCTACATTCATAGAGCCATCATCCAGGTTGCTAGCAGGATTAAGAGCAACTATCTTGTTTGTCATCTGGTTCCTGCTTCTCTTTCTTGATTTTAAGTGCCTGTGACAACTAAGTAAAGAGCACATTCAGTTCACCTAATCTCAGTGTAAAGCTACACAACAATTATCTCTCTTTGTATCCTTAAATCTCTCTGTAATAATTTGGCTATACCATGTCAAAGGAGAAACTCCTTATTTACAAACATCCCCTAGGCCAATCCTCATATAATAGAACAGGTCTTTCACAAGCTTCTTAAGGGGGTATTACTGGCATGGTCTGCCAGATGGTCCAGTTTTCTTCTAGAGAAAAACAAGGTTTGGCAAGATGGGCAAGATGAGCAAAATGACAACAGTTTGAAAAGGTAAACACTGTTGTGTTCAGGGGTTGACTGAGCAAGCAAGCCTTCTGTATAGGTCCTGACTCATAAAGAAAGAACATAGCTCCTTCTCAAACCCATTAATGAGCTTAGCAGATTCAGTATCAGCCTCAGGAACTAGACTTAGACTCTCAGGTACTGAGAATGAAATAGAACCTCTCCTTTTACATAATGAAGATGCTTAGGAAAGAATGCAATTGCCTAAATCCAGGGTCTTTGTGGAGGTGTTGCTTCATATCCTGTGAAAACAACACTTCCCACCACATGGAGCTGGGGTTTTCTGTCCCAAGGGCCCTGCAGGCTTAGTCAGTAAAGTACACAAGAAGCAATGAGTTCTCTTCATGATGCAATGCTTGAGTAGCTTTCTCATGAGCTGGTCAAATTGAAAGATAACTGCTACGGAATTCTTAAAATTCTCAACTTTCTTCCATCTCCCCCTGAAAGTAGGGAACAGGAAGCTATTACTCATAAGAAGCATAATTAGAGTAAGACTTATGTTAAGCAAGACCTCCCTTCCCGAGGTTTTATCTTTTCTGTGTCCTGCCTTTCCTTTTTTCCTCATCTTCTGGCACCTTTACCCCAAGACCTGTCAGGGAAGTGTAAACGTCTGTTTTATGTTACTCATGTACTATTATATCATTATGGATCTATCTTTCTATTGAAGACTTTAATTGCCTTCCTGCCTTTACTTGATGTTCCCTATTACTATTTAAATTATTCAAAGTGTCAAATAAGTTGGTAATAGCTAACTGTCACAATAAATAGGCGACACAGCATTTAACTAGCAAGGAGGAATGGCACAGACTCCAGTTCTGAAGGATGTCATCATCATCAATTTAAACAATTAATCATAAAATGTGAAGATATTGCCCATTAACTCTCCAAGAGGGAGCTTTACAGAACTCTTCATGGAATAGGGGATTATTGGATTACATAATTATACTATTATTTACATTGTCTTGGGTATTATGACCAAGTATCAACTTAAATAATTTAATTATGTAATTGAATGATCTGTCACACTTCACACCAGAAAGTGGCACCTAATTCCATATGTCATGGATGATATAATCATGTTTTATATAACTGAATGATCAAATAATGAGTTCACGTACCATCATCCACTTCCCTAAGGTGGCTCCAAACCACACTCGTTCGTGAACAATGCTGTCATCATTGATTTAAATAATTTCATTACATAATTAATATTTAGATGGTATAAAATACCTGACTCCACATTGTGGCACAATAATCCACTGACATGGATTACCTAATGTCCTATTTTCATAAATAAATAATAACATAATAACAGGATGAAATGGTCTGACTTACTCGACACAAGTTGTGTCTCACATGACTCCCACAAGATTGTGTGAAACTCCCTGGTTCATCCCTTAATTAATCACAGAGTTGAGTAGGAAAATGTGTAAATGATGAAATGTCATTGTGTATGCAGGGCCTTAAAAAAATCACATATTTAATATTGGATAACTGCCTCAAATAATCCAATAATCCCTAAGTCTACTCTAACGAATGCATTGTCACACTCCTGAAGGAAGTTAACTGTGGCAAACTCACCTTTTGATGAATAATTGTGAGTCTTATTATCTTTTAGTCCATAGTTTTACTTATTAGGAGATAGAGCATTCATAAACAGAAGTCTTTGAACAGTTTCTCCACAGAATATATTCACTGATCATAGGTAATCTTGATTGGGTAACCAGTAATAGCTGTAGGCAAACTTCCAGACATTTGGCTATGTCTTGGTTAATGGAATCAAATGCTGTTATTAAAAGTTTTAGGAGATAGTTTTCTTGGGAGATTGTAATGACCCATTACAACACCTCAATGTAGGTGCTCTCTGGCTCATGGCCCAGGATACAGAATGCAAGCATGGTTGCCAGGCAACATTTATGGTAAAACATTCTGTCATATTCTCCTGCACCTCCCACATGCTAAAATTAGAATACCCAAAAATGGACAACACTTACAACCTCACTGATTTTCTCACAAAAACAAAGCACGGCTCTTTTTTTGAGTCATACCTAGTTACCAGTCTCTCAAGCTATTACATTCCTATAGTGATATAAACATGAAAACTAAAGCATCATTATTCCATTCAAGTACATTGATGAGCATTAAAACATATTTTCTATGGTTCAATTTCTCATTTCCAGTATGCAAACAATACCGATAATCACCTCTACCATACTAGTTTTCAATTTACTGAAAACGAAATAAACATCTATTCATTCACTTAACTTTAGATCATCTTGATCACATGGTTTCTCAGAGTTGTTAGGATATGCATTTGGCTGATGACTAAGGATTTTGAGCACAGTAATATGTTTCTTTAAGTCATTTTTGATTCCACAATTTATACTTCTCTGTGGATTCCTGTATCCCAATTTCTAATATAGTTATTTAGAGTTATTTTGAATTGGTGGTGTGTCATGTTATCAGCAAAACAGAGTTCATCTGACGAGAATTCCTGATCATGAGATTATTCAGTTATTCCATTTTTAAACTCGGTGGTGACTTTGTCCTTCATGTGTAACTTCTGTTGCAACTTATCAGAAACTGATGATGCAAAACAATACAGATTTTTTTAAATCGTGTAATCATTCAATTGTTAAAAATCTTATATTATGTAATCAGTAACCACTGGATAATGCAGTGTCCTTCATTCTCTGGGCACTGCTTCTAGTACCAATTTCCTGCTGTGTCAGTCGAACAGTAGCCAAATGATGGAATAAACAATCATTACTTATGCAATCAAATAAGTTAATAATTGGATAGTTCTCCATACTTAACTTTCATAAGATGGAACCAAACTACAGTGATTGTCAAGTAAGTAGTACTTCCTTGCCACGGTTAACTCCCATGGAGGAATGGCCCGACTCCAGTCAAGAAGAACACCATTTTCATCGATTTAAATAATGAATATATAATGGAAATGATTGAATAATGTCATGGTGGTGCATACTTAAAAACCACATGGAGTAGTCAGACTGATCTCTTCCTGGATTAATGAGGAATTTAAAAAAAAATTTATATTTAATTAGTGGGCATTTTGTATTAACACTGACGAGATAGCACCGAAATCCTAAAACTATCAGTGATGTAATGATCAATTTACATAGTTAAATGAGGAAGAAATGAGATGATGTTACATCATCAACTCCCAAAATCTAACACCAAAAGGGATTTATGGTGCATTACCTGTATTTTAAATATGTTAATTAAATGAAATTATGATTTAATTTCCTATGTAACAGTTAAGGGAGTAAGTGTAGTATTAGATGATGTGATGGTCTGACACGATGAACTCCCCTAAAGAGGCTCAAACTCCAGTGATCACTGAATACATAATGACAGATTTTCATAAATACATGAATAAACATTAAACAAGTGGATGGTGTTTTATGCGTGAAGCCTAAATTATTGATCAATAATGAAGAGTCATTGTATTCGTAATCATAGATTTGAACAAAAAAATGAATGCATAAAGAGATAATTTCTCATAATTCACCCCTAGAGAGATAACAAAATGATATCAACATTGATTTAAATAAACAAAGAAATAAAGTAAGAAAGAAATCATGGGATACAATTTAACACCAACAAGGTGGATACAGACTCCAATCTTCTTGGAGTAGAAAAAGACAGATTTGAATAATGAAATAATCAGATAGTTAGATTGTCTGTCACACTTGAGTCACACAAGGTGGCACCAAACTTCAGGGATCACAGATTATATAATGAAAGAATTTAATAATTATATCTTTAAATATGAAAGACGTTGACTATTTTTGTATCATCAATTCCTGAGCATACTTGCCAGATATGAAAATGTATGCTGTCATCACGCATTTTTAAAATGCCATCAGTTAATCGTGAGATAATCATACTGTCTTGCCTGATGAATTCTGTTGGCCTGACCTCATCACAAGCACCTGAATCTCTGTTGTGGTGCAGCAGGACGTGAGATGATTGGCACAATCCTGGCATAGAATTAGGAGCAACAATGTTGATATCAGCTGAAAAGATGGCTGCAGCAGGGGCATCACCAGCATAGATGAGTGAGAGATGTTCTTCCGTGTTCTGAGTCGTCATCCTTTTGCCAGATCTCGTTGATGGTGCCGGCCTCCTAGTGCCACTCCTTTTTCTCATGGTAGATCACAACCGATGTGAAGATGTGGAGGAACAGCAGGTAGTCAACACCCAGACCACAATGACGGCCTTGGTGAAGTTCTTGTACTTCTCGGAAGGCACCGTGCAACCTTAAGGACTCAATCATCCAGCATCCCTCGTACTCTGGGAGATGCATAGATCATTCAGAAAATGCTCTGCCCATGTCTACAACTTTCCTAACCTTGTCCCTGACAGATATTTTCACCCTAACCGTAATCGGTGATGGCACTGTCAGTCGTTTACATAACTTAACGAATTAGATAAGTCAGTAATACTTAATTGTCACAATAAATAGGGGATGTAGCATTTTACTGGCAGGGAAGCATGGCCAGACTCCAGTCATGAACGATGTCATCATCTGCAATTAAATCAATGTATCATAAAATGTGATGATATTGCACATTAACTCCACAAGAGGGAGCTTTACAGGTCTCTTCATGGAATGGAGGATTGTTGTTTACATAACTATACAAATATTTACATTATCTTGGCATTAACACAGATTGTTAATTTAAATGCATTAATTATGTAATTTGATGACCTGTGGCACCAGATTCCAGGTGTCATGGACGATATAATCATTGTTTTATATAATTAAATAATCAAATAATGAGTTTATGTAACATCATCCACTTCCCTAAGGTGGCTCAAAACCAGGCTCATGAAATATGCTGTCGTGATTAGTTTAAATATTTTAACTACATAAATGATATTAAGATGGTCTATAATAATCGCCTCCCACATCGCGTCACCACTATCCACATATCATGGATTATCTAATGTCCTATTTTAATAATCAAATAACAACATAATCATAGGATGCAATGGTCTGCCACATTCGACACCATTGACTCTCAGTTGACTCCCAACTCATTGTGGGAAATTCCCAGTTTCATCCCTTATTTAATTGCAGAGCAGAGTAGTAACATGTTTTAATGCTGAAATGTCATTGTGTATGCAGGGTTTTTAGACGATATCACATATTTAATGTTGGGCGGCTGCCTCAAAAGAGATGGCCTGAAATCCAATAATCACTAACTCTACTCTAACAAATGGATTATCACCTTCCTGATGGAAGTCAGGAAGGGCAAACTCACATTTTGATGAGTAATTTTGAGTCTTATTATCTCTTGTTCCGTAGTTTTACTTCTTAGGAGAGAGAGTATTCATAAACAGAAGACTTTGAACTGTTTCTTCACAGACTACGTTCTCTGATGATTAGGTAATGTTGAATTTGGTAACCAGTAAAAGCTGTAGGCACACTTCCAGAGGTGTGGCTATGACTTGTTTAGGTGAATCAAGTGTTGTCATTAAAAGTTTTAGGAGATAGTTACCTTGGGAGACTGTTATGTCCCATGATAACACTTTCTCGAAGCTGCTCTCTGGTCCTTGGCCCATGATACCAGTATACAGAATGCAACAGGGTTGCCCAGCAACATTTATGAACCTACATTCTGTCACATTCTAGTGCCCTTCCCACATGCTTAAAGGAGTATACCCACCGATGAGCTAACCTTATAGCCTCACTGAGTTTCTCACAAAATCCAAGCAGGGCTCTTTCTTTTGAGTTCTACATATTTACCAGTCTCTCAATCTACAACTTGCCTATAATGACAAAAGCATGAAAATGAAAGCATCCTTGTGCCATTCAAGTACAATGATGAGTATTTTAAACCTGTTTTCTATGCTTCAATTTTCTAATTTCTACAATGGAAACAATACAATTAATCGCCTCTACCATAATCCTTTTCTCTTTATTGAAAATAAAACAAACTCCTCTGCATCCTCTTACCTTTAGAGGAGCTTAATCCCCTGGTTTCTCAGAGTTGTTTAGATTTGCATTAGGCTGATGATTAAGGATTTTGAGCAATGTCTTCTGATTCTTTCAGTCATTTTGGATTCCTCAATTGACTGTTCTCTATTAAGTCCTGAAACCCACTTTCTAATATGGTTATTTAGAGATATTTATTGTTGGTGGTGTGTCATGTTAACAGCCCGACAGAGTTCATTAGATGAGATTCCATGATCAGGAGATTATTCAGTTATTCCATTTTTAAAATCGGCGGTCACTGTGTCCTTCATGGGTCAGTTCTGTTGCAACCTCTCAGAAACAGATGATGCGAAACAGTACAGTTTTTTTTAAAATCATTTAATCATTCGATTGTTAAAAACCTACTATTGCGTAATCAATAATCACTGTATAAGGCAGTGTCTCCCATTCTCTGGCCACTGCTTCTGATACCGATCTCATGCTGTGTCAATGCCACAGCAGCCAAATGACGGATGACACCATCATTATTTACGCAATCAAATAAGTTAATAATTGGATAGTCCTCCATATATAACTTTCAAAAGATGGTACCAAACTCCAGTGATTGTCATGGAAGTAGTACTTAGATAATTAAATAATGCCACGTGATTAACTCCCGTGGAGGTTTGGCCCGACTCCAGTCAAGAAGAACAACATCTTCATCGATTTTAATAATTAATATATAATGAAAAATGATTGAAAAATGACATGGTGGTGCATACTTAAATCCCACATGGAGTAGTCAGACTGATCTCTCACTGGAATAATGATGTTTTTAAAAAATTAAATTGAAAATTAATTAGTGGGCTTTCATATTAACACTGTTGAGATGGCACCAAAGTCCTAAACCTATCGCTGATGTAAAGCTCTATTTACATAGCTAAATGATGAAGTAATGAGATGATATTACATCATCAACTACCAAAATCTGACTCCAAACGGGACTTCTGGTCCATAACGTTAACTGTATTTGAAATATGTAAATTAAATGATGAATTATTACTTAATTTCCTAGTTTAAAAGTTAAAGAAGTAAGTGTAGTATCAGATGACATGATGGTCTGCTACAACCGTCTCCCCAAAATAGGTTCAAAACTCCAGTGATCACTGAATACATAATGACAGATTTTCATAATTAAATGAATAAACATTAAGCAAGTGGATGGTATTTTATGCGTGAAGACTAAATGATTGCTCAATACTGAAGAGACATGGAGTTCTTAATCATAGATTTGAACAAAAAATGAATGAATAAAGAGATAATTTCTCATAATTCACCCATAGAGAGATAACAAAATGATATCAACATTGATTTAAATAAAGAAAGGAAGAAAGAAAGATTGAAATAAAGAAAAATGAAAGACAGATAGAATTCACAAGATACAATTTAACACCAACAAGGTGGATACAAACTCCACTCTCCTTGGCGAAGAAAAAGACAGATTTGAATAATGAAATAATAAGATGGTTAGATGTTCTGTCACACTTGAGTCACACAAAGTGGCGCCAAACTTCAGGGATCACAGATTATATAATGAAAGAATTCAACAATTACATCTTTAAATATGTAAGCCGTCGACATTTTTTTGTATCATCAATTTCTGGGCTTACTTGCCAGGTATGAAACTGTATGCTGTCATCACGCATTTTTAACATGCCATCGGTTAATCGTCAGATAATCATAATGTCTTGTCTGACGAATTCTGTAGGCCTGACCTCATCACAAGCGCCTGAATGTCTGTTGTGGTGAGGCAGGACGTGAGATAGTGGGCCCAATCCTGGAGTAGCAGTAGTAGCCACAATGTTGATAACAGCTGACAAGACGGCTGCAGCAGGGGCATCAATAGCATAGCTGAGAGAGAGATGTTCTTCTGTGTTCTGAGTCGTGATCCTTTTGGCAGGTCTCGGTGATGGTGCCGACCTCCTAGTGCCACTCCTTCTTATCATGGTAGATCACAACTGATGTGAAGATGTGGAGGAAGAACAGGTAGTCAACAGCCAGACCACCGTGCCAGCCTTGGTGAAGTCCTTGTACTTCTCGGAGGGCACGGTGCAACCTTCAGGACTCAATCACCCAGCATCTCTCGTACTCTGGAAGATGCATAGATCATTCAGAAAATGCTCTGCCCATGTCTACAACTTTCCTTACCTTGTCCCTGACAGATTTTTGCACCCTAACCATAATCGGTGATGGCAATGTCTTTTGTTTACCTATTTTAAAGAATTAAATAAGTCACTAATAGCTAACTGTCACAATAAATAGGGGATGTAGCATTCTATTGGCAGGGAAGCATGGCCAGACTCCAGTCATGAAGGATGTCATCATCATCAATTGAGTCAATGAATCATACAATGTGAAAATATTGCACATTATCTCCACAAGAGGGAGCTTTACAAGTAGGTCTCTTCATGGAATGGAGGATTGTTGTTTACATAACTATACAAATATTTACATTATCTTGGGTATTCACACAGATTGTCAATTTAAATTAATTAATTATGTAATTAGATGATCTGTGGCACCAGATTCCAGGTGTCATGGACGATATAATCATTGTTTTATATAATTAAATAATCAAATAATGAGTTCATGTAACATCATCCACTTCCCTAAGATGGCTCCCAACCAGACTCATGAACGATGCTGTCGTGATAAATTGATGTATTTTAACTACAGAAATGATATTAAGATGGTCTATAATAATCGCCTCCCACATCGCGTCACCACTATCCACTGATTACGGATTCTGTAATGTCCTATTTTAATAATCAAATAACAACATAATCAGAGGATGAAATGGTCTGCCATACTCCACACAATTGACTCTCTGTTGTCTCCCACATGAATATGGGAAACTCCCAGGTTCATCAGTTATTTAATCGCAGAGCAGAGTAGAAACATGTTTAAATGCTAAACTGTCATTGTGTATGCAGCGTTTTTAGAAGATATCACATATTTAATGTTGGGTGGCTCCCTCAAAAGAGATGGACTGAAATCCAATAATCACAAAGTCTACTCTAAAAAATGGATTATCACCTTCCTGAAGGAAATAATCAATGACAAACTCACCTTTTGATGAATAATTGTGAGTCTTATTTGTCTTTTGTTCCATAGTGTGACTTCTTAGGAGACAGAGTATTCATAAACAGAAGACTTTGAACTGTTTCTCCTCAGAGTACGTTCTCTGTTGATTAGGTAATCTTGAATTTGGTAACCAGTAAAAGCTGTCGGCACACCTCCAGAGGTGTGACTATGACTTGTTTAGGGGAATCAAATATTTTCATTAAAAGTTTTAGGAGATAGTTACCTTGGGAGACTGTTATGTCCCATGTTAACACTTTCTCGAAGCTGCTCTCTGGTCCTTGGCCCATGATACCAGGATAAAGAATGCTCAGGGTTGCCAGGCAACATTTATGAACCAACATTCTGTCACATTCTAGTGCCCCTCCCACATGCTTAAAGGAGTATACCCTCCACCCCCGATGAACTAACCGTACAGCCTCACTGAGTTAGTTTCTCACAAAAACAAAGCAGGGCTCTTTCTTTTGAGTTCTCTATATTTACCATTCTCTCAAGCTACAACATGCCTATAGACACATAAGCATGAAAACAAAAGCATCATTGTGCAGTTCAAGTACAATGATGAGTACTTTAAACCTGTTTTCTATGCTTCAATCTTCTAATTTCTACAATGGAAACAATACAATTAATTGCCTCTACTATAATCCTTTTCCCTTTATTGAAAATAAAATAAACTCCTATTCATCCTCTTCCCTTTAGAGGAGATCGATCCCATGGTTTCTCAGAGTTGTTTAGGCTTGCATTAGGCTGATGATTAAGAATTTTGAGCAGTGTCTTATGTTTCTTTCAGTCATTTTGGATTCCTCAATTGACTGTTCTCTATTAATTCCTGTACCCCGCATTCTGAGATGGTTATTTAGAGTTATTTATTGTTGATGGTGTGTCATGTTATCAGCCCGACAGAGTTCATTAGATGAGATTCCCTGATCAGGAGATTACACAGTTATTCCATTTTTAAAATCGCTGGTCACTGTGTCCTTCATGGGACAGTTCTGTTGCAACCTCTCAGAAATGAAGATGCGAAACAGTACAGTTTTTTTTAAAATCGTGTAATCATTCGATTCTTAAAAATCTACTATTACGTAATCAGTAATCACTGTATAAAGCAGTTTCTGCCATTCTCTGGGCACTGCTTCTGAAACCGATCTCCTGCTGTGTCAATCCCTCAGCAGCCAAATGACAGATGACACCATCATTAATTACGCAATCTAATAAGTTAATAATTGGATAGTCCTCCATACTTAACACTCATAAGATGGAGCCAAATTCCAGTAATTTTCAAGGAAGTAGTACTTAGATTATTAAAGAATGCTGAATGATTAATTCCCATGGCGGAATTTCCTGACTCGAGTTAAAAGAACAACATCTTCATCAATTTAAATAATTAATATATAATGAAATATGTTTGAATAATGACATGGTGGTGCATACTTAAGTCCCACATGGAGTAGTCAGACTGATCTCTTCCTGGAATAAGGATGTTTTTAAAAAATTAAATTGATAATTAATTAGTGGGCCTTTTATAGTAACACTGACGAGATGGCACCAAAGTCCTAAACCAATCGCTGATGTATAGATCTATTTACATAGCTAAATGATGAAGTAATGAGATGATATTACATCATCAACTCCAAAAATCTGACTCCAAAAGGGGACTTATGGTCCATAACATTACCTGTATTTTAAATATGTAACTTAAATGATGAATTATTACTTAATTTCCTAGTTTAACAGTTAAAGAAGTAAGTGTAGTATTAGATGATGTGATGGTCTGGTACAATGGTCTCCCTAAGTAGGCTCAAAACTCCAGTGATCACTGAATACATAATGACAGATTTTCATAATTAAATGAATAAACATCAAACAAGTGGATGGTGTTTTATGCGGGAAGCCTAAATGATTGCTCAATACTGAAGAGACATTGAGTTCTTAATCATAGATTTGAACAAAAAATGAATGAATAAAGAGATAGTTTCTCATAATTCACCCCTAGAGAGATAACAAAATGATATCAACATTGATTTAAATAAAGAAAGGAAGAAAGAATGAAAGAAAGAAAAAAGAAATAATGAAAGAAAGAAAGAATTCACAAGAAACAATTTAACACCAACAAGGTGGATACAGACTCCACTCTCCCTGGAGTAGCAAAAAGACAGATTTGAATAATGAAATAATCAGATAGTTAGATGGTCTGTCACACTTGAGTCACACAAGGTGGTGCCAAACTTCAGGGATCACAGATTACATAATGAAAGAATTTAATAATTACGTCTTTAAATATGTAAGCCGTTGACATTTTTTTGTATCAATTCCTGGGCAGACTTGCCAGGTATGAAACTGTATGCTGTCATCACGCATTTTAACAGGCCATCAGTTAATGGTCAGATAATCATACTGTCTTGCCTGATGAATTCTGTTGGCCTGACCTCATCAAACACGCCTGAATGTCTGTTGTGGTGCGGCAGGACGTGAGATAGTGGGCCCAATCCTAGTGTTGCAGTAGTAGCCACAATGTTGATAACAGCTGAAAAGATTGACGTAGCAGGGGCATCACCAGCATAGCTAGAGAGAGAGATGTACTTTCGTGTTGTGAATCGTCATCCTTTTGCCAGGTCCTCGGTGATGGTGCCCACCTCCTAATGCCCTTCCTCTTCTCATGGTAGATCACAACCTATGTGAAGATGTGGAGGAAGAACAGGTAGTCAACAGCCAGACCACCATGCCGGCCTTGGTGAAGTCCTTGTACTTCTCAGAGGGCACCGTGCAACCTTCAGGACTCAATCACCCACCATCCCTCGTACTCTGGAAGATGCATAGATCATTAAGAATATGCTCTGCCCATGTCTACAACTTTCCTAACCTTGTCCCTGACTGATTTTGGCACCCTAACCGTAATCGGTGATGGCACTGTCTGTCGTTTACATAATTTAAAGAATTAAATAAGTCACTAATAGCTAACTGTCACAATAAATAGGGGACGTAGCATTCTACTGGCAGGGAAGCATGGCCAGACTCCAGTCATGAAGGATGTCATCATCATCAATAGAGTCAATGAATCATAAAATGTGAAGATATTGAACATTATCTCCACAAGAGGGAGCTTTACAGGTCTCTTCATGGAATTGTGGATTGTTGTTTCCATAACTATACAAATATTTACATTATTGGGGTTGACACAGATTGTCAATTTAAATTCATTAATTATGTAATTAGATGATCTGTGGCACCAGATTCCAGGTGTCATGGACGATATAATCATTGTTTTATGTAATTAAATAATCAAATAATGAGTTCATGTAACATCATCCACTTCCCTAAGGTGGCTCCAAACCAGGCCCATGGCGAACGATGCTGTCGTGATAAATTTAAATATTTTAACTACATAATTGATATTAAGATGGTCTATAATAATCGCCTCCCACATCCGTGTAGGTAACCACAATCCACTGATCACGTATTATCTAATGTCCCATTTTAATAATCAAATAACAACATAATCAGAGGATGAAATGGTCTGCCATACTCCACAAAATTGATTCCTCTGTTGACTCCCCACGTGATTGTGGGAAACTCCCAGTTTCATAAGTTATTTAATCGCAGAGCATAGTAGTAATATGTTGAAATGCTGAACTGTCATTGTGGATGCAGGGTTTTTAGAAGATATCACATAATTAATGTTGGGGCGGCTGCCTCAAAAGAGATGGACTGAAATCCAATAATCACAAAGTCTACTCTAACAAATGGATTATCACCTTCCTGAAGGAAGTCATCAAAGGCAAAACTCCCTTTTGATGAATAATTGTGAGTCTTATTTGTCTTTTTGTTCCATAGTGTGACTTCTTAGGACAGAGAGTATTCATAAACAGAAGACTTTGAACTGTTTCTCCACAGACTACGTTCTCTGATGATTAGGTAATCTTGAATTTGGTAACCAGTAAAGGCTGTCGGCACACCTCCAGAGGTGTGGCTATGACTTGTTTAGGGCGGTCAAATGTTGTCATTAAAAGTTTTAGGAGATAGTTACCTTGGGAGACTGTAATGTCCCATGATAACACTTTTCTCGAGAAGCTGCTCTCTGGTCCTTGGCCCATGATACCAGGATACAGAATGCAACAGGGTTGCCAGGCAACATTTATGAACCAACATTCTGTCAAATTACTGCCCCTCCCACATGCTTAAAGGGAGTATACACACTGATGAGCTAACCTTACAGCCTCACTGAGTTTCTCACAAACACAAAGCAGGGCTATTTCTTTTGAGT